>NC_140563.1:70195676-70737762 GCF_057381845.1 Rhamphochromis longiceps
AGCTTACTGGGAGCTGGGTTTAGTCATGGTAAACCAATCACATGACCATTTAACATTAAATAGGAACTAGACGCTGTGTCAACCCAACCCAAGTGGTTACAAAAGACACACACCTGAGGCCTTGGCTACATTTTTGGGTAAATAGTTCCTCATAACTTTGTTGTTTAAAATTTGTGCATAAGTTTTCAAACTTTAGTAGGATGCACCTCCACCTGCGGGATCTGAAAACACTCACAGCCACATGTTCGGGCTCAGCTGGCTCAGACCGCAGAGCTTCAGGCACACACATTAGTTTTGTAGTTGGTTTGTAGGTTGGAGTAACTGGGCTATAAGCTCTAAAAGCAGCGCAGGTCAGTCTTAAGTGTGTCTGTCATCAGTGGGCGGAGTCCAGGTTGGGCTGAACTTTAACGTAAGGTGTTTGCGTTCAGGATTAACGCGTGATTTCACTAATCTGTAAATGTGACAAGTCAGAGCCGCTCTTTATATTCTCACCTTTCTTCTCACTTTCAGACACATCTCCAGCCACCTCCACCTTTTCTTCATCCACACCGCTGGACCTGTCTAACTCCACCCAAACCATCAGGAGTCCTGGGAACGCTGTCACGGAAAATCTGTCACCTCCAGATGTTTCCCCTGCAGTCACCCACCTATCCCCTTTAAATGGCACAGCTGCTTTTACCATGGACCAGTCAGTCGCCTCGGAGACCTCGTCAGGTGGAGGTGACTCCCTAGTCAGGACGGAGGTGGTCACGTCGTTGTACGAGTCATCGTCCTCCATCGCTAGAAACCAGTCCGAGTCGAGCGGAGATGGAGGCGTGACGCTGGGTTCCTCACGTGTGAGCACAGGTGGAGCAACAGACATCATAACTGAGCTACAACCCAAGGACGGATCCACACACCAAACATCTGCAGCACCCTCAGACAGCACCGCCTCAGCTGCACCCACCACCACCACCACTCCTCCACCGTCTGCATCCAGCACCAGCACATATAGACCACCCAGGTCTCACAGCCAGACCCCGCCCACAGACACAGACTACACCCTTCATCCAAACATCTCAGAGAGTCTGACTCCAGGAGTATTATCAACAGCACCAACAGGTGATGCGGTCCCTGCAAGTAGCACCTCAGCTCCATCAGTCCCACAAACGAGTACAACAAACACCAGCACCACTGCTGCTGTAACCACACCCTCTACGAGCAGCATAACAGCGCCTGCTCCAACCACAGCCACCAAAACCACACCTCCTACAGCCACCAGTAGCACCACCCCTGTCACAACTGCAGAGACTACAGTCGCACCATCAATAACAACACCAGCAACTACACACACAACCATCCCTTTGCCAGCTACAACAGCCAGCTTGACACACACCATTCAACCCTCCACTCGTGCCTCCACTCCCGCTACAACTGCAGCAACCACAGCCACGAACCCGTCTCTAACCACAGCCGTCGATACCACACCTGCCACTGCCAGTACCACCACAACCACAGAGACTGCAGCCACACTATCCATAACAACACCAGCAACTACACCTACATCCATGGCACCATCTCATACCACAGTCACCAAAACCACACCACCCACCACTCCCAGTGATAGTTTCCCAGCTACAACTGCAGATAGTAGAACCACCATGAGATTCATAACAATCTCCGCTACAACCACTCCACCTACGACCGCAACAGCATCTCCTGCTATAACCACCCCACCTACGACTGTAACAGCATCTCCTGCTACAACCACCCCACCTACGACCGCAACAGCATCTCCCGCTACAACCACCCCACCTACGACTGTAACAGCATCTCCCGCTACAACCACCCCACCTACGACCGCAACAGCATCTCCCGCTACAACCACCCCACCTACGACTGTAACAGCATCTCCCGCTACAACCACCCCACCTACGACCGCAACAGCATCTCCCGCTACAACCACCCCACCTACGACTGTAACAGCATCTCCCGCTACAACCACCCCACCTACGACCGCAACAGCATCTCCCGCTACAACCACCCCACCTACGACTGTAACAGCATCTCCCGCTACAACCACCCCACCTACGACTGTAACAGCATCTCCCGCTACAACCACCCCACCTACGACTGTAACAGCATCTCCCGCTACAACCACCCCACCTACGACCGCAACAGCATCTCCCGCTACAACCACCCCACCTACGACTGTAACAGCATCTCCCGCTACAACCACCCCACCTACGACTGCAACCGCATCTCCCGCTACAACCACCCCACCTACGACTGTAACAGCATCTCCCGCTACAACCACCCCACCTACGACCGCAACAGCATCTCCCGCTACAACCACCCCACCTACGACCGCAACAGCATCTCCCGCTACAACCACCCCACCTACGACCGTAACAGCATCTCCCGCTACAACCACCCCACCTACGACCGCAACAGCATCTCCCGCTACAACCACCCCACCTACGACTGTAACAGCATCTCCCGCTACAACCACCTCACCTACGACCGCAACAGCATCTCCCGCTACAACCACCCCACCTACGACTGTAACAGCATCTCCCGCTACAACCACCCCACCTACGACCGCAACAGCATCTCCCGCTACAACCACCCCACCTACGACTGCAACAGCATCTCCCGCTACAACCACCCCACCTACGACTGCAACAGCATCTCCTGCTACAACCACCAAACCCACGGCAACCACCACTACCAGCCCCACAGCAACAAGCACCCCCGCTCCAGCAACAAGCATGCTTCACACTACTACGTCCAGAGTCACCTCCACCACACCTGTGAGTACCCCACCTCTGTTTGATGCTGTTATTTTAGAGGACTTCAACATGCGAGCACGCCTGTCTTCATACCTGATTAAAATGGTGTTTAGACGTGTTTAGGATGTTGTGTTGTGTTTGGCGGTAGTTCACGCCGGTTAACTCCAGATCAGTTTTATTCTCCTTGATTTTGATCTTTGACTGTTTGCTGCTTGTATGAAGAAGATCAGTGGGAAACCTGCCAGATGTTGGCAGAGGTTCGGTTTCCTGTGACTGGTGTGGTTCTGGTGCTCCGTGGGAGCGTTGCTTCCAGCTGAAGCAGATGGTTGGGTCTGTGGAGCTGGTGGAGAGCAAATTGAGAGCTCAAAGCCAGTACATACTGAGTGTATGAAAAGACGATCACACTCCTGTGTTACTATGGAAACACAGTATTAATAGTATTATTTTACTCTACCATGTTGACCTGGTAAAGCTCTCCAGACTCTTTTTTATTCTGAAAATCAAAGTCAAATGTAGTCAAGAGGTCGAGTCTCAGAACACGACTTCCGTGTTGAAATGAAGATCGTGTATGAGTAACCTCAAAGTGTGTTTCCTGTTTACCGCTCACTGAGCGACTCCGTCCGTCACTAGAGTGAATCAGCCAGAGTAAATCAGCCAGAGTTTCGTCTGGCTGATTGGGACCCACACCCAGTTTCACACCTTGGCTCAGGCGATTAGAGGATCATCAGGGGGTCCTTTTGTCCCCTGTGGGGGGAAACTCCCACTAGGTTTATATCTGGGACTCTCCACCATTTGACCTTAGAACTGAAGAAGCTTCTCGGATGAGAGGTGAAACGTCTTCAAGCAACTTAAAGAAGTCCAGACGCTTTTCTTTCCAAGCTCCTTTGATCAAGCAGTTCAGACACATTTTATCAGAGGCGATGAAGAAGCATAGACTAATGAATGACTTAATCAGTGGTGGAAATAAAGAGGAGGTGCAGCCTCTGTGTGTGGTTTAAGGTCTGATTTTGCAGTGATGAAGATGAAGAAACGGTGTGCGTGCAACATAAAGCAGACTTTGATGCTGCTCATACATAAATAGAGCGAGCCTCTGGTGTGAGGCTGTTTCCTGATTGGATAACTCAACCCCAACAATAGCCCACTCTGATGGTAGCGATGGAGCTCAGTTTGATGCTAAAGGTTATGGAGAAAGTCCGAGGCGGGCAGGAAGGAAAGCAGGGCGGGGTGTGCAGAACGTGCCTCTGCTCGCTGAGGGAAAGTTTAAAGATCGATGGACCCAGAGAGAAAAGAGTCACACGGGTCCGGGATGCAGGAGAAAGAAGTTCCAGATCATTTCAGCCTCTGGAGCTGATGGAGGAAACCTCCAGCTCCTCTCTGGACCAAAGTACTTCAGCTGAAAGATGTCTGTAACTGTCAGTGTGTCAGAGGAAGCGTGTTTATTACCGAGCGGTCAGATTTAAATCAGGGATGCTCAGATGTGCCGCTACATGTTTGATTCTTGGATTCGTTTGGGGCGCAAAGACGGTGAGTTACCGGATCATTTATCTACATCCGCTTTCTGTTGTAAGCCAAAGACCAATAAGTAATACGGAGGCAACCTGACAATGGTCTGTGGTGACAGTGGGAAGGAAGAACTCCTTTTAGACAGGAAGAACCCTCCAACAGAATCAGGCTCAGGGGAAATACACAACAGAGTGCTTTGGGCCCTCACTCGTACTCTTTTCATTTCTTAGAGAGTGTAAGCACTACAGAAACAATAAAGTGCCTTATTTTCTGAGAGTGCGATGTTAATAGGGGAACTTTTTACCTCTGTGCAGGCATTTAAACACTCGTGTCACGAGTATGAACCCTTTGGTTTGATCCCAGGAGGAGACAACCTCCTCTGCATTTGCATTGCGAAGGCCATTTGTGTAAAAAAGACATCAGACACCAGGCCTTTGAGTTTCACAAACACCATTTGACCCTGACCCTTCTCTCTGTGACCTCCTGATGCAGGTCCAGACCTCAGAGGGTCCCCGATGCTCCGCAGACCTGAAGGAGATCAGCTCCAGCTCAGACTCCATCGCGGTGCAGGTAACGTCCGCCAGTCTGTCCTGTAACTTCAGTCTGTTCTGCATTCTGGACTCATGGTCCAGTCCTGCCCACTGCAAGTCTGATGGAGAGACCAGCAGCGCCACCATCTGTAATATAACGGGACTGCAACCCGGGACAGTGTATCAGCTGACAGCGGTTTCCAGGAAGGATGGCGAGATTAGCCACGGGACAGTTCAGACAGGTAGGAGCGCACCTGAAGAGTGAAGCTGCAGTTCAGAAGTTAGCACCTGAGTGCTCTGTGTAGCTATTTTAACTTTACCGTCACATTACTTAGAACAAGCTCCGCCCCTTTCTCATGACACCCGTGTACGTGTGCTCCCCATCATGGATAAACCTCCTGCCATTATTGATTATTGATCATATTATGTTTTAGAGCGCGCCAGGTTTTTAAACTTCAAGCAATAAAATCAACATTTCTAAAAATAATACGGTTAAAATATTCAAACTTGTAACTTCCAAGATTCAATATCTCTGGACCTGCTTTACTAACACGTGCATGAAAACAAAAAAATCACCATCAGATTTAGGGAAACATGTTAGTAAATCAGACTGTGCTCACTGCCTGCGTACGGCCAGGTGAAGTTGAAGAGCGCTGCAATGATGTAAGAGAGAAACCTGCACTGCTAAGCCAAGAAAGAAGGAGAACGTCCGGCTGCAGAAACCTTTAAAACACTTTCCTAACTCCAAGGAAGAATCCAGATCAGGGACCGCTTTCCATGGGAGTGATGACTGTTTTAAATAACAGAGAGATAAATAAATCAGGCTGAAATAACGGGCTGCTGAATATTGTTTCCCCTCAAACAGCGACTGTGGCTCCACAATGTTTGGAGTGAAACGAGAAGCAGACAAGAAGAAAACGTGGAGCCGAGGAGGACGTGATCTGTGAGAAGAAGAAGCATTTCGGTGCTTATAATGTTTTGGAAAACTTTAATTAGAGTCTAAAAGGCAATAATAATTATTAGCAGTCGTTTCAAAGACGTGTGCTTCCTTACGATGGACCGGCATCTGTGCACTGTTGGTAAATGAGGCCGATTAATGCTTTGCTTTAATGATTACAAGTGTTTTCCAAAAACATGCCTAAACTAACCCAAACCCTGACCTCCCCCCATCACTGAACTGATCCAGGACCTGCTGCAAACAAACGAAGGAAGTGGCTGAGAGCAGAGGAGGGTGAGGAGGGTGAGGAGGGGATGTTTCTGGAAACAAACACTCAAGATGAGATGAAGACCATTGTTAGAGAGTGTTTCTGTGTTTATCAGGAACTTTCTGGAACGAGCAGCTGCCTCCGAGCTTTCTCTGGTTTTCTCTCAACATTGAAAATGTTCCTGCTCTGTTCATTTTCATCCCAATTAATACGTTCACATCAGGACGGTGACTGTCAGACTGAAGGCTGGCCGTGAATCACATGGACACGTTTCCTCTGCTGCAGTTTGAAGACCACCGTTCAGGGTAAGGTGGAGTCAGGCGTTGCTTGCTGTGCCTCGGTCCAGTCGTCTCGTAAAAGTCACAGAATCATTTGGATCTTTACAAGTCTGTTGACGTTTCTGGAGCTTCGCAGCTCGTGCTGTGTGGGTCGGACATTTTGTCCTTGGGGTGTTGCCAGCCTTCCAACAGCAAGCAGGGAAGTCTGCTCAAACAGGAAGCCATCACGAAGAACAGGCCAGAGTTCAGGACCGGGGGGGTTGTCCTCATCATCCTGCCCCACCCAGCCTATTTTTTTCAGTTTCCTGTGTGGACTCATGCTGCCTCCGTGAAAACGCTCTCATTCTTTTAGCTGCTCGAACAAGCGTGTGGGCCTCTGCAGCAGCACAGTGTAACAATCACTGCGCCCACGACCACCAACCACATGGGGAATTCACCAAAGCCAGTAGAAGTTCACAATTCTAGATGCCAAAACATAAATATAAACCCGGTCATTAAAAAGGCGTGTTAAACCACTAACATGGTGGCAGGTCATGCTACATGTAGGGCGGTCACCAACAGACTGCACACTATGGAACAAAGCTGATGCTCAGCGGTGCTGACGACTAAACTGAAACTCAGACCCACCTGGATGCAGATGTTTTAGCTGCTTCTCTAAATTGGAAGTCTTTCCTCCTCTGGTTTACAGGATAGTAGTGTTGGCTTTGGGAAATCATTTACCATCTCTTGGTCATCCCTCTGAAACGCACAGTCTTCCCTAGCCGACTCTACCAGAGCTGTTGTGACAGCTGCACTAATCGCCAATTCACGTGTTGTTTTCGATGTTCTTTTGCTCCTTCTTCTTTTTCCTTTGCGTCTTTTTTCTGCAACTAATCCAAACCACAACCCCACCCATGATCCTCGACCACAACCTCCCAGTCCAACTCAAACTCCAAATCTGTCCCCAAACCCACCATAAACCTGTCCCCTTCCATGGTCTTCAACCCGCAATCCAAACTTGTACTCCTTTGAACTCAACCCAAATCTCATTGCCCACCGCAGTCTGTACCAGAAACCCAACCCCAATCCAAACACTACCTCCAACCCTAACCTTAATCCCAGCCTGTCCCTAAACTCAGCCTAGACCTTTCTCCAAGCAGGAGCCACAGCCTGATCCAATCTAAAGTGTTTCTGAATGAACAGCAACAGATACACCAGAACCAAACCAAACCCCCTGAAATCTGCTGCTACAGTTCAGTGTCTTAGTTTTAAAAAACTTTGATTATCCAAATATTAATTAATGGAAAACAAAAGCGCTGTAAAATGTCATTTCAAAATAAAATGTCCTGTTTTCAGTGTGGGTATACACTGAGTGTCCTCTCCTGTTTCAGACCCAGTTGGCCCAGCTCATCTGGACCTCCAGCTGGGCCCAGCTCAACCTCATCATAAAAGCCTGTTTATGGTTCTAAGCGGCTCGGCTCTGACGGTGTCCTGGACTCAGCCTACCGGTCGTGTGGACTGGTACGATGTGACTCTGGAGGACACGAGCTCCGGATCCCGGCGCAGGACCAGAATCAAGGGCTCTGCAGCCTCCCAAACCGGGTTCACCTCCCTGATTCCCGGGACTCTGTACAAAGTCAGTGTGGTAGCTTCAGTTGGGAACAAGAGCGCCTCACCTGTCCACGCAATGACAGCTACAGGTGAGCTACAACACCTGCAGAATCTTCTCACGTTCAAGTTTTATTATTGTACAGGTAGCAACAGCACATCACTACCAGCAATGAAATTCTTACACTCAGAGGGATATGTTGCTCTGGAACATGATTAGAATGCACCTGATTGGCTGAGAGCTTATCACATGATCAATAATAATAAAAACATAGAGCTTTAAAAAGGAATAAAACTAAAACTGTTCCAGAGCATCTCATTCAGCGTGAAAGTGGTTTAAAAAGAAAAACAGTGACCATCACAGTGGTGTCCACCACCCCTCTCTCCCTGCCTCAGCTCCCTCCTCAGTGGACGGCCTGCAGGTGGCGTCCTCTTCCTCACACAGCCTCGGGGTGACTTGGTGGATCGGCTCGGGTCGCACGGAGAACCTCAGGGTTCTGCTGAGGGATCGGGCTGGTGTTCTGCTGAAGAACATCACTCTGAAGAACAGCAGCACCTCGGCAGAGCTGGATGGTCTGCACCCAGGGACCCCGTACACCATCACCGTGGTAACAGAAGCAGTCGGCCTTCAGAGCTCCGCCTCGACAGCATCCGTCACAGGTAGCGAAAGCACTGACCCGTGTTTGAATCTGAAGTAATCTGAGTACATGAGTGTTTCTAAAATACCAAAACACTCGATGGACGTGTGAACTGTGAATTTAGAGATTCGCCCTCATGTCCAGGTCTCTGAACCTTCATCCACTTTCTTCCTGCGTCTTAAAAAGCGGTTTGATGCTGTAGACGATGAAACAAAGATATGGAGTTAGCGGATTTCAGGTCAGGGACTCATCTGCAGAACAGATTATACTTCACCATGCCATCTAAAAATACCCATAAACTGGGAAATACAAATAACCTGCATTAAAAACACTGAGCTCAAAGCTCACCTACATCTGAGTGTGGTTATCCCCAGAACACCTCCACAAACTCCTCCGATCATCAGCAGGGAGCAAAAGGCGTTCACCTGGAGAGACCCGACAAGCACGTGTTAGTAAAACAACACCCGCAGACAGATGTGAGCTACGATGTCTTCAGAGCTCCAATCAGCAGGAAGCTGCAGCAGGGATACAGGAAGTCACGGCTAAAATGAGCTTGAGGAGACAACCTTTCGTCTGTTTCTCAACCTTTCAACCAGACATGGACGTAAAATGACGTCTTTTCAGAGTTCACGACTGACCAATCAGAATTAACCGTCTGAGGTCATCATTGCTGACCCTATTCCCACCCGCACTTTGCAGCATCGGGTTTGAGTCCCAAATATCTGTGGAGGCATCTACAATGTGAACATCGCTGCGTTTTATTTCTTATTCCGCAGAGTTTAACAGCGTCGTTAAATATCTTTGTTGTTTACAGTCCACAACGTGACCTCGGTCATCTGTTTTTCTGGTTCAGACTTTAATGCGTTGAAGTGGCAGTGAATCCACTCAGCGAGGCTGCGTCCTGCTGTGTCATCTTAAATGAGTCACGTGTTTGTCGGACAGCCGACCAGCTGTGAGATTTGCAACCGATGGACTTTACCTCGGCGTTGTTAGCCTGTAAAATAGTTTCAAATATTTCTGTCAGCATGAAGTTAATGAAGTTGTCTTCATTCCTCTGAGCGTTCGAGTTTCGGCGTGAAGATAAAAACTGGATCTTCGTCGTCCTGCGGCTCTGTTTTTCTTTCCAGCAGCAGCGGCGTTTCCGGGATATTTCAGACCTTTCTCCCTCACGCCCTTTCTCTGTCTACAGCTGCTCACCTCACCCAGCCTCTTCATCGCTTCAGTAAATCTGTTCACACGTGGCACAGACTCTCCACCCACACCACATTACATAAACGCCCATTAATCATTGTATTGAAACACTGCTGCTGTTTCCAGGTGAACACATGAGACAGCTGGTAAAGTTCAGGTGAAACAGGAAGAAGAGGAGAAAACTGTACAAACATGAGTCTAACGTGGGTCCTCCTCCTTTTCTTCAGCCCCAGCACCAGTGTCACGTCTCGTCCTCGAAAACAACGGCAGCTCAGACCACCTGCGAGCCTCCTGGCTCCCACCTAAAGGAGGGGTGGAATCCTACCTGGTGACCCTGAGGGCTCCAGGATCCGACCCTCAGCTACGCCACCTTCTCCCCAACATCACCCAAGTGGAGTTTGAGGGCCTGACCCCTGGGCGTAGCTACGAGGTGTCAGTCAGTTCCTCAGCAGGCAGTCAGAGCACCGAGAGCAGGAGCACAGCGAGGACAGGTGAGTTCAGCTCAGAGAGCAGGTACAGAGGGAGTTACAGGTACATGCCGTCGCGTCAGGTGGAGGTGAGAACGCTGGACCACAGACTCAGACGCCCTCTGCTGGGGGGTCTGTGTTGTTTTTATTGCTTTTAATTTCCCCGTCTGTCTTATGCTGTTTCAGTACCTGACCAGGTGTCAGCGCTCTCTATGTCGGCTGATGCTCGAACACTGTGGCTCCGCTGGCTGCCCCCCAGAGGCGACTGGGAGAACTACAGCGTCATCCTGAAGAACTGCTCGGTGGTTCTGGCAAATGAGACCGTCAGTAAGGCAAGCAGGCAGCACGCCTTCTCCGTCCTCAGCCTGGTCCCCGGACGACTCTACAGTGCAGAGGTCACAGTTCACAGTGGCGTTCTGAGCAACACAGCACGCTGCAGCAGTCAGCTGGGTCAGTTCACTTGAAGTCTGAACTTCCAAAATGAGTCGGTATCAGTGTTGTTGACCCTACCCCTTCCTCTCTGCAGCGCCGTGGCCCGTGCAGCAGCTGCTCGTACGCCAGGCTGACGAAACCTCACTGAGCGTCCGGTGGAGTCGGCCGCCCGGACAATGGGACGGCTTCACCGTGCTCCTCAGGTGGGCAACCGCTGCTGCCACCATTGTAGATCAGAGAGTCCTCGGCTGGGAGGCCAAAGAGTGCACTTTCAACAGCATCACGCCTGGGGGCCAGTACATCATTACCGTGACAACCAACAGCGGTAACCTGAGCAGTTCCGCCTCTGTGACGGCACGGACCAGTACGTCACAGCGACGATGACGATGCCACGATTGTAGTATCAATGAAGCATTATTGTTGTTCCTGTTGTAATGCGTTTCCTTTCTCCACCCCCTCAGCTCCGGCTCAGGTCAGTGGGCTGCGGCTCTCCAACCTCGGCAGCACCGACAGTCTGCAGGCGCGGTGGGCACCGGCTTCCGGATATCTGGACTCCTACCAAGTCTTGCTGGTTCACGACAGCAGCGTCATCAAGAATGAGAGCGTGATGGCCAACATCAGCAGCCTCAGCTTCCAGGCCCTGAGACCGGGCGCCCTGTACCGCGTGGTGGTGACCACGGTCAGAGTGGGACACATCTCCAGACAGACGGTGTCCGAGGGACGCACAGGTAAGAAACACCAGCAGTCGTTTCAGGAACAACACGAGGGTGGAGTCGAGCTGCAGCTTAAACAAAGTGCTCACGCCGTGGGAGATTTATCAGCATGAAGGCTGTACCAGTGAGTCACACCTGACAGCAATGAGAACAGCTCGTTTATTTCTGGTAACCCTGAATTAACCTGAGGAATTAAAACATAACCCAGCTAAACAAACTGTGCCAGTGTTGTCATTAACACTGCTAATTGTTAACAGCATTTATCAGTCATATAACTGGACAGAAGTTAATGCGCATCAAGTCTTTCAGAAATAAAAACAGGTGTATATGTGACGTAATAATAGTATAATTGATCATAATAAGATCAATAATACCATTGATTATGTATTGACTCTGTGTATTTCAGACACATTCTTACTTTGTGTGCTTGTTGAACTGAGAGCAGGATATTAGTGAAAAGCAGGAATTTGTGAGGAATTTTCAGGAAGCGCTGATGACAGAGAGACTTCCCGTCAGGGCGGAGCTTCATTGTTCTTCACCAGTGCCGGCAGCCGTTGTATAACTTGCAGAGGACTTTATGAAGTCACGATTTCATCTTTGAAACGGATCAAAATAAACAGCAGGAAACATGCTCATCCGCTTTGATCCAGGTGGCTCGGAGAATGAATGTGTGAGTGGTTGTTACAAAAGAGAGTGCTGGTGTGAATGAGGCGCCTCTGGGAGAAGAGAGGCGCCGTGTAAGGATCAGTCGCTCACTTTGATGATATCAGGAGCGAGAGGTCATCTGCGTTTTAATTTTACTCTGAGATGTTTTTCTAAAGCTTCTGGGTTTGGAGCTCACAGTGTGCAGACATGGTAGAGCATTGCTACATCACAGCATCATGATTCAGTGCTCCCCCCGTGTGATCTCTGCATGCTCTCTGTGCTCCTGTCAGAGTTCTCCACAGGTGCAGGTTTTGTTGAACAGAACAGAATATCTTACCTGTTGTTGTAACAAGTACAAAAAATATAAAGTGCAGTCCCTGCGGTGTCAAAAAGTTTAAATATAATTAGAAGAAGAATAAAAATGAGGTAGAACACATCATTCAATAGGGCTCTCTGCAGAACGCTGCAGCACGGGTTTTAACTGGTAAAAGAACATTTGGGCATATTACTCTGGTTCTGGCCTCCTTACACTGGCTTAAAATTGTACTGAGGATCTATTTCAATTTTTTTTTACTGGTTTTTAAATCCTTAACTGCTCTGGCGCCTGTATATTTGCCCTACGTCCCCCCTCGTTCACTCAGCTGAGCAGCTGTTGCTCTCAGGCCCTAACGCTGGAACTTAGAGGAGATCAAGTGTCCTCTACTGTGGCCCCGAAGCTTTGGGATGATCTTCCTCTTCACATCAGGCAGTCTACCTCAGTGGTGGTCTTTAAATCCAGGTTAAAAACTCATTTTTATTCACTGGGCTTAAACTGACACTGTTATCAGTCTTTGTTCTAATGCTCCAGCAGTGGGAACAGCCGTCCCCACGAGTTTGAAGATGTTTTTGAGACTCAAAATGTGCTTTTAGTGTCACAGTTAGGTTATGGTTAGGGTAATCTAAGGTACGAAAACGAGTGTGCTTGTGTGTTTACTCTGACTCCGCCCTCTTCCTACCCCCTCAGTGCCGGCGGCAGTGAGCGATGTCAGGGTCAGCAACAACGGGCGCATGGATTTCCTCAGCGTGTCTTGGAGTCAGGCTGTAGGTGAGGTGGACAGATACCTGGTGACCCTGAGTGACCGGGAGAGGACCATTCACACCCTCACCGTGCCCAAGTCGACCCCGACATGCGTTTTCGACTCGCTGGTGTCTGGACGCCTCTACAACATCTCCATCACTACCTGCAGCGGTCTCTACAAAAATCAGACGTTCATCCAGGAGAGGACACGTATGTACACCACTCACAGCATCGACCAGTCAGAATTTTAAACCATGTTGCAGTAAAGTCGGCACTTTAGAACAATTCATTCAGTTTGTAAGTGTTAAACAGCAAAAATGATACCAACACGTGCTTGTCCAGGTCTATACACACCTGGCTCTGTACCTGCTGCACCCTTTTTGCACAAAACACCGTAAACTCCGGTATCATCAGTCTTGTCTGATTATCCTCCATCAGAGCCGTCGAAGGTCCAGAGCCCCACAGCGACCCACAATGCTTCGGACAGCTACCTGAAGGTGTACTGGCGTCACGCTGCTGGAGACTTCGACCTGTATCAGGTGTTCATCAAGCACAACAACGTCTTCCTGCAAAACAAGACAGTTTCAAAGACGGAGCACAACTGTGTGTTCACCGGCCTGGTGCCCGGCAGACTCTACACAGTGCTAGTGACCACGTGGAGCGGAAAGTACGAAGCCATTGCCTCCACCCATGGCAGCACCTGTGAGTGACCTTTGACCTCAGTCGGGCTCATTAGGAACATGAATGCTGCATCATTCAGCGAGTAAACTAGATGATACATGTCAGGATGCAGTCGAGCTCAGCAGGCGATAGATCGATCGGTGAGAAGGAAAGAAAAACTGTATTTGTTGCCAGATCTGCTGCTGCTCCTCCTCTTTGAGGGACGCTAGCTGAGATGTTTCGGTCCATCTGGGAGGAGACCCCAGACATGCTATGTCCCTCAGCTGGACTTGAAACACCTCTGTGTCCCACGAGAACAGTAGGGGACTGGGCATTTTTGATGATGGGTGGATGGATGATGGGTGGATGGATGGATACATGAATACTTGTTTATATCACGTTCATATGTTTTGCTTGTTACAACATAATAAGATGTGGGAATAAAGCACCAAGTTTCAGATCTGAACCAGGAGGAACAAAGAAACATGTCCCGGTCGTTGTGTCCTTGGGCAAGACACTTCACCCGTTGCCTACTGGTGGTGGTCAGAGGGCCTGGTGGCGCCAGTGTCCGGCAGCCTCGCCTCTGTCAGTGCGCCCCAGGGTGGCTGTGGCTACATGTAGCTGCCATCACCAGTGTGTGAATGGGTGGATGACAGGTTGTGTAAAGCACTTTGGGGTCCTTAGGGACTAGCAAAGCGCTATACAAATACAGCCATTTATCAGCAGATGTTCTTGTCTCTCAGTATCTCTGCAGGAGTTTTGATATGCTTAAACAGCAGCAACGTCCTTGTTCATTTCAAATTCAAAACAAAGCAAATCTGCTCTCTGAGGCTCCTGGAGACTAACTGTGGGTCATGTCATGTCCATCCTTCAGTCCCGGCGGCAGTGCGTTCCCTGACTCTGGCTAGGCGGGGCACCGAGGACCTGCGGGTGACGTGGATGGCAGCTCCGGGTGACGTGGATCACTACGAAGTGCAGCTGCTGTTCAGCGACATGAAGGTGTTTCCTCCCATCACTCTGGGCAGCGGTGTGAGGGATTGCGTCCTGTCATCACTCACACCTGGGCGGCTTTACAAGATCATAGTTTCCACGTACAGCGGCACCAATCAGAAGGCCCGGTACATAGAGGGTCGCACAGGTCAGAGGTCACAGAGGTCTGCTGCCTCTAAACATCACACCACATAATCCAGCACTCCATGTTCAAAAAGGAAAATCTTGGTAATTTACAGTTTACAAAACATCCTGAAAATCTGTTATGGCTTATTTGTAGAGTCCTGCACTTTGTTGTCAGGTGGACAATGTCTGTGAAGATGTTTGTGAAGTTTCTCAGTCAGCCAGGTCAGTCTAAGGAGCTTGGAAAGAAAAGCGTTGGGAATTGTTTCATCTGAGAAGCTTCTCCAATTCTAAGAGAGTCCCAGATTTTTAAGCCCTATTGTGAGTGTCCCTAAGAGGGTCATGATGTGGGTGACTCACACCTTGGGTCATTTGATCACATGATAGGGTGGGGCAAGGTCTCACAATGGGTTCACCCCAAATCCACACCCGTTTTCACATGTTGGCTCATGAGGTTAGGCAGAGGAGGGGGTCCACGACCCTCGCTTTTCTTTCCAAGCTCCTTAGACTCACGTACACAACATATCAGGGAAGTTAAATGCCTCCTGGTGGCGCTGCAGTTTCTCAGCAGTTGCTCTGGGAACAGTATCTCTACATCTAAATCAGCAGCAGCAGGTAGCTACAATTAACCAGATTACCACTAAGACTTATTACCACCATTATTACCATCATCATTAAACCTTGACGTAAAGAGCAAAAATGCTGTAGATCAAAAGCTCTTTGTCATCTTTCAGTTCCCAGTAAAGTGAAGAACATCCACGTTAGCAACAGTGGAGACAGCAGCAGTCTGATGGTGAGCTGGACTCCTGGTCCGGGCGATGTAGACGGATTCTCCGTGTTTCTGTACAGAGAAAGCCGAAAGTTAAGTACCCGAAGCGTCCTCAAGCACCAGAACGAGGTGACGTTCGGCTCCCTGCAGCCCGGCCAGGTGTACACCATCATGGTTCAGTCTGTGAGTGGAGACCTGGTGAACAACAACACGGTCACAGGGCGCACAGGTTAGAGGACACACCTCTGTACAGTGAATATACACCATGCTGTCGTACAGATTAGCTGGTCCTTACTGCGCTCTGCATCATCCCTGTGTTCCTCAGTCCCCTCTGCAGTGACAGGGCTCCAGGTGGACTCCCACCACACCACCTGTAGTATCCAGGTGAGCTGGCAGGAGGCTCTGGGTGTGGCTGATGGATATGTCCTCCAAGTTCTGGACGACAGAGGCAGCATGGTGAGAAACGTCTCTCAGCCCTTTGGACACACCTGGCAGCAGTTTGACGGCCTCACACCAGGAAAGAAGTATCGAGTGGTGGTCCAGACCACCAGCGGCGGGGTCCACAGTGTTGGGGTCAGCACTGAGGCTCGGACAAGTAAGACTTCCTGTTTCTCACTTTGAATGTGATGGAGGAAAACCTGATGTTTTATACAGTGGGATGCAAAAGTTTGGGCAGCCTTGTTAATAGTCATTATTTTCCTGTATAAATCGTTGGTTGTTACAATAAAAAGTGTCAGTTAAATATATCACATAGGAGATACACACAGTGATATTTGAGAAGTGAAATTAAGTTTATTGGATTTACAGAAAGTGTGCAATAATTGTTTAAACAAAATCAGGCAGGTGCATAAATTTGGAATCTACAAAAAAAGAAATGAAATCAATATTTAGTAGATCCGCCTTTTGCAGAAATTCCAGCCTCTAAACACTTCCTGTAGGTTCCAGTGAGAGTCTGGATTGTGGTTGAAGGTATTTTGGACCATTCCTCTTTACAAAACATCTCTCGTTCATTCAGGTTTGATGGCTTCCGAGCATGGACAGCTCTCTTTAACTCACAGCACAGGTTTTCAATAATATTCAGGTCTGGGCTGAGATGAACGTTCCAGGACGTTGTACTTGTTCCTCTGCATGAATGCTTTAGTGGATTTTGAGCAGTGTCTCGGGTGGTTGAAAGATCCAGCCCCGGCGCAGCTTCAGCTTTGTCACTGATTCGTGGACATTGGTCTCCAGAATCTGCTGATACTGAGTGGAATCCATGTGTCCATCAACTTTGACGAGATTCCCAGTCCCTGCACTGGCCACACAGCCCCACAGCATACCACCATATTTTACTGGAGGCAGCAGGTGTTTTTCTTGCTGTGTTCTTTTCCCTCCATGCATAACGCCCCTTGTTATCCCCAAATAACTCAGTTTTAGTTTCATCAGTCCACAGTACCTTATTCCAGAATGAAGCTGGTTTGTCCAAATGTGCTTTAGCGGCTCTGTTTGTGCTGTGGGTGGAGAAAAGGCTTCCTCTGCATCACTCTGGCATACAGCATCTCCTTGTGTAAAGTGCGCCAAGTGTTTGAACGATGCACAGCGACTCCATCTGCTGCAACATGATGTTGGAGGTCTTTGGTGCAGGTCTGTGGGTCGACTCTGACTGTTCTCACCGTCGCTTCTGTCTATCCGAGATGTTTCTTGGTCTGTCACTTCGAGCCTTAACTTGAACTGAGCCTGTGGTCTTCCATTGTCTCGATATGTTCCTAACTGTGGGAACAGACGGCTTACATCTCTGAGACAGCTTTCTGTGCCCTTCCCCTAAACCATGATGGTGAACAATCTTTGTCTTCAGGTCATCTGTGAGTTGTTTTGAGACCCCAGTGTTGCTACTCAGAGAATATTAAAAGAGGAGGGAAACTTACAATTGACCCCCTTAAATACTCTTTCTCATTATTGGATTCACCTGTGTATGTAGGTCAGGGGTCACTGAGCTTACCGAGCCAATTTGAGTTCCAATAATTAGTTCTACAGGTTTTGGAATCAATAAAATGCCAACGGTGCCCAAATTTATGCACCTGCCTGATTTTGTTTAAACAACTATTGCACACTTTCTGTGAATCCAATAAACTTCATTTCACTTCTCAAATATCACTGTGTGTGTCTCCTATATATATTTAACTGATGTTTTTTATTGTACCAACCAACAATTTATACAGGAAAATAATGACTATTAACAAGGTTGCCCAAACTTTTGCATCCCACTGTACATTTTATAGACAAGTCAGAATATTTTGAGAAAGTATTTAGTTGACAAAACTCCAAAACACAAACTTAACAATGTGGTGTATGCTGTACAGTGTAGCGAGGGATGCTCAGACCTCTACATTGGAGAGACCAAACAGCCACTTCACAAGCGCATGGCACAACATAGAAGAGCCACCTCCACAGGGGATGCCAATGTTCACATTGACAGAGAGGACAGATGGTTTCAAAGAGGAGTAAAAGAAGCCATTTATGTCCGCTGTGAGCGACCATCTTTGA
Organism: Rhamphochromis longiceps; assembly: GCF_057381845.1. Classification (NCBI taxonomy): domain Eukaryota; kingdom Metazoa; phylum Chordata; class Actinopteri; order Cichliformes; family Cichlidae; genus Rhamphochromis; species Rhamphochromis longiceps. The sequence continues at coordinate 70,213,759 of NC_140563.1, forward strand.
ACAGAGGCGGTGGTTTACAACACAAACTGTCTGCCATCTATAATCCAGTTTTGAGATCCTTCCCAGACGCCTTAACGCCCACTCACATCCTGGGCCATCTGACCTCAGGAAACCAGGGTTGGGGTCAGGTTTCACAATGAGCTCACCCGAAACCCTGGCTGATTGTGACCCACACCCGTTTTCACACCTTGGCTCATGTGATCAGGTAGAGGATCATCAGGGGGTCCTTTGTCCCCCTTTGGGGGTGGGGGGGGGGGGGGGGTACTCCCACAGGGTTTAAATCTGGGACTCTCCACCATTTGACTCTAGAACTGAAGAAGCTTCTCGGATAAGAAGTGAAACGTCTTCAAGCAACTTAAAGACGTCCAGACGCTTTTCTTTCCAAGCCCCTTAGACCAGCGGTCCCCAACCCCCGGGCCTCGGACCGGTACCGGTCCATGAGTCGTTTGGTACTGGGCCGCGAGAGTTGAGGCTCAGGTGTGAAATGTTTGGTTTTCAGGGTTTTTATCGGTTTTCAGTGTTATTTTGTTATCGTTTTTATCGTTTACTCGGCTTTCCTGGGTCTTTTCACGTGTGTTATGAATAAATCTTCTTTTTTTCGGTACCAGTACTAGTTTTATTTTGTTGTATTTATCCGCGACACCTTAAAGGCCGGTCCGTGAAAATATTGTCGGGCATAAACCGGTCCGTGGCGCAAAAAAGGTTGGAGACCGCTGCCTTAGACTATTTAGTTGGAACAATACTGAGAAAGAAGATGAATAACTCACCAGGTTCTGGTGGTTTGACCTAAAATCGATTTACAGTGATGTGTGAGAAACTCTTGATTTCTCTCCTCAAGTACACAGTATGATTGATGAAATTTAGTGAAAGTTAAAAGCTTCCCTCGTCCCTTCTCCTGTAGACCCAGCGGTGGTCACCAATCTGGCCGTCACTGCAAACACCACCACCAGCCTGTCCTTCCACTGGTCGCCACCAGAGGGAGACTTTCAGCTGTATGAAGTTTTTCTGTATGATCGTAATGACCAGCTGCACGAGAAAAAGCGCGTCCAGTCCAACAGTCAGCAGTGTACTTTTCAGGGCCTCAGACCTGGTGCTCCTTACAAGATGTTGATCCAGATCCACAGTGGAGACCAGACCAACCAGACCTCCATCTACACCAGAACAGGTGAGACCAGCTGGTCCTCCAGAGTACACGGTCCTTGACTGGAAATAAAATGTAAAGGATATTATGCCTTCTGTACCCGAAGAGTGGACTTGCAGATTGTATCAGTGATCGTGTTTCTCTTCAGTCCCGTCAGCTGCAGCGTTCCTGAAAGCTAAGAGTGGAAACCAGTCTGACAGTCTTTGGGTAAACTGGGAGCATGGTGGAGGTGATCTAAGTGGATACCAGCTGTATCTCTACAACCCCAACGGTTCTCAGCAGGCCATGCATCAGCTGGGCTCAGAGGCCACAGGGTTCATCTTCTCAGGCCTTGTAGCGGGTCGCCTGTATCGAGCTGAGGTGCTGAGCCAGAGCGGCGGGCTCAGCAACAGGGCGAGCACCCTGGGCCGGACGGGTAAGATGCAGCTTCTGTTAGAGCTCAGATCACCTCAGTATTCCTTGATATTCAGTCAGCAGTTTCAGTGGTTTAGCAAAAGGCATTTTTCCAGTTTTATCAGTGCAGCACACAGTCGCAACATAAAGTAACAAGAGACATTTTAAAACATAAAGTCTAGAAACACGAGGAGCAGAACAGAAGAAATCCTAATTTTAAGCAGAGACACACAAATCGGAATAGTTTCTGATCAGCAACAAATCCTGTCCCTCCTCAGCTCCCAGACCACCTGCCTCCATCTTGTTCAGGGGGGTGACCAACACCTCCCTGGAGATCACATGGAGCGGCCCTGTGGACTCCGACTATGATGACTTTGACCTGCAGTGGACTCCTCGGGACCGGCTGTCCATCATCAATCCGTACCACACCCGGACGTCTAGCAACCGCATCCTGAGGGGGATGTTCCCTGGACGGCTCTACAACTTCAGCCTCCGCACCGTCAGTGGGACCACAGAGCCTGGGGCCACACCTACCTATAGCACACCTATCCGCAAAAGCATCCGCACCAGTAGGTGGCAGCACTTTATGTCAATTCTGATGTGAATTGTCATGTGGTTTCACTCCATTACTTTCGTCTACAGAGCCAGAGAGAGTCCACAGCCTCCACTGTCGCCCTCAGAGTTCCACCTCCATCTCCTGCTCCTGGGTAACCCCGGACACTGATTATGACTCCTACACCATCGAGTGTCTCCACAAGGATTCCCACACACTGATGTACTCCAGACTCGCTGAGCAGGACTCCAACAGCTACATCATCACTGAGCTGGAGCCTCACAAACACTACACAGTCTCTGTGAAGGTCATGTCTGGTGGGAAGCCCAGCGACGAGGCTCAGGACAACGTGGTCACCATGCTTGACCGTAAGAGCGAGTGGAAGTTAACATGTCCTCAGCATGACGGAGGGTGTTTAACATGCTGTCCTCCTGTTGACTCTTGAAGGTCCTCCTGTGCCCCCCTCCGGTACCCGGGTCAGTGAGCAGTCTGCTGTGGTCACCAAGTCCTCCATCTCCTTCCAGTTTAACTGCAGCTGGTTCAGTGACGTTAATGGAGCTGTTAAGTACTTCACTGTAGTGGTGACTGAGTCTGAAGGTGAGCAGCATCCACATAAGGCCAGTTTACTGGAATTCTTCTAATTGGATGATCCTCCTAAAAAGAATCTGTAGTAACTCCTCTTGGATCTCCTTCCTGTTGTTCTGGTCACCTGACTTCACTTGGTGGTATCGGCCTTAAATTGTGTGTTCTGTCATTTTTTTTACCATTCCCTCATACCTCTTCTTTTGGGATAAATAATGGATAATGGGATGGATTATGGAATTATGGATGATGATGAAATAATAATGAGTGCATGTTGACATTAATAATACACAAATGAATAGATGGATAACGGAAACAATAATGGATGGACAGATAATAGGATGCAATAATCTAATCCTGAATCTTCTGGTTTGTTTTTGAAGATGTTAGCCTAATGCAGCTGGAGCAGAAGCACCCACTGCCCTCCTACCTGGACTACAGCTCCAACAGCTCCATCAGGTCCTACCAGACCAGCTATTTCCCCAGCCGATGCACCGAGAGCCCTGACAGCACCACCCAGAGCTTTAACATCAGCTTGGGGACTGGGATGGACTTGCTAGGGGGCACCTGTGATGCCAGAGGCTCAGACCAGGACCCAGAGTCTAGTGGAGAGCTGAACCACTTCTGTGATGGACCCCTGAAGCCAAAGACTGCCTACAGGTACTGAAAAATCCTCTGCATGAATGTCAGGTACTTGACTCCGTGTCCACTTCCTCCAAACTGCAGCACTCCAGGGCGGTAGACTGACCAGAAACCTGGAGCCTTAATGGTTTGTTAGAACCAGCTCATCATCTCTGAAACTTTCAGCCCTGTAGACTTTTTGCTCCAGCGTTATCTCTAAGGTCAGGCGTTGCGTGAATAACCTTAGGGGCATCTGTGTTTGTCTCCAGGATCAGCGTCCGAGCTTTCACTCAGCTGTTTGATGATGATGCAAAGGACTTGAGTGTCTTGTCTCCACTGTTCTCTGACACCTGCCTATCGCAGCCCATCATCACTGAGGCTGGTGAGAACAAACCTTAGCTCGATTAAAATACACCCGAGGTCAAGCTGGGACGAGCAGGTGCAGGTGAAAAATTCAGAAAAGTATCACAGTTGTGTTTCCTCCTGCAGAGCCTCTGAGCGGTGTCATCGAAGGTGTAAGTGCTGGACTCTTCCTCGCTGCTGTGATTGTGGGAATCACTGCTCTGTTTGTCTGCAGGCACAGAACTCGCAAAGTGTGAGTATCAGAGGATGCACCTGTCTGTAAGGTACACCTGCTTATCTTTGTTTAGGTTAAACGGTGCTGCTGTGTTTCCACCAGTGAGGAAGAGAGGCTGGAGGTCAGGATAAATATGAGGAGAGAGAGAGCAGCAGCGGGGAACCAGCTGGGTGTCAGAGGGTAAGTAATCAATAATCAATAATGTTCAGGGATGTTTGCACAGTGACTCACCTTTCATAACACTCTATACAACACATTTGAAATGAAACAGTAAGAGTGCAAACTCTCACCACCGTTGATATGAAATAAAATCATTAGAGTTTTTTACCCAGAAAGTTGATCCTGTTCATCTGGACGTCTTCAGTGGGAGAAATGTTTCATTATCATCAGGTGACTTCTTTAGTCCCAGCTGACTGCAGGTATCAACCTTATAAGCACCTGCACAATGACTGAGTCTAGCACCACTGGTGACCAATGGGCTGTGAGGTCAGTTTATGATCATTAATATGGAAAATGTCACGATCACCGATCTGTGATCATTGATCGATGGCCATGAGTCTCACAGCATTGTAAGATGGTGACCCTTAGGCCCCCTCCTCGATTCAGAGATGGTCTCCACAGGTCTTTTGGAAGGACGATAGTTTCAGTCACTGTGCAAATGTCCTGTTCATAAGGTTGAAACCTGCAGTCAGCTGAGATTGAAGAAGTCACCTGGACGATGATGAAACGTGTCTCCCACTGAAGATGTCCGAATAAACAGAATCAGCTTTCTGGAATTCCCTTACCTGCATGATACACTGATGGACATGCATGTCCTCTAAAATCCACCAGGGGGTGCTGCAGCACCTTCAGCTCCCTTACCTGCTGAAGGTATCACAGGCAGCATCAGAACTGAACTGATACTACAGTCAGAGTACTTTTTGCCTTTGTTTCTGCAGACATGTGATTGCATTGTGACAGCTTGTTTTTTCTTTCAGAGGAGGTTCTGATTAATGCATGTAGTACTGCATGTAGTACTGCATGTGTGTACAGATGAAAATGCATCATTAGGTTTAAACTCTGAGGTCTCTCTCTCTCTCTCCCTGCCTTTTGCTCCTCAGCAGCCGTCGAATCTCCAGGTCTGTAATCCCGTTCACACTGCTTCAGGTTCATCTTTGACCTTTTGTGAATTTTTCTGGTTTTAAATGTTTTCTTTTCTCCTGCAGTCCCATTAAGATTGTGAACTTTGAGTCTCACTACAGCAAACTACAGGCTGACTCCAACTACCTGATGTCAGAGGAGTATGAGGTCAGCAATCAATAAAACTAATTTGTTCCTCTTTGAAAGACCCCAGCTTCAGCATATCACATCCCCCAAGAATAAAAAACTTGTGGCAACATTGAGGATTGTGAAGGATGTTAGATCCAGGGTTTATCCTGTCTGTTTTCACTATTTTGACGTTTAAGAGTGTTCAGAGTGGGCCTTTGTTTGTGTTGTGAATCGCTTTTATTTTCTCCCTATCAGGATCTGAAGGACGTCGGTCGTAACCAGCCTCTGGACTCGGCTCTGCTGCCGGAGAACCGGGGAAAGAACCGATACAATAACATCCTGCCCTGTGAGTCAAGAGCCCACAGACACAATAAGAGATCACCGGGTTGTAGAAGGTCTGGGTCTAACTGCCTTTCTCGTATTCAGACGACTCGACGAGGGTCAAGCTGTCCTACGTTGATGACGACCCCTGCTCTGACTACATCAATGCCAGTTACATCCCAGTAAGTCAGTACAGACTTGACATGCACCACACTGGAGACTCCTTCAAAGAGCAGTAAAGAGTGAAAACATAAAAACATGCAGTGCATCTTAGTTTTTACTCAGGTGAGTAGGGCCACCTAATAGCTTCTCCTTCATCGTTACTTCATTTCGCAGCTTGCCAGTCGGTGTTTTTTGGTGACCATACAATGATTGCAACACAAACACACCTGGCTTAGTTAGGACAGGGTTTAATTTTGGTTGGATGTGAAGAAGTCCATTGCAAAGACTGATCTCGATAAAGACTCATTTAGAAGTTAAGAGCAGGATGGGTGAAGACGAGATGATGAAGCTGGTCTCTGAAACCTGAGACAAAGACGATAAAGTGTTTACCGAGGTTAGAGAGCGTGTGAGCAGTAGCATCATTTTCTCATAGACTCCTATGAGTCAGTCACAGGGGTTGTCCGAATTTCGGGGGGTTCACGCTCTCTGTTTTCAGGGTAACAGCTTCCGGCGGGAGTACATCGCCACACAGGGTCCTCTGCCTGGAACTAAAGACGACTTCTGGAAGATGGTTTGGGAGCAGAATGTCCACAATGTGGTGATGGTCACTCAGTGTGTGGAGAAAGGAAGGGTGGGTAGCACAGAGGCAATGATTACAGAAACCATCTTCACAAACTCATCAGCCTGAAACAGTGAGGTTTTCCTCCTCTTCCTCCATCCAGGTGAAATGTGATCACTACTGGCCATTCGATCAGGATCCTCTGTACTACGGAGACCTGATCGTCCAGATGCTGTCAGAATCGGTTCTACCTGAGTGGACGATCAGAGAGTTTAACATCTACAGCGTACGTTTCACTGACAGCTGTCATCTTTGTTACAGAACCGGTTTGAGTGCGAAAGACGGCTCGAACGCTTGTTTCGTTTTATTCTTGAGAAACAAGAAAACGATCCCACCTCAGTTTAATGTGACTGTGCGTTGCAGGAGGAGCAGCTCGGCTTCAGCCGCCTGGTTCGTCAGTTTCACTACACGGTGTGGCCGGACCACGGTGTCCCAGAGACCACTCAGTCCCTCATCCAGTTTGTCCGTACTGTCCGAGACTACGTCAACAGGACTTCGGGATCTGGAGCCACTGTAGTCCACTGCAGGTACCTCATTGTGCCCTTAAAATATCAGCCTCTTCAGAGTGACGAACCACTGAATTCCTAGAATCTCAAACTGTGTGAAGCATCACATGGTCAGATGAGAAGTAATTATAGCTAAACCAACAGAAACCTCATAGTCTGAGAACCCTTATGTTTTTCACCAGTATAACACGCTAATTTGTGTTTGTGGACTAATGTGGACCATCCTGCTCATTAGCTGTGGTCAGTATACGACGTGTTTTTTGACTGGACTTTGGTCTTTTTGTCAGCGCCGGTGTGGGCCGGACGGGGACTTTCATTGTCCTGGATCGAGTGCTGCAGCAACTGGACGCCAAAGACACGGTGGATATCTACAGCGCCGTGTTTGACCTGCGACTCCATCGATCCCACATGGTGCAGACTGAGGTAGGACCAATGCTTCATGGGGGCAAACGTTTGTATGCCGTTATGTGGCATCTATCTCTGCACTTTTAATCGACTCTTCCTTTTCTGTGTGTCAGCCATATTTGTAGTTTGAAAATTGTTTAATCTGGTATGATGACTGAAATTTCACATTTGGGATTTCAGCACTGAAACTGCTGCTGAGAACCTGAATGAGTTCAGACTTATTATTTACATACTTCAATTTGTTTTCATGTCTGATGCTATGAGATGGTCCAGAGATGTCCTCTGAGAGCTTTCCTGAGCTGAGCAAATGTAAATATTAAATATATCAACGGAACCCAAGATCTCCTGTTTACAAGACGGGTTTTTTTCAGTTTGTCCTGACTGGCTAATCTGTGTTTCTAAAACTGGTCCTGACAAACACCTGAAGGCACTCAGTCACAGGTGACTAAAATAATCCCCCAGGCTGAAATGATAGACTCCTGTAATAATCCCATAATCTCTGCTGTCAGACTGAAAATGATATTTTGTAATCTGAGCTCAGGTGTGACTCACCTGCCACCTCTCCACAGGTGCAGTATGCATACCTGCATCAGTGTGTCAGAGACGTTCTCAGAGCCAGGAAGCTACGCAGCGAGCAGGAGGGAATGTACAGGATGTGAGGCGGTGAGTCATTGATAACCTTCATATTATTGATCCTACATATCAGATTACCACCCTCAGATTATGAACACATTATTGACAGATTATTGGTCCTTTTTACGGGGTGGCTGTAGCTCAGGTGGCAGAGCAGATCAGCCACTTACCAGAAGGTCGGTGGTTCAATCCCAGGCTGCTCCAGTCTGCATGCCAAATATCCTTGGGCAAGATACTAACCCCAAGTTGCTCTCCGATGCATCCATCGGAGTGTGAATGTGTGTGAATGTTAGATACTCAGCACTTAAACTTAGAAGAAGTGCCTGTGTGAATGGGTGTGATTGGGTGAATGAATTAGCTGTGTAAAGCGCTTTGAGTGCTCAGACAGAGAACAAAAGCACTATAACCAGTCTGTTTACCATTTAACAGACATGGAGCCTCAGATTAACATCAGGTTATTGACAGGTTAATGACAGGTTATTGACGGCTTATTGACAGGTTATTTATGGGTTATTGAGAAGTTATTGACGGCTTATTGAGCCGTTATTGACAGGTTAATGACAGATTATTGATGGGTTATTGACAGGTTATTTACAGGATACAGATGGGTTATTGACGGCTTATAGAGAAGTTATTGACAGGTTACTGACAGGCTATTGACAGCTCATTGACAGGTTATTGACAGGTTAATGACGGCTTATTGAGAAGTTATTGACAGGCTAGTGACAGATTATTGATGGGTTATTGACATCTTATTTATAGGTTATTGACAGGTTGTTGCCGTTTTATGACGATTATTGACAGGTTATTGATGGGTTATTGATGGCTTATTGACAGATTATTAACAGGTTACTGACAGATTATTGAAGGATTATTGACAGGTTACTGACGGCTTATTGATGGGTTATTGGTCCTTTCCACAGACGCTGACCCTGACCGTAACGATTGTACTGACTGCTGAGCCATTGCTGAGCTCTTCAGAGAGACATGTCCATATATTTTTCTACAGTGTTCGTATGTCACAGAGAAATGTTTATAACTTTAATTTGTTTTAATTTATGTTCAGCTGTGTGATGTCTTTCTGTATAGATTATCTATAGATTATTGGTTGTATCATCTCCTATGTGTTTGATTTGCTGGAATATTGGCTCCAGTTTCTTGGTTGAGTTTCTGTTGTCCTGTTTATATCTCTGTCACAGGTGCTCATACCTGTAAGTTTACCTGTGCTTGTACCTGTAAGTGTACCTGTGCTCGTCTGTATGTGAGCAGCTTATTAAACACACAACACAAAATTATCAGCTCTCTAATTATTCATCCAGAAACTCTATGATAATCTGAGCAGGATTATTTCAGTACAACTGAACTCTGAGCGCAAGAAAAAAAAGAACATAAAGCTTCTAAAACAAAAGATGTTTTTCACTATGAATTATGGGACGAAATCGTCTCCTCTCCTGCTTCAGTGCTTCCTAAAGGAGATCCTATCCGGTCTTTAACTGATGATCTGATAAATCCTGCTTCCGGGTCCAAACTACTCTGCGTTTAATAAGTCTGTTGTGTTTTTAACATGCTTTGTATCTTGTTATACAGGGTAGGCCATTTATATGGATACAGCGTAATAACATGGGAATGGTTGGTGATACTAAAGTCCTGTTTGTGGCACATTAGTATATGTGAGGGGGCAAACGCCTCAAGATGGGCGGTGACCATGGTGACCATTTAGAAGTCGGCCATCTTGGATACAACTTTTGTTTTTTCAATAGGAAGAGGGCCATGTGACACATCAAACTTATTGGTAATGTCACAAGAAAAACAATGGTGTGCTTGGTTTCAACGTAACTTTATTCTTTCATGAGTTATTTACAAGTTTCTCTTTGTTCACAGCCATTGACATGTCGAAGAGGTTAACACGTGAGGAGTGGATCGAAATTGTGTTGCTATCTGGTGAAAGCAGTTTGTAACTCTGATAGCTCTGCTATCATAATCAATCTCTCAGTCAGAACATGCTATATCATGTTCAGGTGTAAACTAGCGAGCTAACTTCCTGCTAACTTCTAAATCTGTTAAACTTCATAAATCCTTTTCCTTTTTAATGGATGCCTGGATGTTAAACTTAATTGCTACACCTGGTAAAGCAGCCACACTGATCATTTTATTACAGATCCAGGCTTCGTGCCCAGGGTTGGCAAGCCACGACCATAGCTGGACTGGCCATCGGCATACCAGGCATTTGCTCGGTGGCCCAATTATTATTATTATTATTATTATTTTTGTAACGGTATAAACAATGAAAGGTGGTGGATTGGCCAGATGCTGGCTGGTGTGTAAAAATAACTCAGTTGTTTGGTGGTGGCTATGGCGGTGCTTCCACAGATTCAGTAACATTAGCAAGTGGTGGAGGCCAGCAGGTGGATGAGAGAAAGGGGAGGCAGGAGGAGAGACCCGAGGCAGCCGCCGGTCTGCGTGTCAGGTGAACTGAACTTCAGGTAAGAAGTTATGACCTGCAGTCTATCTGGGTCAGATATAAACCAAGTTCAGGTGGAGTTTATTTTCGTTGCGCTGACTTTTTACAGTCAGTTACAATAACTCGTACTGCGTGCTAGCTAGCATGACGGAGTTTCTATACAGCTGGGTGGGTGCTATGACATTACTGATAGTGAACTTTATTTTATTATAGTGATGTGCGAATCATGAATGAATCGTTCAATACTCGAGAATCACTTTACTGATTCATGAATCATGATTCACAAGCCCAACTGACTCACTGACTCATCCCTGTTGCTGTTAGCAGCAATGTATTAGCTTATAATTAAAATTGTGGAGAAAAACACAACATCCAGTTTCTTAACAAAATGATTTCTGCTCTGAACTGGAAGAAAAAACCCTGAGTAGAAGCTCACATCAAGACAATAGCTCCTCGGTTCACAGTAGCATCGCTCTGCTAACATGCTAACAGCACATTTGAGCTACTCACCCCCTCCCTCCTGGCTCACAGCTTCTTCTTCTTCTTGGTTGGCAACCAATGTTAAGGCGCATTACCGCCCCCTGGCTCACAGCTCAGTGGACATTTAGATGAGAAAATATATATTTGACACATTTAAGGAAAATACTAATAAAATAAAAATAAACAAAATAAATGTTTATTAAGCAATTTTGATAGGAAATTGCTTAATTTTTAGAAATGTTTTTGCTCTTTTTTGCTCTGTAAAATAGTTGTTTTCTTTTAGAATCACTCATCTTAGCAGTAGGATTTACATGAAAAGAGAAACAAATTAAGTTTGAGTGAAAATGTACATTTTTTGCACTCTCTGGTCAACTGACTCAGTGAATCAAATGACTCAAAAACCAATTCACTTTGGTGAGTGACTTATTAAAACTCGATTCAGTAAAAATAATCAAATTTACCATCACTATTTTATTATAAGATTTGTTATTAGAGTTGCCAACAGTCCCGTAAAAATGAAATCGCCCCGCATTCAGAGAAAATATTATGCGTTTCGTGTTGAGCTGAGAAGGAACACAGTTTGTCCCGGACTTCAGCTACAATGAAAAAAGACATAAATGTGTATCTCTGTATTACCAAACATGCCATATTGGCCCAGTTTATTTTTCTTATCATTGCTGTGAGGAGACCATAAATAGCATTTGTATTTTCTGTTGTACAGTTCATTTGCTGTTATGGATAAGAAGTCTTTTTTTGTGTCAAAGTAGCTGATAACTATTCAAATTCAAATTCAAATTCAAATTTTATTTGTCACGTACACAGTCATACACAGTACGATATGCAGTGAAATGCTTGGACAACTGCTCGTGACCTAAAGAAAACAAAAAAGGAAAAGGCTATGAATAAGATAGGAAATAAATATGAAAAATTAAAAAGGGTAAATTTAACTAGGAAGGAATAAAATATAAATTAAGGTTAAAAATGAAATAACTGTACAACACAAATTAGAATGAAGGGTAAATTTAACTGGGAAATAATAAAATAAAATATATAAATTAAAGTTGAAAATAAAATAACTGTACAACAAAATACACAATAGAACTATATAAGAATGTATGAAGAAATATAAATAAATATATACACAATAACAGCAGCTGTACAAGTATTAACTGGAAATGAAGAATATAGTGACCAGTGTTGTGCGATCCACATTATGTCTTGTGCAGTGCAAATATGCTTAAAGTGATTTAAGTGATGAAGTGAAACCAAAGTCCAGAAAGTCCAGTGTGTGTGTAAGAACCATATGTGTGGGTCAGTACTGTGTGGTGGTGTGATTGAGAGACCGTATCGCCTGCGGGAAGAAGCTCCTCCTCAGTCTCTCTGTGTTGGTCTTCAGGGAGCGGAATCGCTTTCCTGACCTCAGCAGAGAGAACAGTCTGTTGTTGGGATGGCTGAGGTCCTTCACGATCTTCCTGGCCTTGGTCCAGCACCGCCTGCTGTAGATTGAGTGCAGGTCAGGGAGCTCGGAGTGGATGGTGCGCTCAGCTGACCGCACAACCCTCTGTAGAGCTCGTCTGTCCTGCATGGTGCTGATAGCTGCCAACATCTGCCAACAAATAATCTATAAAGTTATTCTATACAGTGTGTAACTGTTAATATAGAGCGTTGTTATTAAATTGATTGCTAATGCAATCATACAGCACACTGACTTCTGAGGAAATTTTAAATGGCACTAGTCATCAGAAAGGTTGCCGACCCCTGATTTAGACAGTTTGTAAGTCTCAGTGGTGCCGCAGTGTTTCTTCGACTTTGGGACTTGAAGCGAAGTTTGGACCCGGGCCGGAAACGGCTAATGATTTCAGACTTAAATACTGGAAAGGAAGCACTGAAGCTCCTTTCCTTCAGAGGACGCAAACAGCATTCATGTCCTAACTCAGTCACAGCTTTTACCTTCTGTATCATCAGCTCATCACGGCCAAGGAGGTTTTCGCCTCTTCTCCACTGACACTGCGCTAAAGACGCCAACGTCCTGCAACCACAAGGATCTGGCTCTAGACCCAGCACTGGTGGAGAACAGGGATCTGACAGGAGGAGCTGAGTAAATCCAGATTCCTCTGGAAGGAGATAAACCCAGATTAAAACTCTGCTGAAGCTTCCAAAATAAGACTAAAATTTAAACTTCCCTCTCTGAAGTCGTGCGATTCAAACAGATATCAGCTGAGGATTATTTGATCACCGCTGTTTGATCAATATAGGAAGGTTGATTAGTTATAATAATGTGAAAAAATGGATTCTTCCTGTCCCAGCTTTTCACAATAAAAGCCCAAAATAACAGCGAAGAACCTTGTAAAAAAATAACAGAAGGATGTTATCTGCTGCAGAGTGTAGACTGAAATAAAAATCTTATTCTACTCGTTACAAAATAGAAGATTTATATCCATGAATATAAAATAAAATATATTTTTTATTCATTAGTCTAAAGATATTCTGCCCATAAGAATATGATGCTAGTGAGACAGAAGATTATAGTTTCCTTATTAAATTAACATTTTAAAATCAGATCAGTTTAATAAAGTAACAACGTGAGGAATGAAACTGGTTTAATGATTTATCAATAATATTTGAATTATTTCTGATCAGTGGTCTGATTTAGTGACTTTTACAAAATAACTAAATTACATGTAAATAATTCATATAAAAGTTTTATAATAACTGTTACTGTCAGTGAGATCAGAGCAAGCGTGTGATGTTTGTAAAGAGCATGTGACCTTAGTTCAAACCTGGACCTCAGAATGATCAGCAGGATATTGATTACTCTGGTCTGAAGCTCAGGTATGAGGAAGAAGAAACCTCATCTGTGCGAGCACTCTTCCTGCCTGTGAGATGTTCCCCCTCAGCGTCACTGGGACTCAAACCCACCATCTCCTGTTTACCACCTGCAGCTCACACCTGAAGCAGGCGAAGAGGAGTCTTGCTGGGCATCGGACAGAACGCAGGTTTAAGGATCTCTGCGTGTCTGAAGAGCGGTTTTGTTCCTGCTTGGTCTTGTTAATCGATCCGTGGTTGTCTCAAAGCAGCCGGCTGAATTCACTGTTGTCTACCAAGGTTTCAGGTCAACCCCCCACCCCCATTAAGCCCACGCTGAACTGCACGTGCTTTTACCTTTGTCCTTATCCAAAGGTCAAAGGTCAGACACTTTCTGTTACAGAGTTATTTCAGGATTTTATGAGAAATTTGTAGGACTTTTGATCACTTACACTGTTATCCTGACATGTGTTTGTGTGTGTCTGTGTGCCATGTTTAGATTGTTGTGAGGACCAGAAATTGGAACACTACTATGCTTGTGGGGACCAAGAGGCCTTATGGGGACAAAGTGCCCGTCCCCACAAGTTTGAAGACATTGTTGAGACTCAGAATGTGGTTTTAGCATCACAGTTAGATTATGGTTAGGTGTGTGTGTTTTGGTAGCTGTGTGTGTGTTTAGTTGCAGTGTGTCTCGGCGTCTGGCGGGGAGAGGCCCCGGCTGTCCCAAGCTCCAGAGGCCGCGCATGCGCCGTGTGGCGGGCTTTCCACATCAAGGCTGTGAAGTGTCGGAAGTTTGTCGGAGTGAGGCCGAACAGAGGACGCTGTGAGTGAACCAAAGAGTGTTTTAAAGGCGAAAAAAGTGTGTGAGGACGCGCGGGGGAAGTCTGCAGAGTACCCCGAAGGCTCGTCGATGGGTTTGAGCCGCTTCCCGCTGGTTAATCGGCGCAGACAGCAGCGTTAGCGGCGGCTGGAAGAAGTTGTAATTGTTTTTTGGCGCTCAGCGGCGAAGAGGAAAGATGGAGGATCTGCGGCTGTAGCCGCGGCTAACGCTAGCTGCCCCAGCGTCTTCTCGGCCCCAATCTGAGCTGCCGAGCGGCCCCAAGGGCGTCCCGCGGTTTGGATGCTCCCATCGGACACGGCGAAGTAGCCCCGTAAGTATGTTTCTTTGTCCCGGGCTGTTTGTTGGATGTTTGTGGGAACGAGCGGGCGGAGTGCGTCGGTGTGTAGCCCCGAGCTAATTAGCTGAAATCACGGTTAGCTTATTGAGCTTAGCTCCGTGCTGCTAGCTGCCATTACACCCACACACCGAAGTTTGTCAGCCCAACAAAGTTCACCGAGAGCGGGGCGAGAGTGGCGCGGCCTCGCGGGGAGAGGCTGTGACCCAGAGAGAAAGAAACACGGGCCATTATCTCACACACACTGTGGTAAAGTAATAAGTCAGTGTTTTCAGCCTCCCCCCGCACGCACGCACGCACACACACACACACGCATTCTGAGTGAGTGATTCAAAACAAGGAAGGACAGAAACACAAAGATCAGGCTGCTTTCATTCAGTCAGTGATCGATTAATCAATCGGTGCCAGTTTCATCTTATCATCTGTCAGTTATTTTATTGATTAATCAGTCAGCTGCTCCAGAGACCTTCCTTCAAAAATCAGTGTGCTCTATAAGGGAACCGTTTAAACTCTTCTGGCAGGAAATTATCTTCGTTATTTATTGATAAACAGGCTAATAATCATCTGAACGACTGAGTCAAAGGATCTGTGGGGGTTTGGAATATTGATTAGCTGATTATTATAGGTTATTGAGATTTCTTATATTGATCGATCAACTCTAGGATGTCGACATTTACAATCCTCGTTCCTCAGTTTATTTTATTTTATCTTCCTCATCTATAGCTTAATTTAACATCAAACCCATCAGACTGACAGGGTTGGGTGAAATCAGTCAGATCAATATCAGCCAGTCTTAGTATTTTCTAATCAGTAAAAAAAAACGTTTTTTTTTTTTCATTTAAATTCAGACTTCATCCATTTATTGATTACTAATCATTGTTAATTACCTGATTGGAAGAGAAACAGCTGGCTGATTAATCAGATAATTAGTTGATTAAAGGTTTTTAATGTTTAAATGTTGGGACATGCGGTTGTAAAAAGCTTTGAAGATTGATTGTAGAGTGACAGATTAAAGGAAAAACAGTGTGAGGTCAGGAGACTGTCATCGTGGTTTCCTGCTGTTCACCCCGACTCTTCACCAGACACCATTCAGGAAAACAGGACTTTTACCTGAGAGAACAGGTGAGCTCCGGGTCTGCCCCTGTCCCTACTGCTGTGACGCAGGGTCTGTTTGGATCACAGGTAATTCAGTGAAACGTGAAAAAGTGGCTGAGTTTCCCGCCAGGTATAATCTGTTTTTGTGAATGGACTCTGGTGAGACGTTTCATGTCACTTCTACATAAACATGGACGTTATATTTAATCCCACACTGAGGAAAATTAACTGCAGCACAGGAGATGGGAAGAAAAGGTGAATCACAAAAATAAAATAAGAATAGAAAAAAAATAAATCAGTAAATTGGTCCATGGAAAAGGCCAAAATACTAACACGCCAACATGAAGACGGTGTGAACCTCCAACCTTCTGCTTACCCGATGGATCAGTGCTGTGAGATGTTTTGGGCTCGCGTGTCCCCGTCGTCATGTTTAGATTTATTGATAATAACTTGCATTAATGTCTGGATATTGATCTGTCCCCGAATCTGAACCCTGCTTTGGATAAAACTTCAAAACGCCGAAACTCGTTAAAGCACGTTTAACCCACAGAAAGTAAACAGAGTCACTTGGACCTTCAAAATAAAAGCATAAAAATCAGCTGTAAAAGTTTGTGATGCGCTCAGATTAGTGTAGATGTTTTTAATCTTCATGTGTCAGATTTTAGATGAAGGGTCATCGAATTTTGCTAAATGGAACAAATGCCGACCCATCGCCCGGTGGGTTGACCCAGTGTGACCGCACTGAGGTGGAGCTGATGATTTCAGACACACTTGACTGCTCTGCAGCTGAAAACAATGAAACTAAACCTAGTTATTGATTATTGATGACTGAAGCAGCTATGGTAAGGCTAGGTAAAGTTTATTTTCTTTTCTGAAGCTGGTCAGAGGCTGTTTTAAGATCATTTTCCCTTTTCTTGGACAGTGACACGTATGTGTCAGCTATGCGGCGTTCGGTCGCTGCTTCCACCTGTAAATAAAAATGACGGCTTTATAATCGTTTCCTGTTTGAGTCCAGCGCAAGCGAAGGCGCCGGCTCACGGGGCGGGCGGGGCTGTCTGTCGGGCAAATGATTAAAGTGAGTGAGTAAAGCCTTGAACGCCCTCACACGCTGAAGCTGTAAAATAATAAGTTCATTTGTTAAACTGAGCTTCACTTGCGTAATCTGGATCTGGCAGTGGTTTCCTGCAGCTCCCAGTGAGTCTGCAGAAAGCACCGTCTCAGGTTTAGAAAACTAAACAGGTGAATTCTGATTATTTTTAATTTGACAGTTTTCCTCCATCCAATAAAATCATGAAAAGGAATTAAAGAATTTATTTGAATGAAAAGAAACTTTAAAATCCAATCTCATTAAGAGCAACGACCAAAGAAAGTGACGGACCAATGAGAGGCAGCCGTCAGACGTAAACAGTTCAGCCTGGCTCATCAGAGCGGCGTCATTACAGCAGCAGCAAAAATGATTTCAGGAGTAATGATCGAGATTTCTGTGACGCATGAAAGCGCAGACCGATGCTGTGTTTGAGAGTGTCACAGGATGTGTGATGCACCCTCTGCCAGCACATCAGTGACTGTGTGATGGCTCTGAAAACGAGACACGCTGCGATCGGTGATTGAGCCGACATTGATCCGAGCATTGAACTATGTTTTAGCCTCTTTAAACAGTTTTTTGTGGAAGGATGATTTTAGAGCGTTTTTGTCTTTGAGAGTAATCCGGCAGCGGCAGCTTGAAGTGGCGTGCTGCAACTGGAGACTGCGTAACAATCCCAAAAGCCAGCTAATGTTTTTTTATATTAAAAAAACATAAATAATTTGTTTAATTAACAGGAGCACTGTTATGATGAAAAAGAAAAACGGCAGCAGAAAAACAGAAGGGTCAGAGGTCACGGCACCTTATCGTCAGACTGGACAGAAGAAATGAGGAAGCGTTGAGCAATGGTCACAGGGTCAGGGTATCAAAGCGATCTGGCGTCCTCATGAATGCCTGTCGTGTTATTAAGGTGACAGTAACACGAGTGAAGTGTGGCGCAAAATGCCAAACTCTGTTTTATGATCAACTTCTTTAACACCAAATGTCACCTGAAAATCATCAGACAAAATAATGCAAAAAACAAACAAACCGAGACTGTTGATGATGTGATGTCAGAGGGCAGTGTGATCTTTTATTTTGGTGCACTGAGCCTCACCTGCTGTTTCTTGTGCAGAGCTGCTGTTCCTGTTTGACCCCTGACGGCTCTGAGGATGGAAGCAGGGCTACCGGAGGCAGGATCTAGGTGAGTCCACCAATCGGGGAGCAGGGTGCGTGCGTCGTCTGGGTGCTGCCATGTTTCCTCACGTGCCTTCTCCTTGCTGCAGACATCAGATGGTGCTCTGAAGAAGCCATGGGTAGCTGCCTAAGCTGTCCAGAGAAAGAGTCGATTCCAGATAATCATCAGAGTAAATTCAAGGTGAGTCCTGCCCCGGCCTGCCTCACCTGTACGCCCACACGTCCCGTCGCTCGCTCATTACTCACAGCCCTGCTGCACACCTGCCGACGTGTCTCCACGTGAGGGTGGCTGATTGGTGAGCAGGTTGGGCTGTGGGCGGAGCCTCAGCTCCCACAGCTGTAACAGCAATGGGCTGTAAGTCTAAACGGGTTTATGCTGGGAAATGAGTCAGAGATCAGCTGATCTAAGAAAAGGGAGGAGAGTCTTCAGGTCACGTGGTTAAAGTTCTCGTCCTCTGATTGCTCAAATCATCAATAATTTATGACCAGCAGGCAGGAGGTGATATCCGCCTCATTGAGAGGGCGCAGGTTCTCCGGGTCACAGTGGTCTTATCCAAATTTTTGAGTGCATTGTCCCTTTAAAGGGGACATGAAACGCTGCACATATGCTGATTCACGCCACTGAGCGCTGCTCTTACAAACTGACATAGTTGTAACGTCGTGTGGTTGGTTGCAGCTAACAGAATGAAATGTGATGTCACAGAGTGA
Source organism: Rhamphochromis longiceps (assembly GCF_057381845.1). Lineage (NCBI taxonomy): Eukaryota > Metazoa > Chordata > Actinopteri > Cichliformes > Cichlidae > Rhamphochromis > Rhamphochromis longiceps. The sequence goes on from NC_140563.1 coordinate 70,232,504, forward strand.
CACCGGCAGTAACTGGGTGATCATGACGGGCTACGTTTGCTGTCTCACTGCATAGTAAACAAAGATCCGCCATGTGGTGCTTAAATAAAACTTCAGTCTGTGGAGATGTTTGTGATGTAGAAGGTCCTCGGGCTTAAATGAGCAGCTGCAGGCTGCACGACCTCCGTCAGTTTGTAGGTGGCATTAGATGTTTGTTTGCTTCTGAACACAAGGCCGTGAGAAGTTCACGTCTTGTGTTCAGCATGAAGACAGAGCACGCTCCGTTAAACTCATCCTCAGGATTAAGATTCACTGATTTCTGCAGATGTGTGCCGATACTGGGTGTGGTGCCGGTAAAGGCGTGAAATGTCAGAGGTCATGACGCTCTCTCTCTCTCTCTGCCCGTCAGGTGATCAATGTGGACGACGATGGAAACGAACTGGGCTCGGGAGTGATGGAGCTGACCGACGCCGAGCTCGTCCTCCATACCCATCGCCGCGATGACGTCAGGTGGCCTTATCTGTGCCTGCGCCGCTATGGCTACGACTCTAACCTGTTCTCGTTCGAGAGCGGCCGCCGCTGCCAGACGGGCCAAGGTAAGAATCCGTGTGTGCCAACAGGAAATGAGGTCACCACAAGATCGTGTGTGTGTGTGTTGATTAAAGGTGTTTCTTGTTTCTGGTCTCTGCCTTGCTATGATTCGCTGTCAGGAGGGGGGTGTAGGAGGGGCCGTTAGGTCAGGTGGCCTAGTAAGTCTCAGCAGAATGTCCTTTGTCCTGCCCCGCCCCCGATCAGTATTGATCAGCTGTCGGTGAAAGAGCGTGTGGGTCAAAACCTGCCTGCAGTGTGTGTGGTGCGTGATCCACCTGGCTTTGGTTCCTGTGAGGAGTCAGCAGAACCACCAAAATGATCCAGATCAATAGAAAACCAGTTGATCTGGATCATTCTGATAGTTGATCAGCAGCTCCTCCCACCGCTCAGCGTCCATCGTAGGAACGTCTCTTAGATGTAGGAGGAGCTAAATTTTCACTTCAGTGATTGTAGATCATGTGCATTTTTCTGCAAATGCTCAGTCGCAGCATCACTCATCCAGAGCATGACTCTGGGTCCGCCCACCACAATAGCGTGCTAGTGACATGAGAAAAACTTTCCTCAGCTCTGATTGGCTTGTTTCCTGCCTGCTGATTGCCTCCTTGGGCAGGAAGCTGTTTGTGTCTTCAGAGATTAGACCGATCCCCTCATCTCTCTTCCTGTTTCCTGTGGGTGAGGCTGCAGCTGACAGAGTGCAGCATAGTAACCACAGTAACCAGATTACCTGTTACTGATCTCACCTGTAAGTGTTCTTAATGTTGTTGCTGTTGGTGAACCCTTCACTGTGACTTCACCTGTAAGCTCCACCTCCTCCTGGACTCACCTGAGCTCAGTTTGATTGTCCTAATTCAAACTCAGTGTTCTGTAGTTTAAATCTGGCTGTTTCTACCTGACCAGGTGTGGGTGCTCATTTTAATCTGTGTGTGTGTGTTCAGGCATCTTTGCCTTCAAGTGTGCTCGCGCTGAGGAGATCTTCAACATGCTGCAGGAGGTGATGCACAGCCACAGCATCAGCGTGGTGGAGGAGGCTGTGCTGGAACCCAGCCACCAGGCGGCGCTCACGCCTGCAGGTAAAAACACCTGACAACCGTGGAGTGAAATGACATGTGGGGAGGGAAAGAGAGCACCAAATCTCTGTGTTGTGTCGCCCTCTGGTGGCTGTTAGATGAAGTGAAGGTTCATGTCAATTCCTGTTGGAGACCAGGTCAGGTGCTGTCAGGAGGGTGATCAGTGATTGGAGGCTTGAATATCTTAAAGCCTTCAAGGTTCAAGGTTCTTTATTTGTCACATGCATAGTTATACAAGTATAACACACAGTGAAATGTAGCCTGACACGCTCCTCGACATGTGCAAAAATTGGGGGGAGGGGGAGGGGGGGGGGGGGGGGGGTGTAGAGGAAGAACATTATATATATATATATATATATATATATATATATATATATATACACACACACACACACACACACACACACACACAGACATATAGTATATACACTGGGTGAATGTGCAGTAGTAGCAGCAAGCAGGTGAATTCTGTACATTAATATGAATAGACATCTGACTATTTTACAGGATAGACAATATAAACATATTTAAAATTAAAGGAATTGAAATGTACATTGTGCCTTGGTTTAGAGTGTCTGGAAGAGAGTCCTGTCCTTCAACATGAAATTCAGGTGTTAGTGTATTTTTACCATGTGACGTTTACAGGTGCAGGTCACATGCTTACTCACTAAACTCCTCCCATCTCTCTTTCCCCTCTGGCTGCAGCTCTTGGCTACTCGGTGCCGTCTGTGCCAAACGGTGTCACGCGGATCCCATCTGTAGGCGAGGCACCATCTCACCCATCCAGTCGTCACCCGTCTGTGGCGAGCACCCGGCTGCCGTCGGTGGGGGAGGAGTCTACGCACCCTCTGCTGGTGGCCGATGAAGCGGTAAGTCTCACCTGCGATCCTCGCTGTCGGGGGTGGGACATCCTGAGCTCTGTGTGCACTTTCAGCAGCACTGCCCAGTCACGTTTGAGCATGGTTAAAATACACCTGCACAGGAAGTGTTTTGTTCTATGCACAAGCAGAGAACGGCTTCTTCCTGCATCTGCTTTTCACAATAAAAGCCCCAGACTGCTGGTAAACTCTTTCTACAATATAGTGACCCATTAAACCTGACACAAGTACACCTCAAGCCCCTGAAGGTTTTATCAGATACTGTGATGTTATCATGTTGACCAATAGGCTGAAATGACCCCTCATTAGAAAAGCATTGTGTCAGTTAGTTTCAACACAGTAATGTACAGAAATCGATCAGAAACCTGTCGACCACATCAATCTGTACCTCAGACCTTAGTTAACAGTAGCTCCTGCATTTTAATCAAACACCTGAAGAAAACGTTGAGTTTAACCTGCAGTGCTGACCCATCAGTTTTTAGATCAGGTAGACACAGGTCTGATCTTCACTAGCAGAACATAAAGTCCAGCTGAAGGAATCTGCTACCTGAAAACTCTCCTGAGAGATCACCTGGGGACCACTGATGATTGTACAGGTGTCTCACTCCTCTGACCTGTTAGCTTTACCTGGAGGACTTGGACTGCTCGTCATCTAAATAAATGAGAGATGTGACACACCTGGACAGTCCGAGGGTTCAGGTGATCGTTTCCAGATGTTTTCCGTGCTCCTGAAGCTTTCTGTCACTTTAAAGTTTGTCAGTATGGTGACCTGTAGGTAACTGGGTCTCACCTATCTATCTGTTCACAGGTACACACCTACGTCAACACCACGGGGCTCCTGGAGGAGCAGCCGAGCCCGCTAACTGTCACCACCCCGCTGGAGAGCCCTACCTCTCCACAGTCTCAGTGTCCGCCGACGCCTCCGCCCCCTCCGAGGGTCCGCGGGGAGCCACCGCCACCGACGCCCACCCCAGCAGAGCCACAGGTGTTGCTGGAGCCACAAGGCGTGCGTTTTGTGCTGGGCCCCACGCCTGTTCAGAGGCAGCTGATGGAGCGGCGGCAGAAGGCGCTGAAGGATGCCGCCGAGCACCAAGAGACTAACGGCCACGGCGAGAAGCCCACCGAGCCTGAACCCGCCGCCACGCACTCCAACGGCTCGTCGGCTCCTCGCCGCCACCGCCCGCCCCCCCTCACACCCGACCTGCAGAATGTCAATAACTCGGCCCAGCGGCGCACGGCCCTGCTGGACTATGAGAACCTGCCAGCGCTTCCGCCCGTGTGGGAGGCGAGGAAGCCGAGCTCCGAGGACGAGGAGAAGAGCTGCGGCGGCTCCAAAACGCCGTCGCTCAATGGCTACAACCACCATGCCCACCACCACCTGCACCACTCCTACTCCCACCCGTTGTCCGCTGCGCTCGAGTCCTCGCACAACTACGTCAACACAGAGAACGTCACGGCGCCGCTCAGCGCCCATCGGCCTGACACGGCCCGCCGCCGCGTTGATGGGCCCACCATCTTCAACTTTGACTTCCGCCGGCCGCTGGTGTCGGGCCACAGCGAGCCGCCCAAGACGCTCAACTACATCGAGGTGGAGATGGACAGCGGGGCCGGGAACAAAGGCACCTCCGACGGGAGCAATCCCCACACACCGCGCACCCCCTCCTCGCCGTTGCCCCCCACCACCCCCACCCGCCGCACCGAACTCTATGCCCTCATCGACATCGAGCGCACCGCTGCCATGTCCAACTTACAGAAGGCGCGGCCGCGGGACGACGGCACGTCACGCAAGACGAGACACAACAGCACGGAGCTGCCCACCAAAAGCACGGCGTGACACCCCCCCCTCCCCCGTTTTTACTCTGGGCTCCACGCCGAGCCGCACACGGACTCCATGAGCCGGACACTTCCTGCAGACAGACTGATGATGACATACCTCTGCTGGAGGCGGCGTGCTGATGATGTAATAGACTTCCTTATATGGTACAAATCAGTATTACTGAACAAAGCATTCCATTTAGCCTTTTATACGAGTCACTACGTGCTGCTGTAAGTCACTTATGTTCTACATGTACAGTAGATGTGCCACAATAAAAGTCTGGTTTTATTTCTACTGCAGAGCCTGTTTGGGGAGGAGTCTGTTTAGCTCATTTAAATGTCTGAACTAGTGATGGTAAATTTGATTCTTTTTACTGAATCGAGTTTTAATGAGTCACTCACCAAAGTGAATCGAATTTTTGAGTCATTTGATTCACTGAGTCAGTTGACCAGAGAGTGCAAAAAATGTACATTTTCACTCAAACTTAATTTGTTTCTCTTTTCATGTAAATCCTACTGCTAAGATGAGTGATTCTAAAAGAAAACAACTATTTTATAGAGAAAAAAAGAGTAAAGACATTTCTAAAATTAAGCAATTTCCTATCAAAATTGCTTAATAAACATTTTGTTTATTTTTATTTTATTAGTATTTTCCTTAAATGTGTCAAATATATATTTTCTCATCTAAATGTCCACTGAGCTGTGAGCCAGGGGGCGGTAATGCGCCTTAACATTGGTTGCCAACCAAGAAGAAGAAGAAGCTGTGAGCCAGGAGGGAGGGGGTGAGTAGCTCAAATGTGCTGTTAGCATGTTAGCAGAGCGATGCTACTGTGAACCGAGGAGCTATTGTCTTGATGTGAGCTTCTACTCAGGGTTTTTTCTTCCAGTTCAGAGCAGAAATCTTTTTGTTACGATACTGGATGTTGTGTTTTTCTCCACAATTTTAATTATAAGCTAATACATTGCTGCTAACAGCAACAGGGATGAGTCAGTGAGTCAGTTGGGCTTGTGAATCATGAGTATTGAACGACTCGTTCATGATTCGCGCATCACTAGTCTGAACTCGGGTTTCTGGTGCAGCAGTGAGAGATCTGCAGTTTGGCGATGACTGATGAAGGCACCACATGTGACTGAAGTGCAGACTTTCAGCTTTTGCTCAGCAGCTTTACAGATTTACTTTTTGCTGTCTGTGGGATCTGCAGTGTTAAAAGCAACTCTTACATTTAGACAGTCTGTCCACTTACTTTTTATCTTGTGAGAACGGTGTAGTACTTTAATGAAACCCTGCCCTTCAGTCCCATCCTGGTTCTTACACAGGAAGAACTATGAAACCTGGCCTTCGTCAGCATCACTGCACCTGAGCACACAGGTGTTTTCCTGTATGACCTCAGTGCAGCAGGTTTAGGAGAGAATGCTGAAAACGTGTGCTGACAATACCTGTTCAACCAATCACATCCATTCACTGGCTGTGGGACAGGAAGCTGTACAGAGTCGGTGGAATCCAGATGTTTATGTTACTGCGCTAATCTGTCATTCACCTGCTTTTATTTTCCTGTAACCTACAGGTGTGTTACTCATCCACCCCACACATCTGACCCTACACATGACCCCAGTATCAAATACTCGAGTACATCTCGCTGCTCACGCTTTGCACTGCAGATCTACACCTTTAGCCCTCCACAGGACTGTTGGCAACAGGTGATCAATATGATGAATATTGATCGACCCCATTGGTCTAAAGGTCACATGATTGATGTGTGAGACCGACTCAAACTTAGAAAACACTTTATTTCATCACATTTACATCTGAAAAACACAACAGTACAAAACTGATGACAGATTATAAAATATTTACACGGCCGCCTCACTCCGAGTGCCGGCCCTGCGTGGCGAGTCTCCGCCTGCTCATCAGCTCCACGGTGCGATGGTACTCGTCTAATTTGTCTCGGACTTTGTTATAAAGCTGGAAAAACAAAACAGTAAGTGCAGAGCGTCAGGTCACATGTGCGCGTCTCAATTCACTCAAGTGCACTGACAGGAAACAGGAAGTGACTCACGGCGCCTTGGGTCTGCGTCTCGTTCAGCGCCTGCAGGAGCTGGTCGATGGACGTGTACGGCAGCCATGCCGGGGGAGACGTGGCAGAGAGCGGCCGCTGAAAAAGGCGAGTAAAAAGGAAAGGCGTTAAAACAGCACCGACACGTCACAGATACGCATGTCGGCGTGACTTTTACCTCAATTCCAAAGTACTGGTGACCACGCCCCAGGACGGCGTCCACATACTCCAACACGAGCTCTGCCGCTGCCTCCAGCAGGTCAAAATTCAGGAGGAGGCGCAGCAGAGACGGAGCGTCCACGCGCTGAAACAGAGTGGCATGGTGGGAAAAAACAAACCCTACCTGGTAGGGCTGCACGATTAATCGTTAGAAAATCGCGATCTCGATTCATACTTATGTGCGATCTCATTTCCAAATGACAACGATTTTTTAAAAAAAAGAAAAAAAGACAATTGTAGCGCATTTTGATCCGGGACGTACTCTGCATGAAAACAAGCGCTCACTCTTCCTGCTCAACAAATGACAAGGGCGGAGCCTTATACCACGTGATACAGAAGCTGTGCCGTGTGATGCTAAAATTAGCAGGAAAAAACAACGGAGAGCACGTCAGGGATGACGAGAAAGTGACAGGAGAAAATCCGTCCCGGTCAACCACCCAAACATCAATAACGGGAACCTTATACAGCGCTTCCCTATACCCGTCGAACTCCCGCAGGCACAAAGACATTACGGAGGCTATCACTTATCACCTGACCACAGATATGGCTCCATCAACACTGTGCAAAACGAGGGATTTAGGAAAATGATCAACACCCTAGACAAACGCTACACAGTGCTGTCCCGCAACTATTTTTCTATTGTTGCACTACCTGCTCTATACATGCAGCGTCGAGCAACGGTGGAGACGGAATTTCAAGCAGGACAACATTTTGTTGTTTTTGTGTTTATTTATTGTTTTTATGCTCAGGCTCAACTGTTACGAAGTTGATGTGCAGTTAATAAGTGCAATAAATATTTATACTGGAAAAGAGAATCGTGAGAGAATCGTGATCTCAATTCTAAGCCAAAAAAAATTGTGATTCTCATTTTATGCAAAATCGTGCAGCCCTACTACCTGTAACCCCGCCCACTCCTCTTCACCAGCCGAGCTCTCACCTTGTAGCCTTTGACCAGCCAATCGGGTAGAGGGACACCATGTGACAGCAGCTTGTGGATGACGTAGCGGTGATGCTGCCCATTGGTGGAAGGATACTTGTCCAGGTAGGAGGCGAGGAGACGCCACGCCTCGTCTGCGGTGCTGCGAACAGAAGGAGGTTGTTGTTAGTTATATGGAGGTCCACGGGCGTCTGTTTCCTGCAGATAAACAAAGAAGTGTCAATCAGTAAGTGATTGTTGGAAGCACACCTGGACTCTTTGGTGTTGACAACTGACAGCTGATTAACAGCCAACCAGCTCCAGGCTTCGTTCTGAGACTCCTCCCCTCCAAGCTGCAGCTTGATGCACCTGAAAACAGTGCGAGGTAAACAAATAGGTGAAAAAGACAAAGCCGTAAACGGAGAGCGCTGCTGAGGCGTGCGGTGGTGGACCTACTTGAAGGCGAGGCCCTCAAAGACGGGTGTCAGGCTCAGGTTGAAGGTGCGACTTAGAACCAGCGCAGAGTCAAAGAGTCCCGTCTGAACCAGCAAGACCAGCAGCTCTGCCGCCGAGGCTCCGCCTACACACAGTTACATGGACACCTGTTTACTGTAAAGCTCCGCCTGTGTGTGTGTGTGTATATTAGAGCTGGGCGATATATCGAGTTTTTAAAACATATCGATATATTTTTATACGAGATATAAGATGTGACAATATCCTTTATATCGATATAGTCTATGTTACGTTATAATTATAGTTGTGGAGCCGCAAGTTTGCCTCTCTTTCGTCCACTTTTGTCTCTACGCAACGTTACTCCGCCTCGCCTTCACTGAAGACAACTCCCCCTCCTCCCCCATCGCTTCACATGCAGGCAGCGACAAGACGGACACGGCAAATCTCCGTTAACGAGTTACTGCGCATCGCCCCATGCGTGGGGCTGGACGGCGTCAACGTGCTAACGAGCTAACAGCGCTAACCCTAAAATCCTTTCATTCTCTCAAAAGTTGATAGCGCGCCTTATGTATGAATTCTGGTTGTGCTTGATGGCCGCGAACTGATTTTATGTGGTACACGGCGCTCAGCAATCTGTCAAAAATGTTTGAGTACGACTTTGGTAAGCTACGGAGCTGCACCGCTTGATAGATTGTCGGCGCATTACGGCTACCGAGGAGCTTCGCGGAGTGATACGTACTGTGCATCAACGTAATATTACCGTATTGTGTGTGTATAAGGACCATAAATGGCACCTGTAAGAGACGCGGTTATGAAGCGGATTTCAAACTCCAGGCTGTCAGTCACACAGTAAAACTTGGGAACAGAGCAGCTGTGAAATCTGTCTGTCTTTGTTATTACGCTCAGCGTCTTTTAGTTTACATTTTGACTGCACAATTGTGAGCTCTTTGTTTAGCACAAAAACAACCTTGTTTTCTTTTATTTATGGAGCATGATTATTTAATGAATGCTCATAATTTAATTTTGAGTAATTTTTCATGTACATCTGTGCTGTATGTTAATAAAAGTGCCTGTGTGACATCTGGGACACAGCTTTGACTAAGAACTCTCTTTTTGTTCTTACTTTATGGCTTAAAAAAAAAAAAAATCGAGATATATATCTTATATCGCCATCCAGGTAAAAAATATCGAGATATGAATTTTGGGTCATATCGCCCAGCCCTAGTGTATATGTGTATATACGGATATTAACATCTTCATGGGGACCAAAAGTTGGTAGTTTACTATACTTGTGGGGACAAACAGCCCTCGTGGGTCCTCACGAGTTTGAAGCATTTTTGAGACTCAGAATGTGGTTTTAGTGTCAGGGTCACAATTAGGCTATGGATAGGTTTAGGGTAAGGGTCAGTGTCAGGAGCTAGGGAAAGCATTATGTCAATGAGATGTCCCCACAAGGATATAAATACACATGTGTGCGCGCATTAGCGTACCTGCGATAGCAGCGGAGGGCGGGTGGTGCTGGGCGAGGGTGAGCCGGCTGCGAGACAGGATGTACTCCTTCTCCAGGTCTCTGACCTCCAGGATATCCACCTGTCGCTTGACTGAACAGGAAGCAGAGCAAGGGTTACAGCAGCTCACCACCAGGGGGCGTCACCTGCCTGGACAGAAGCCTTATCCACTCTGAAAATGGTGGGACTTCAAGTCTAAAGGCCCTGGTGTGTTTGATTTAAGACTCACCTGGCTCAGCAGGAAACTCTCCGTCAGAGTTTCTCTTCGGAGACGCACCTGGACGCTCGTACTGCAGGAAAAACCCCCACAAAAAACAAAATCACAACACTGTTGGACAGGTCACACAGATTCAGTCGGTGTGTGTGTGTGTGTACCGTTGCCCCGGAGACCGGCTGGACGATCCAGGCGTACTCCGGCCTGATGAGGCGTAGACAGTTGAGAGCAGCCAAGTAACAGTTCACCTGCTTCTGAAGGCCGAGGCGGGTTCGAACTTCCCGACCGAGACGCATCCCAAACTCGAACATCACCGTCCCAGCTGAGCGCACACACACACACAACACATGGATAAACGAGACAGACGTGCGTGTGTGTGTGTGTGCGTGGGGGGGGGGGGGGGGGGGGGGGGAGACTGACCTTTGCGGTAGTTGTGGCGAGCGATGTGAAAGGCGTACAGCAGCTCATAGTAGTTGTGGGTGAGCAGGTCGAGTCCCCGGGCCCGAGACTCAATGATGCTGACAACCTGAGAGCAGAGGTCAAAGGTCAGCACTCAGGTCCCAAAGTCACACGAACACTGCAGCATCACTGAGAGTTAAAAACTGTCTAAATTCTTTCATCTTTAATAAAATGATCAGCGTTGCTGCTTTACCAGGTGTAACAATTAAGTTTAACATCCAGGCATCCATGAAAACAGGATTTATTAAATTCAACGGAGTTAGAAGTTAGCAGGAAGTTAGCTCGCTAGCTTCCACCTAAACATGATATAGCATGTTCTGACAGAGAGATTTCTGAAAGAATCCAAACGTGCAGCTCTGCTATCACTTCCAACATAAATGAAGACAGAAAACTAAACAGCAGTGACGTTTGTAGGGTTACTGAAGTTGGGCTAGCTGGTATATAGGGAACAGAGCAGCTGCGAGAGAATTCAGCATTAATGAATCGATGGCACAGAAGTGAAGGAAGCGCAGTTTGTGGCTCTCCTCATATTCCAAAAGTGCTTAGTCTCTTTGCTGTGGCTGTCGCCTGGCATAATTTACAGATGATGTTGTTTGCAGCCGCTGCAATGCTTTCGACCAAAACAGGCGCAGCTCGATGACATCATCAACATGCACTATAGCGGTATAGTCAAAATCTCTACCGTTGGCCAAATTCATATTGTTTGTACCGTTTACACCGCCCACCCCTGATTTGTACCATCAGAATGAATGAGACTAGTGTTGGGCTATACTAGCAAACGGTTTTACGAACTAAACTTATGACTGTTGGCCAAGAGGACTCCTGTACGGCTGTGACGTTCTCCCAGATGCATCACACTGAGGTGAAAGAAAAAGTCAAACAAATGATGTCAAATAAAGATTTTCTCTATTTCTCTCCAACATGCCGTCCACCACAGCTGTAGCTGCTTATGTCACAGTTGCTAGGCAACAGAAGCCACCCATCGCAGGCTAGACCGTCCAATTTAACGGCCTCGCACTTCCGGTCTTTGCGGCTACGCAGACCAGGTGGGCCGGATCCTTCGAAGGATTCAGCCCCGAGGTGACGATGTCGCTACACAGCACATGCTCAGACGTCACAATCACACATGGATGCATTTCGTTTGCGAGGGCCACCAAAGCCTCACTCTGACCCGCCAGTACAGCTCGCAGCGCGGGTGGAGAAACCAGCTGCGCAGAGCAACATAACAATATAAATTTGGACAACGGTAGAGATTTTGACTAAACCGCTATGGCGCATGTTGATGGAGTCATCAACATGCGCAGAGCAGCTGTTTCAGGCCGGAGGAGGTAAAGCTGCAGACTGAGAAGAAGCAGAGTGGGTGGAGGCCCAAGTGAAGAAGCCGCTGAGGTGGGCAGTGGTGAACTTTTACAATAATTAATTAAGCCTGGATGTGTTGCAGCTCAGTTGCGTCCTTATTTGAAAGTAAAACCATCATCCTTTGATCCACATATTCCTTTTCTGGATCCATGCATTCACCTCCTCCGCATCCACCCTCGGATCTCCTCTCGTCTCCTCAGCCAGGAGGACGTCCTTCAGAGGAAGCTCGTTTCATGGTCTCAGGCAAGGGTGAATACGTAGTTTCACCTTTACACCAACTCCCACCTCCACCTCCACTCATAAGAGACAACTCCACCACTCGTCCTCGACCTAACCCAGCCGCTCCATCTGGTTTCTGTTTTAGCTTCACGTAAACAACTGTAAAACTAAAACTTCAGGGTCAAAAGGTCAGAGGTCACGTTACCTCGTCGTGCAGGTTGACGTAGGGGAAGTTGACCAAATCCTGCAGCTGCGAGCGTTCACACAGCACCACCACCAGCTGACGGAGGCAGTCCAACTGCCTAAGATACAGGGAGACACCTGCTCAGACACGCGACCTTTGACCTTTAGCATTGACTGCCAACATAGAGCGTTTACCTCCACCTGTGTGTGTGTGTGTGCGTGCGTACATGCTGCCGTCGGGGTTCTGTGTCAGAGCGTCGTATGCCTCGCTGTTGTGTCCGAGGTCCAGGTGATGTTTGAATATCCGCGTCCACAGCGCCGCCTGAACACAGACATCAGATCAGTTTACGCACCGACAGCTTGCCGGCATGCTGCCGTCAGACCGCCACGTCTCACCTGACTGCTGACATCGCCGATGGCCTCCGTTATGGCCAGAGTGGCGAGCTGGATGACGAGCTCGGGCAGACCGACGTCCTCCAGCAGACGCAGCACCTGAGGGGAAAATGCACATTCGTTAAAACACGCCATGCTGCTGCTTCCTGTCCTCGCCGGCTCTGACCATCAGCGTCAGGTGGAACCTCAGAATCTCCGCCTTCTACCTTGTTGTAGTACTGCAGTCGGGGTGTAGCAGGGGCGACTGCGGCGTCTTCATCCTCGCTACCAGTTAACCTCATCAGAAACTCCTCCTTTTCCACCTCCGTTGCTGCCTCCTGGAAGCACCGCAGAGCCTGACAAAAGGAGCAAAACAAAAGAACACACAGGAAGTGAGGTTATGGCGAGCAACTCTGCCTGTAGGACATGAGGTTGCCATGGTGACCCACCTTCTGGCCTTCACCGTTGGCGAGGTAACACTGAGCCAGCATGAAACGACAAGAGGCGATGTTCACCTGGCACCACGGACCAATCAGACGCACGTACTCCTGCAGGGGGACAACACGTGGACTTGTTCATCGGTTACAGCTGTGCACATCTGGACTGTTGTTAAAGCCACTCTGCCACATGATTAGGCACACCTGTTCAACTGCTTCTTGTACAATATCGAATGAGCCAATCACACGGCAGCAGGTTATTGGATTTAACAGGGTTCACGTGTCTTTCCAGGGTCAAATTCAAGGACTTTCAAGCACTTACAAGGTCAAGCTTTTCCAGCACATGTTTGACCTCAGTGACGTAACAAGCAAATCATCCTCGGCTGATTTCGACACCTTTGTTCCCCTTTTGTTAAAAGGTTGCCTTACATGCATGTAGTGCATGAACTCAACACATCGCAAACTTTCAGGTGTGCAAATGTGAACAAATCGGCTTGTTAGAGAAACTCCCACAACGCCGGGAAAAAAAAACCAAAACTGGAATTACAGTGATGAGAACTCTTTTCAGTCTAATTGTTATTTGTGTGAATGAAACCATTTTAAGTACCAAACCCAAAAATCAGCCATTTTCAAGGATTTCAAGCACCCGTACGATCCCTGTTACAAACACCTTTCCAAGAGGAGCTTCTGAACCTGAGGAGGAGGAGCAGGAGGAATCCTCACCTGCAGCTGAGTGTACTGACAGCTGGCAAGCAGACACTCTGGGAACTGGAAGCCAGGGTTACTGGGCCATCTGGGAGAGAGACCAGTTAGGGAACAACAGGAAGTTAAACACCACAGACCACTGGCGAGTTTCACTTAACGTGAAGAGGCGGAGCCCAATCAGGGCACGATGAAGGATACAGCAGCTGAGCGAGCAGCTGCACCACACTAGAGATCACGTCAGTCCAGACGAGCAGAGCTCCGCCCTGCTGGTTCGAGAACAGCTGAGACACGATGAGTCGGCGAGCCGCCGTCTGGTAGAAGAGCTCCACAACGGTCTGAGGGTTCAGAGCTGCGGGGGCGGGACAGGAAACGCACACGCTTTAAAAACCACACGGACCAGGACCGTCGTCCCTGACGTCACATCACAAATCAAAGCTAAACACGCAAACAGAGCAGACCTGATCGTCCAGAGGTCATGGTGGGCGTGTCCGACAGCTCCAACACGGTGAGGTGCTGCAGGTTGGCGTCTCTGAAACATCAGAACAGGAAGTGCTCAGTGTGGTTGCTACGGACCTGAGAGCTGTGTGTGCTGCGTGTATTAGTGCTCACATGGTGCTGATGGGCACGGAGGAGGCGAGGCTCTGACTGACATGTTTGAGGAGATGATAGGAGGACAGGAGCTGGGAGGTCCGAGGAATCAGGTCCTGCTGTAGCTGCAGCAGCTGAGCCCCCCCACCCAGAAACACCTGGACACAAACACACCTGTTGAGCTGCACACGTGTGGCTCATAAACACACCGAGGAGAAAGACGATCAGGTGATGGTGAGAAGCTCTCGGATGTCTCCGGACAGCGTTTGCTTGGATACAAGAAGCTTCTAGCAGTGCGCTGTCACATGAAAGAGGTCCTCGGCCCCCAGGTAACCTCTCAAAATTACCACATGCCAATCAGAAGCCCTTCAAATCCCCCTTGTACCCCTGATTCAGGCTTGACCGTCTCATACAGACAAGCCGAGACCTCTTCCTGTCAAAAGGGAGTTCTCCCTTCCCATCATCACCAAGCAGGTGACGGTGTGTGTGTGTGTACGTACATTGTCTCCAAAGCGCAGGTAGAGCTTCTGCAGGATGAGCAGGTCTCTGCAGAACAGCGCTCTGGTCATGGCCATGTGACACACGGCCTGGGAGACGACAGAGACCGCCGTGCTGCCGCTGTACAGCTGAGACAGGCCGATCCTTAAATTCAGGCTCTGACCTGCAAGACAAGGCGCAGGGCACACTGAAGCGACTGACAGCGGGGTCGCACTTTCATTCACCGAGAGGGTATTACCGGGCGCCACGAGTCCGTCCCCGCCGACCTCGGAGTCCGTCTCCAGGTCCATCTCTCTCAACAGGACCATCATGGCGGCCATCGGGTTTCTGACATCCTGAAGTTTGTTCTGGACATCCACGATCACGTTATCACTGTGGAGGACAGACGCCACGTGTTTAAATCACCAGCAGCGACCCCGGTAAATTCAGCCTGCGACCCTCTGAAAGTCTGACGCGTGAAAACAAAGTTACACTGCTGCCTGTGGTTATGACTTCAAAGGAAACTTAGCTCCTCCCCCCCCCGATCATCACCGAAGGACCGACAGGAAGTGCGGCGCTCACTGAAGGATCCAGTTCTTTTATTTCCTGAGGATGTTCAGTGATTATCTCCTCAAAGTGTCTCTACGCTCTCTGTACCTGTGAGCACACCTGAGCTCCTGCTCATTAACCATCAGGATGCTTTTCTTTAACGTACAACCTAAATTTAAAACAAGTACGTCGGGGGTCATGTGACCCACCTGTCGTTGCACAGCAGGTTCTCCAGGACGAGCTCGGCCGCTCTCTCGGGCGCCTGCAGGTACTCCAGAGCTTTCTCCATCTCGTACGCCATCTCTGCAGAAACGGTGTCGCTGATGAGCCGCAGGCACTGAACCAGCTGCAGGACATCCCGCCCCGCCTCCGGGTCTGACAGCACAGGTGAGCACAGGTGAGATCAGGATGTGCAGCAATCGTCAAACCAACACACTGGCTGTCTCTTTACCTTCTGCGACTGGCGTCTCCTCCTCTGAGAGCAGGTACTGGTCGTGGGAAAGGTACAGGTGATCCACGGCGAAGCACGGCAGCAGGTATGACAGGAAGCCCTGAAACACAGCGGGACGAAAACGGGCGTCACCTCTTTGCCAACAACCACAGGCACGCAGCAACGCCTGCAGGCGGTCCACTCACCTTCCGGAGCAGACAGACCATCCCGGTGTGCTGGCTCACGGTCAGACCCAGAGGAGATGCCTGGACCTCCTGGTACTGCAGACAGCAGGAGTAGAACCGGGACCAGAACTCCACCTGCAGCTGTCGGTACTCCTCCTGAGAAAACTCGAACTCTGTGATGCTGCTCTGCAGCTGCAGGAGGGAAAGAGACGAAGCTTGTTAAAAAAACAGTCTGAAAAGTTCCTGTTCTGGTTCAGATCGCTCTGCGTTACCTCGCTCTCAACAGCCAGCGTCACCTCCTTCCTCAGAGCCTCCCAGGACAGGTCCCAGATCCTCTCCGAGCCTCGCCGAAAGATCTGAGCAACCCACACAAAGACCATCCAATCAGTTATCAATCAGCGAACCAATCAGAGTGAATCAGACACACAGCTAGGTTCTCACCTGCAGGGCTTTCACGATGGCCGAGGCTGTGAAGCGAAGAGGAGAGAAGAGAACCTCGAGATACGTCTCCTGTCAGGGGTCAGATCACATGGTCAGCACTACCCGTTCATTAAAACACTGGTTACTGGTCTGAACTGGTCTCACCCGGGGGTCCAGGTCCACTCCGATGTGGATTTCTTCTTCGGGTGGAGGCTGAACAAACACCTGGTTCCACTGAGCCGCCGTGTTGCTGTGAAACACGCCGACAGGTGAGGAACATGTGCGGAGACAGACGGCGGAAACACGTGGAGAACATATCAGGAGGACGCTGGCATTTCAACTCACTGCTCGAAGCTGATGTATTTGACCACGGTGGCGTTGGATTCGTCCAACCACAGAGCCCAGATGTCCGAGGAGGTCAGCGTGAAGTCTACAAGCGTCTCCTGCTCACAGAGAGCGGTTCAGAATACAGGAAGTAACCACAAACAGAAAAACGAGGCCAGCCCCCTGGCTCCGCCCGTGCGTTCACCTGTGTGCTGAACAGCGTGGAGATGTGCTCGAGGCTGTAGCGGTTGTTGTCTGTGGCGACCAGCTGCAGCACGGTGAACTGCCCCCGCTGAGGGACAGCGAGGTAGACGCAGACGCACAAGCCTGTGGTGGAGGAAAACGCCAGGCGCAGGCGGTGACCGTGGCCCGGCAGGCGCTTCACACCCTTACACGCCGGCATGTACTCCAACATGTCCGCCTCCAGCAGGCAGCCATGCTCCTGAGGGGGCGGAAGTCACGTCAGCACGCGGCAACTCAAACGTTAAACGTCAACAATGTGTTTGGGTGCATGTGTGCGATGTCATCACCCTGAGCGACCACATGCGCAGGCGGTGGTCCTGACACAGCGCAAAGATGAAGGAGTCTTCTTCCAGCTCCCGCACGGCGAGGCTGAGCACGAGGTCGGCCGGGCTGTGCTCGCCGCGGATCGCCGTGGGCATCCACCCAGACAGCCGCTGCATCACAGAGCTCCTCTTCAACTCCAGCACTGACATGTTGCCTGGAAACGGTGAGCACACGTCTTAAAAACCGCCCAACGGGCCACGCCCACATTAAACATAGAAACTCCTCCTCACCCTGAGAATCGGGCGACGGCAGGGTGACCACTGTGATGCCTCCAGCAGGAGAAGCCAGAGCGAAGTGTGCATCTCCGTGGTAACTGAGCCAGGCGAAGGCAGTGCCGGGACTCGCCGTGGTTCCCACTGAGCTGGGGATAAGGGCGCTGTGGGCGGGGTCCTGCAGGCTCAGCTTCCCCACATCAGTGAAGATGGACTGCATGTGCAACTCTGTGACCAGCTCCTACACGTGCACAGAGGAGTGTTCGAGGTCAGTAACAGATAACTGTTTCTATGGTAACCATGGTAATCTCACAGGGCTGTTGGTAGTTTGGTATCAGACCTTAAAGTCTGACTCATCCGTCGTGTCCATAGTGACACTTTCATTAATCAATTGATAACGGTAATCAGTAATCAACAACCGCACACTGTCCTGCAGCTGGTGGTGCGGCTTCTCCACCCACCACAGGACAGCGTGCAGGCTGAGGGTCACCGTCAGCTACTCACGCTGCGGTACATGCGCGTGGGGTGGGGCAGCAGCAGCCTGTGGACGCTGTGATTGGTGGAGATGAGGATGACGACGTTGCTGAGCGTCTCCTGGATGGTGACTCCTCCGGGCAGGACGGCACAGTGGGTGAAGCGGAGCCTGACGGCATTGTTCAGCAAGTTGGTGTCCAGAGACTGCTCCACCAGCACCACCGAGTCCCCGGAGGTGGACCTGCATGAGTGAGAGTGTTAGCAGAGAACGGCTGACAGCACCTGCAGAGCACCTGGAGAGCAGCTGGTACCCACCAGTGGATGAACCTGTTGCTGGTGACCGACAGCAGCTTCCCGCTCTCCTCATAGTGAAACGCTCCCGCGCTGTCAGGAAACTTCAGGCTGCCAGGTGGCACGCTCACACCTGCAGACCGGAAAGACAGGTGAGGGAGAACAGGTGAGTCCGGTTTGAACAGGTTCTTGACCTGCAGGTGTCTGAAGCTCTGATCAGCAGGTGACAGTGTTTCTCAGATCAGTAATCAGCTGCTTCCGGAGGCGCAGACAACAAAGACTGCAGGTCAAGGCCCCGTGATCAGCGCAGGTTCACCGTGACAGCTGCGTGACCAGGTGCGCAACAGGTGAGCAGCTAACGGAGCTAGCTGACACTAAACGGAGACGGAGGAAGATTTACGCGCTCACCTGGTCAGGTGAGAGTTCGGAAGTAAAAACAACAACAGAAACACCCCCAGGCCGCGCGCGGCTAGCAGGAAGCTAACACGCTAACGCCGGCAGGTACGGGCCGTCAGGCTGTTAGCTCCCTGCTAGCCGCCGACAGCGGCGCGCAGGTGAAGTGCACGTGTTACCCAGATTCGCGGTGAGCTCGCGCGGCCTCCGCTCGGCCTCTCTCTCGAACCCGCAGATCTCGATGTAGCTACGCTCCAACGCCGCCGCCATCTTGTCCTCGTGCCGCTGCGGCCGCGCGTTGCGCTTTCAAATCCGCTCCAGCTTCTTCTTCTTCTTCTGTGTAGGGTTTATTGGCAGTTGGCAAACAGCAAAATGGTGCATTACCGCCACCAACTGGTGTGGAGTGAGGACCGAAATGAAGAAAGAAAGAAAAGAAAATATTCAAATCCCCCCGAAACAAATGGGTCTGCCTTAAAAACCAAAATACAGCCTGATAACTTTCACTTATAGAGCTCATGCGAAATAAATCAAGTCCAACTTCACTTTCATATCATCCAGCTTTTTGATCAGTTGTCTCCTTTCAGCATCATACTGCTGACAATGCAACAGAACATGTTCGATTGTTTCCTGTTCCCTATGCAGTCACACTCCCCTGCACAGTGTTTACCTATTAAAATAATGTGCTACTTAAACCAGTGTGTCCGAATCTCAGTCGAGATATAATCGTCTCCTCTCTCCTGTTTTGTCCTGTACTTCTCGTTTCCCCCACCTTCCTTTGGATGTTGTACAACCATCGCCCTTTCCTCTCCTCCTCCCATTGCTTTTGCCACCTTTCCTTCATTTTGTATCCCATTCTACTCTTGAGCTCCGTCCCACTAACACTAATATCCACACCTACCATCGGTCTCCTTGTTGCTTCTTTTGCTGTCCTATTTGTCGTTTCATTTCCTTTAACTCCATGATGCGCTGGTAACCATAAGAATGTGACCATAAGCCCCATCATAACAAGTCTGAACAATGTTTGCTGGATCTCTATCAGAATGTCAGTCTGCAGTCTGAGTGACAGTCTTGCAAACTGGCCAGTGATGAGCTCGAGTCTGAACTTATCACAGAACTTAGTGGTTTTGTTTCTTCAGTCCACTGGGCTGCTAACAATAATGAAACCATTTCTCCTGTGCACACTGATAAATCGTCACTGATCCTTTTCCCTACCTTCATATTAAATTCAGGAACAATAAATGCTATCCCGCTTTGGTTGGCTGTATTCTTTGATGCATCTCAAATCAAATCAAATCAAATCACTTTTATTGTCACATCACATGTGCAGGTACATTGGTACAGCACATGTGAGTGAAATTCTTGTGTGCGAGCTTCACAAGCAACAGAGTTGTGCAAAATACAAGAATGTAAACAAGCAAAATACAAGAATGGCTACATCTGAAACTAATAAATATGTACGATATATAATAGTATATGCATTTCTGGACGTGTATACTAAATATTTTTCTACGTGTGTGTGTGTGTGTGTGTGTGTGTGTGTGTGTGTACACATATTTTACAAATTAAATAGAGTAAACAATAAATAAAATATATAAAATAAAATATACAGAGTGAGACATGTGCAAAACAGTGGCATTACTGTACAGTATGGAGTGCATAATGTTGAAGTTCTCTTAAGTGAAGCTGAGGTGTCTATGACGTGTTCAGCAGTCTGATGGCCTGGTGGAAGAAGCTGTCTCTCAGTCTGCTGGTACGGGACCGGATGCTGCAGAACCTCCTTCCTGATGGAAGCAGTCTGAACAGTTTATGGCTGGGGTGACTGGAGTCCTTGATGATCCTCCCCGCTTTCCTCAGGCAGCGCTTCCTGTAGATTTTGACTACAATACTGATTAATATATTCCTGTGCTGTATGTGAATGTAAGATAAACCCCCTCTCCTTGTTCTTTTTGTTTAACAATGTGAAATCTGCTACTGCATCAGGGAGCATCCATGGTGGTATTGTAGGCAACGGTGCTGTTTGGTAAATGGTAAATGGTAAATGGCCTGTATTTATATAGCGCTTTACTAGTCCCTAAGGACCCCAAAGCGCTTTACATATCCAGTCATCCACCCATTCACACACACATTCACACACTGGTGATGGCAGCTACATTGTAGCCACAGCCACCCTGTTTGACTTATGTTGATCTTGTCCAGATTAAGGTCAGCTGCTGTCCACTGTCCACCCAAAGCTCTTCAATTCCGTCTTTTCTTTTTCCCAGCATGGGTGGAAAACAGTTTTTGTCGGATGATTTTGACCATGTCCTTGCAAATTTGCCCAGTAATTCAGTGTCAGTTGCTCTCTTCTTATTTGTAATGGCATCTCCCCCATTTCTACCTGGAGTGCTGCTGCAGATGTTGTTTTGAATGCACCTGAACAAAGTCTTAACGCTTGATATTGGATACTATCCAACTTACGAAGACTTGTTCTGGCAGCAGAATTAAATACTACACACCCATAATCCAATACTGACCTAATCAACCCAGTATATATAGCTTTTAAAGATTTCATATCAGCCCCCAGTCAGTTCCCACTCAGCACCTCATGACATTCAACACTTTCTTGCATCTGTCTATTATTTTCTGAATATGTATAGGCCATGTCACCCTTTCATCAAACACAATCCCAAAAATTTAAATTGTTTTCGCCTCCAGCTTCTTCTTCTACGATTCATTTAAGGTAGGCGAACCACTGCGAGGCGCGCCACCTGCCGGATCGGATGACTGACGTCATCATTAAACAGTACAAATCTGACAGTCCGGTTTTTTTGTATGTCTGCTTTGACCAATCAGAGCCCAGAAGGAAATTAACATTATTAGATGTTCTTTTTAGATTTTATGTGTGTGTGTGTGTGTGTGTGTGTGTGTGTGTGTGTGTGTGTGTGTGTGTGTGTGTGTGTGTCGGAGTTTGATTGGTAGGGGAGACCGGGGATAGTTGTAACATTTTTGACATTTCTGTCTGTAAATTGGAGCTCTTTTAAGGTAGTGGATTCAAAATGTAATGCAAAGTATTTACATGTCTCTGCTATTAAATAGTGCAGCTATTTTCTCTGCAGCACAATTACCCATTGCATGGTGTGGTCTCAAACACGAAGAGTGAAATGTTACAATTAACCCCATAGTCTGGGTTAGTTGTAACATATCCTGGGGTGAAATGTAACACAATGAAATAAGGGTACTAACAAAATATTAACATGTAATCTTTGTTTATTCAACACATGAATGCACTTGGAGCCATTTATGTAGCTGTGTGTGTGTGTGACAGAATGCAGAAATCTAACTTTGAACATATTCCAACCCCCCAAAAAAGACAAATTATGGAATTTTCTGCAACTGAATATTTCATTAATTTTGGTTGGTCTTCCTTGAGTTTGGCCTCATTGGCTCAGTGGGCATTATAACCTACAACTCTTGCACCAATTTTGAACATAACAATGAAGCTGAAAAAATGTAGTTGTACACCAGCATCGCAATTCCATTACTTTTTATCATGGCTTACCTTGGTGAGGTTTGCAAAGTGCTTCAGAAAGATGAGGAAATCTGTTTCTTGCACCCATCCTGACTTATTTCCACTACCAGTGCTTCCTACTGGTCCATCTCTGACACAGAGGTCTGCATAATGTATGTATGGGAACACAAACAGTGGAGGAATTGTGTTGCCAGTGGCATTAACTGCATATACAAAGGTGACCAGTGAACCTCTCTGCTGAAGTCGTTGCCCCAACTTGTTTAATATAAGTTAAAGTAATAGTGTGGTAACATCTGCATTATTGTTACAACTAACCCAGACTGTTGCTGTTACAACTGACCCAGACTCCTATAGCCATGAACTAGCTAACATTACAGTCAACGGCTAAAACATTAGCACTAAAGACCTACACAGAATATATCCCCATAGACATACAAATAACACAATTTAGGTTTGATGAGTTTAACTGCAAAGCAGATAATGCTATTAGAAATTGAAATAAAGTAGAAAAACTTACTTTTTGGCATACAAATTACTTTTTTTCGTGTTAAATTGTCTGTGTTTGACAAAATGTGCTGATTTTTCACATGTGATAGCAGAACTGAATTGGGCATGCACAGGATGAGTCACATCATTTGAAACTTAGCCCTGATTGGAGAAATTGGAAGTGTTACAACTGACCCACGTTACAACTATCCCCGGTCTCCCCTACCTTACACCCAATAAGATACAAATAAAATATACTTTAACTTTTTCCTCAGACAGGTGGATCAGGCGATGGCCTGCAGGCAGTAGCGGTCTTTGATATGCGCGGCTTTGTGGTGGGGACATCACAGACATCAGCCAGCGCATACTGGGAATGTCACAGGCACCGATCGGTTTTCTATCGCCCATTTGCTGGGAGGTTTTGTTTTGTTTTTTTTTATTTTTTTTTTAAATTAGTAAAATTAACATACAAACAAACAAAATGCACCATATATTACGGAGAATAAACATTCCTTATATATTAACAACTTTCATACATAGTGAAAAGAAAATATAAAGATGGGGTCACATAATTTAACAGATTATTAACTCACTAAATCAAAATCTTCCACAAAGGAAACAAAAAAAGCAGCCTTTTTCTTTTTAACTAAGGTCAAAGATTTAACCAACAGGTTTAAATCGTTTTTCCAGTAAGCTAGTGTTGGTTTGGTCTTAAAAAAACGACATTTATGTATAAATTGCTTGCACAAGATTAATAACACATTAACACCATAATTAGCTTTCTTTTCTTTCAAAAACACTCCAAACATTATCATATTTAAGGTAAATGGGGTAATTTGACTCCCACTGGAATAAAGCCAGGTATGAAAATCCAACCAAAATATTTGTATAAAATTGCACAAAAAGAATAGATGGTCCAAATCCTCCTCTTCTGTTTCACAAAATACACAATTACCCGTTTCTATTTTGAATCTAGCACCAAGGAGTCTATTTGTCGGGTAAATTTTATTCAAGATTTTAAATTGGACTTCTTTCCCTTTAGGAGGGATAGGGAAGGCGATATAATCAGTTCTTATTTTTTCAATTTCTTCCCTTTGGAAATCTTTTAATATGTAATTACGTCTAAGTAAATTTGGAGAATAAAGACTCCTTAATGAAGATCTAAGAAACTTATTATTGCATTTAACATCACAAAACTGAATACCATCTATATATAATTGCCTTAACTTGGGGGAGATGTCAGAATATATTATATCATTTACAACTATGTTTTTAAGTGACAATGGAATGGATTTTATAACCCGATTAAATTTACTTTTAGAACATTGGATATTAAACTTTTGGCAAAAATCTTGATGTCCTAGAACATGTCCTTCCTCATCTACAAAATGGGCAATTGCCCAAACACCTTTTGATAACCAATCTTGAATAAAAATAGATTTTCTGTTCATCAGTATATATCTATTGTTCCAAATTGGGCTATTATGTGGAGTGAAATTATGTTTAAATAACATTTTCCAATAAAGAAGGACCTGTTTATGGAATTCAGAGAGTTTGAAATTACTAAGCTACCTGCTAAAGTCACACTTTAGGAGAAAGTCGATACCCCCCAGTGTGTTAAAGACCTTACTTGGTATAAAAAACCAAATGGAGTGTGGATTATTTAGGAAGGATTTTAACCATTTAAGTTTCAAAACACCATTCATTATGTCAAAATCAATTGCGTTTCCACCGCCTTCAATGTATGGTTTAACCAAATCATCTTTAGATATATAATGGCACTTATTCCTCCAAATAAAATTAAAATTCAAGCTATTAATTGTTTTAATAACTTTATTTGATATTGATAAAGAGTAAGCTGGATATATAAATCTAGATAAACTATCCATTTTGGTTAATAATATTCTTCCAAAAATTGTGATGTCTCTTTGTAACCACTTATTTAAGATTGTCTTACATTTGTCAACATTATCTAAAATATTTACTTTTTCTAAGACTTTGATCTTTTGAAATTGTGATGCCCAAATATTTTACCCCCTTCTTCACCTTTATATCGTATTTGTTTTACCAGGGGAATCTGATGTTCATTTTTTAAGAAAAGAGTAGTGTCATCCGCAAGTTGAGTAATTATTAAAAAATTATCCATAATCTCAATTCCGGCAACGCTGCTGTTTTTAATTAGAATTGCGAGCATCTCCACAACCATTATGAACAACAACGGAGAGCTTCCACACCCTTGCCTAATTCCTCTTATGACGCTAAATCTTTTACCAGTACCATAGCCTAATGACACAGAGCTGTTTATATCATTATACAGTATATCTATTATCTTCCTAAATTTATCCCCAAATCCAAATCGAGTTAGTGTTTCTAAAATAAAAGGATGTTCTACTGAATCGAAAGCTTTATAAAAGTCCAAGAAAAGAATAAAACTGTCATCACTAATCAGATCATTGTAGTCCAGTAAGTCTAAAACCAATCTGATATTATTATGAATGTTCCTGTCTTTCAAAAACCCTGATTGTGTCTCACTAATTATACTTGAAACCCCTCGTTTGAGCCTTGTTGCAACTGAGCTAGAGAAAATTTTATAATCTGTATTTAATAAAGTTATGGACCTTAAGTTATCCAATTGTCGTTTATCTTTGTTTGGTTTAGGAAATAATGTAATTAATCCTTGTTTCATTTGCTGGGAGTAAGGGTGCCCTCCGTTTGCGAGGTGCGCCTGCTGCTTGCAGCACAGGGAGGAGAGGGCGGGGCGGCGGGGATTCTCTGGTGGCTGGAGCAGCATCTAATAATCAACTCGCAAAATAAAACAAAATAAAAACAAACCAACAAACACGAAAACACCAGACATCCTGATACAGACGTATAATCTGCGCCGATGTTTTTTCTAAATTCTATACATGAAAAGTGAGCGAGAGCCCTCGGTGCGCGTGCTCGCTGCTGAAGTCAAAGTAAACTTTATTGTCATCTCCGCTACAGACAGTCCAGCATATAGAGACGAGACGACGAGGCTCCAGCTACAGCAGTGCAAGGAAACAAAGAGGAGTAAGAAAATAAATATACACTTTAGGACTCGGGGTAAAGGATCAATAACAATTTAAAATTTATAATTTACAGTTTGATGATTTAAAGTGTCACACAACCTGTGGAAAGGGGAGGGGCTGCTTCCAAATAGAGCACATTTCATTCATAATGATGTAAATCCAAGCCCATCATGGATTCATGATCTGAATCCTGGGTTGTGTGAAATCCCAGAAATGCACCTTAGACAAAGGGAGTCTGTGAACTAAGGTGTCGGTGTGTTAGGGTCTGTTAGGTTATGTTGTGATCCTCGGGTTGGGGGATTTGTGTTCATGCTGGAGTGCAAAATTAAAACCAAGATGGACAAGAAAAGTTCAAAGCCATCAGGAGCTCAGTTTAGAAAAAAGAGAAAAGAAGAGGAGGAGAAACGAGCAACAGATGCAGGTAAGCAGATGTATGATTGGATGATGGCAGGTCATCCTGAAGAACCAGAATACTTTTGTATAGGAATTTCTTTTACTTTTGTATTAATCACATTTTATTGTATAATGCCTTGGTGCCACTGGAGTTTAACATGTCTGACACCCATACAGTAAGAGAAATGGTGGGGGTGTAGTAAGGAAGTTGGGGGGAGCAGGCCACTCCACAGAAAGAGTCTTTTGTCTCTTCAAGGACTCTGGGAAGTAGCAAGGGAGTGTGAACCTTAAGGTTGAAACAGCTGTGCACTGCCTTTTGTTCCTGGAGAAGGTATTTAACTGAGAGCCATGCTAGGCTCAGACTCTGCTGACCGTCTGTCCCGTGGACATGCAGGGACTTCATCAAGCTTGGTTGACTGTTTTTGGTGTGCTTTGATTAAAGAATGTTAGCTACCGCTCGTCTGCAGGCTTTATTTGAATGGAAAACTTCCACAACACTTTATTAATCCCTAAGGAAATAATGTGGGTTACAGCTGCTCCAAGAAGAAATGGTAAAAATAGTAACAGTAACAGACTAAACTCCAAACAATACATTATGTTACAGATTTTACACATTTAAGAAATGGCACTAATACATACAGACCACTCAGTTATAAATATCAAGGATTAACAGAGGTGATTATAAAGTGTTAGCCACTTGGCTATGATAGTAAACACGATGTAGCTTACTGAATCTTTTGGACTGTGTTCAGCATATTAATTAGTCATTGTCAGTTGTTGATTTGTCCTGTTCTCATTGTATGATGAATTGTGATGGCTGTTTGTTAGCCGTTTGCATACTCTCATATATACACATATATACATACACACATATATACATACACACATATATACATACATACATATATACACACACACATATATACACACACACATACATACATACATACATATATATATACATACACATATATATACATACACATATATATACATATATATACATATATATGTATATATATGTATATATACATATATATACATATATATACATATATACATATATATACATATATACACATATATACATATATACACATATATACATATAAAACACCCAGCACGCCCCTGCGGGCGGTTTATCCTTCAAGCTCGGGTCCTCTACCAGAGGCCTGGGAGCTTGAGGGTCCTGCGCAGTATCTTAGCTGTTCCCAGGACTGCGCTCTTCTGGACAGAGATCTCCGATGTTATTCCCGGGATCTGCTGGAGCCACTCGCCTAGCTTGGGAGTCACCGCACCTAGTGCTCCGATTACCACGGGGACCACCGTTACCTTCACCCTCCACATCCTCTCGAGCTCTTCTCTGAGCCCTTGGTATTTCTCCAGCTTCTCGTGTTCCTTCTTCCTGATGTTGCTGTCATTCGGAACCGCTACATCGATCACTACGGCCGTCTTCTTCTGTTTGTCTACCACCACTATGTCCGGTTGGTTAGCCACCACCATTTTGTCCGTCTGTATCTGGAAGTCCCACAGGATCTTAGCTCGGTCATTCTCCACCACCCTTGGGGGCATCTCCCATTTTGACCTCGGGACTTCCAGGTTATACTCGGCACAGATGTTCCTGTACACTATGCCGGCCACTTGGTTATGGCGTTCCATGTATGCCTTGCCTGCTAGCATCTTGCACCCTGCTGTTATGTGCTGGATTGTCTCTGGGGCATCTTTACACAGCCTGCACCTGGGGTCTTGCCTGGTGTGATAGACCCCAGCCTCTATGGATCTTGTGCTCAGAGCTTGTTCTTGTGCTGCCATGATTAGTGCCTCTGTGCTGTCTTTCAGTCCAGCTTTGTCCAGCCACTGGTAGGCTTTCTGGATATCAGCCACCTCCTCTATCTGCCGGTGGTACATACCGTGCAGGGGCCTGTCCTTCCATGATGGTTCCTCATCTCCCTCCTCTTTCTTGGGTTTCTGCTGCCTGAGGTATTCACTGAGCACTCGGTCAGTTGGGGCCATCTTCCCAATGTATTCTTGGATGTTCGTTGTCTCATCCTGGACTGTGGTGCTGACACTCACCAGTCCCCGGCCCCCTTCCTTCCGCTTAGCGTACAGCCTCAGGGTGCTGGACTTGGGGTGAAACCCTCCATGCATGGTAAGGAGCTTTCTTGTCTTTATGTCAGTGGCTTCTATCTCCTCCTTTGGCCAGCCTATTACCCCAGCAGGGTACCTGATCACGGGCAGGGCATAGGTGTTGATGGCCCGGATCTTGTTCTTACCATTCAGCTGACTCCTCAGGACTTGCCTGACCCTCTGCAGGTACTTGGTGGTTGCAGCCTTTCTAGCGGCCTCTTCATGGTTCCCATTCGCCTGTGGGATCCCCAGGTACTTGTAACTGTCCTCTATGTCTGCAATGTTGCCTTCTGGTAGTTCAATCCCCTCAGTTCTGACTACCTTCCCTCTCTTTGTTACCATCCGACTACACTTCTCCAGTCCGAACGACATTCCAATGTCATTGCTGTATAGCCTGGTAGTGTGGATCAGTGAATCGATGTCTCGTTCACTCTTGGCATACAGCTTGATGTCATCCATGTACAGGAGGTGGCTGACAACTGCTCCGTTCCGTAGTCGGTATCCGTAGCCAGTCTTGTTAATGATCTCACTGAGGGGGTTCAGGCCTATGCAGAACAGCAGTGGGGACAGAGCATCTCCTTGGTAGATCCCGCACTTGATGGTAACTTGTGCTATGGGCTTGGAGTTGGCCTCTAGTGTTGTACGCCACATCCCCATTGAGTTCCTGATGAAGGCTCTTAGGGTCCCATTGATCTTGTACAATTCTAGGCATTCCAGTATCCAGCTGTGGGGCATTGAGTCATAGGCCTTCTTGTAATCAATCCAGGCAGTGCACAGGTTGGTCAGTCTGGTCTTGCAGTCTCGGCTGATTGTTCTGTCTACCAGTAGCTGGTGTTTTGCGCCTCTGGTATTCTTGCCAATTCCTTTCTGTGTCCCGCTCATGTATTGACCCATGTGCCTGTTCATCTTAGCCGATATGATGCCTGACAGGAGCTTCCATGTAGTACTGAGGCAGGTTATTGGTCGGTAGTTGACCAATAACCTGCCTCAGTTCAGGTCCCATATATATATATATACACACACACATATACATATACACACACACACACACACACACACACACACACACACACACACACACACACACATATATATATATATATATATATATATATATATATATATATATATATATATATATATATATATATATATATATATATATATATATATATATATATATATATATATAACGACTGCAGATCAATTTAAACATCATAAGCTGGTCAGATGACAGCAGGTAGTTCTCAGACTGAACTTCTTTTCCCGCCACGCAGGTGGTCGGAATTACATGAGACACTGACTTTCAAAGTAAAACAGGAAACATAACACAGAGACATGTCTGTGAAGGTTCTCAGTTCTCAGGGTTTCCAGGTTTCACAATGAACACACCCGAAACTCTGGCTGATTGGGACCCACACCCAGTTTCCCACCTTGGCTCAGGTGATTAGAGGATCATCAGGGGGTC
Organism: Rhamphochromis longiceps; assembly: GCF_057381845.1. NCBI lineage: Eukaryota > Metazoa > Chordata > Actinopteri > Cichliformes > Cichlidae > Rhamphochromis > Rhamphochromis longiceps. The sequence goes on from NC_140563.1 coordinate 70,261,874, forward strand.
CTTTTGTCCCTCTGTGGGGGGTCACTCCCACTAGGTTTATATCTGGGACTCTCCACCATTTGACCTTAGAACTGAAGAAGCTTCTCTGATGAGAGGTGAAACGTCTTCAAGCAACTTAAAGAAGTCCAGACGCTTTTCTTTGCAAGCTCCTTTGACTCTATTTGTGTATGATTGTCAGTCCAAAGAGGGAGAGAGGAAAGAGAGAACGTGAGGAGAAAGTACAAGGTCAGGAAGAACCAGGTAAGAAAACAGACAGGGAACAGTGACAGGCAGAAACTGTTAAACTGATAAAGAAACAAACCTGATTTTACTCACAATCTGGAAGTTGTGTCCTCCCTATATTAAAGCTGCTGTACAGAACCTGCAAAACAAACTGGGCTGAAACATTTTGACCCTCTTTAACAACATTTCAACATAACTGTTGCGGCTCAACTAACCAACGGCCGCGGCAGGCTAAACATGAGGACACAGATGACGCGCAACAATAGACACATAAAATACACTTCTGTACAATTTGCTCCTTTATTTCCACATGCAACTGTCCAGTATATAAATCAGCACATGGGATTAACTATTAAACAAATGCACAGATTGCACAAACAAATAACTGCAACTCACCAATAACTGCACTAACTACTATGTCAAATTACAACTTGGTCTATGGCATCAATTAGTGCACAAATATACAAAAACCATCAAGTTACAGTCAAAATACATCAAAATCATTCAAGCTGCGGTCAACAGACAGTTTTGCCTCATGCTCACCCTACTTTTCTGCCCATCAACATCAGGTGCTGTGAACAGGTGAGTGCAACCACATTTATCATCTACCACACCCATGAGACACGCCCCACACATGTCTCATGGGTGTGGTAGATGTTGGTAGAGTTGGTTTAAATGGACTCACCAATACAGTGAGTCCATTTAAACCAACCCACTTAATCAAAAAGGAACAACTCATATGGCTCCTACAATAACATTATCATTGATCGGGGAGATTAAAGTTAATGATATATTTTTATGTGGTTCAGCCACAACTCTACTGAAACCTCAGCCAGTAACAGGTCGGCCAACTTTTGGACCGTCCAGTTGTCTGTATGACTGCCGCAGTACGTGCATCACATTTGCTCACTATCAGTGCCAAACAGCCCTGGTGGAGCGAGCAGCTGTAAAGAGAAGCAGATGCTCTGTTTCTAAAAATGTTTTAAGCTTGTTTCAAAGATTCTGTACTGCAGCTTTAAATGTTTTCCAAAAGCACACAGACACTTATCAGTGTTTCTCACACTTTTTACAGTGTGGACCACCTGAGAAAAGGTCAAGCTGTCCCAAGCACCACTATGAAAGCATGAAACTCATAAATCTTACAACACAAAATTGGTCTTATTAAATTAGTAAAATTAGTATCTGCAGTAAAGATTTTTTCATACATTGTATGTGTACAACAGGCAAAGTTGGCTCCATTTTTACAATGTTTTAATTAATATTTTGTACATTTGTACTTTTCAAGAACCTTTCTGTTTTTGGAGTGTATTTCTATATATCTGTATTATATTATACATACACATTAAAAGTGAATCTCTTTCCAAAAAATGCTCTCAGTTTACTTTTTACTCACTATGAGCATCATTCATTATTGTCCCGCAGTAATTAAGGTTAGGACATGTAGTTTTTTTTATTCCAATCCATTCTTCTTTGGCAGCATTTAAATAACCTTTATCAGATTTGATGGGTTTGTTACAGACTTTTAAAATAGTGTTTTGCTTTTCTTTCACAAATGTGGGATTAAATTGTTAAAATGTACAAAACAGTGATGTCATGTTTTCTGACGAGGACCCAGGCACAGAGAGACTTGATGAATTCAAAAATCTTATGATTTAATAAAGAAATTTGCAGACTTGCACAAAGATGGTAAAATTATGATGACCGATAGCGGAGCTGAAGACAACAGACGACGAGGACAGGGAGGAACAGGGGTTTAAATGCACCAAGAAGACAGAGAGAACTCGGGACAACTGCAGACATTTAAGGATGCAGGGACTGACAGAGACGGGGAAGAAGTTTCATCGTGACGAGTAAAGTTTATCTTGCCTGGCTGGGCAGCTCTCTGGGTGCTCAGCACCCCCAAAGCTCTGATGCTATAATCGCCCCTGCTTTCAACAACATAACTGAATGGGTTAAAGTGGGTGGAGTGCAGGTGTAGGTGTACTATATAGCTTCTAGCTAGCTCTACAGAAGAGGAGCATAACAGGAGTAACAGTTTTTAACTGTCAGAAATGCTGCATTTCAAATTACCTGTGAGTTCAACAAACATCAGCTTCCTGCTAACTTCTAACTCCGTTAAATTAAATAAATCTGTTTTCATGGATGCCTGGATGTTAAACTTAATTGTTACACCTGGTAAAGCAGCAACGCTGATCATTTTATTAAAGATGAAAGAATTTAGACAGTTTTTAACTCTCAGTGATGCTGCAGTGTTCGTTTGACTTTGGGACCTGAACTGGAGTTTAGGGCCCAGACACAGCTGATGATGTCAGACTTAAAGACCGGATGAGCAGCACTTTAGCGACAGTGGGAAGGAAAAACTCCCTTTTAACAGGAAGAAACCTCTGGCAGAACCAGGCTCAGGGAGGGGCGGGGCCATCTGCTGTGAAGAAGACAGGATAAAGACATGCTGTGGAAGAGAGAGAGATTAATTACAAGTGTGAGTCAGATACTTCTACTTAGGTTCAGAATGTCTGTACTTTTATCACCTCCTTGGAAGAATTATAAACGGCGCACACAAAGAAATCACATGATTTAGATTTGCTCACAGCTGTCCTTCTGCCTCGTGTCTGGAAGCTGCTGTTGCCCTGACAGGATAACACTCCTTCAGATGACTGCTGTGAGCTGGATTGATATAAATACAGCTGGAATGAACTGAGCGAGTCTGTGTCTTTGTTGAACATGATCTGTGGCAGGGGCGTGGTGTCTGCAGCCTTGGGTCTGACCGCAGACGTGGACGGTACTTTCTGGCTGGTTTCTGAAGATGTGCTTGACCTGCTGGCCTTGTTGCTTCTAACTAAATGTGACTCCTCTTTTCTAGAGTCGGCCAACTTTCACTAGACTTCAGCCGCCCTCCACCAGATTAGAGATGAACAGCAGTTCACCCACAGGTACAGTGGGTGTTGATGCCAATACGTCAGCAGAAGCAGAGTTGGACTGCACGATCCTGGCTGAGGACTGTGCAGTCCAATGCACCAACGAGCTAAACCAGAGAATCGGGTCAGATCGTCACAGAGTCCAGAGCAACCGTCCCTGCTGTCGAGACCTCCGTCCACGCTCTCCCTCGCAGCCCTCACCTGGCCGTGCATTTAAAAAACATACATTTGGGAGTTTTAGCTTATTTATTACCATTGGGATCAAACTGTTACTTTTACTAATTCTGACATTGCCCTTGAGTCTTGGTGGTTGTTTTTAGTTTAACTAGTCAGAGTGATGGTTTAAAGAGCTTCAACAATAATAGGGGGGTGAACATCTGATGAGAAGTGTGCACCAGAAGGCAAACAACAGCCCAGGGATGGAGAGCCAATGATGCAGATGTTTTCATGTGAAAGCGGCGTGTTCCTGCGTTGTGTCTGACAACGAAAGGTCAAAAGAATGACCTTCAAGTAAATAAATTGCTCCAGCTCCTATAACCAAATAAAAACAGCTGTGAGGAGAGTTAGCTCAAACCGCTACAAGCTAGCAAGACTTATCTGTTCATGCTAGCATTAACAGTGCCAACACACATATGCAGCACACACGTGAAACGCATTCACAGCAGCTAGTAAAGACGGGCACAATCACAACAATAATGAGCTAAAACACACAATCAGACACATGAGGCTGAATAAAGATATTATTAGTGTTGGAAAAGAAACGACGCCGAGCTCTCCCACAGGGGAATTGTAGAAAAGGGGAAAAGAGGCCAAAGGGATACCCCAAATTTATAGGGTTGCACCAAAGAAGAAGAAGAAAAGGATGCAGAGGGGCGTGAGTGATAATGAAGATAACAACCGAGCTTGAGCTTAGAGGCCCTAAAAGTCAGGATTAGCAGTTTGGGGTCTAGAACACATTATGTAAAAGCTTTCACTGCAGCTCTGCACAGACGGGCCACATCACCGAGCCACCGTCAGGTTTGCTGCTTTGATCATCCTGAAGTTTGTGTGGCCCGTTTGGTGATCACTGGGCACTATTGGTCTATTATAAGCCACCGTACATCTGGGGCAATGCAGTCAGGACCCCCAACGGTATGTTCGCTTCACGGTCCTGTATCGTTCAGTTATGCACACATGCTGGGTCAGATTAAATCTACAGTAACAGTGTCCAGAGGGTTTATTGACTCATGCTGCATTATGAAGCTTCTTCTGCCGGTTGCATGGCCAGCTGTCCTTAAACGAGCGGGTCGATAAAGTGCTTGAAGTGTCTAGAATAATGCAGTGCTTTCAGCGGTCCGTAAAACTAATTCTAGTGTCCTTCCATTAATCCATTAGCATGTTATTCATGATTCAATACAACTAAGAAAACAGGAAATGAGACGATGAAAACGTCTGATGGAGAAGTTTAAAGCCTGGTGCAGTCCCTCTGTCCTGCTGGGATGAGTGTGGATCTGCCGTTCAGCAGTTTAGGATGATGTTGTTTCGTGATGTAGGCCTAGCTGTTCAAGTCAATTCAACTTTATTTATACAGCGCCAAAACAAAACAACAGTTGTCCCAAGGTGCTCTGTATTGTCAGGTAGAGCCTACAATAATACAAAGTTATCAAAATCACATCCTGAGACGGTTCTTCATTCTGTTTTGTGACAGTCTTACAGAGAACAACAGCTGCAAGGACACGCGCTCATCACAGCGAAGGCAAGCGAAAGACGATTTCTCTAAAAAAAATACTTGAATCAAGCTGTCAATCAGAATCAGAAAAAAGGAAACAAAAGAAAGCTCCCACCGTCCAAAGGCATGCAGTTAGTGGGGTAGGTTAATTGGTTAATCCAAATTGCCCATAGGTGTGAATGCGGGAGTGAATGCGAGCGCGACTGGTTGTCTGTCTCTGTGTGTTGGCCCTGTGACAGCTTGGCGACCTGTCCAGGGTGTACCCCGCCTCTCGCCCTATGACAGCTGGGATAGGCTCCAGCGCCCCCCGCGACCCTGAAAAGGATAAGCGGAAGCGAATGGATGGATGGAAGCTATTAAAGCAAACAAACACTGTAAAACACCAAGTAAAGGACAAAGAAAAAAGTAAGAAAAGTAAACTAAAGAGTTTAAGAGAAAGTAAAGAGAAACAAGCAGGATTGAGATTGGAGATGAGAACATCCGTTTAAATAACAGCAAAAAGTGGGGACGAATGGCTCGAGTACAACCCCCAAATAGAGCTAATGTAGAGCCGATTTACAAAAGTAAAGCACAGGTGTACTCAGTTCACTACCATATGTCCAATATGCTATGAGTCATGCAATTTAGAGCAAGGTCACAAAATAAGGGATTATATTGAGGTGCAGGTAAGAGGACAGGCACAACTTTTTTATTATAATCAGAAAGTATATAAAAGCTGGGCAGCTTTACAAACAAAAAGAAAGGAAAAGGAAAAATGGGCTGCTGGTAAGACTTCCCATGCCGGATGTCCATCCAAAGCCTGACTGAGTAGAAAGGGTGGCAAACTTTCGCTTCCTGCGAGTCAACATAGAGGAGAACCTTTCCTGGAGTGCAAACACCTCTGAGCTGCTGAAAAAGGCCCAACGGAGACTGTACTTCTCAGGAGGAGTAACATCACACAGAGACTGCTGGTGTCCTTCTACAGAGCCACCATCAAGAGTGGACCAACCTATTGCATATGCTATCTGCTTATCTTAGCTGCACAGTGGCGCAGAGGAAAGCACTCCGAGGGATCATTAACACCGCCAAATCTCCAAAAGTTGATTCTGGACGTAGTATTTTGTGGGAGAAACGTTTCGTCACTCATCCAAGTGACTTCCTGTCTCAGCTGACTGCAGGTTTCCCCAATCTTATAAAAAGTACATTTGCATAATGACTCGGTGGACCGACACATCAAATTCACCAGGGAGGATATTGAAAGTGGCAGCTTAGCCTTCTTAGACTGTGAGATTTCCATCAGTAATGAGGGACATCTAAAAGCTCATGTGTACCGTAAACCTACACATACGGATCAGTATCTAAGGTTTGACTCTCATCATCCACTGGAGCACAAACTGGGCGTCATCAGGACGCTACAACACAGAGCGAACACCATCCCCACAGACACAGCAGCCAGGGAGGCAGAAGAACATCAAGAAGGCCCTGAGTAAATGTGGTTATCCCAGCTGGACTTTTGTCAGAGCTGGAAAGGCTCCTAAAGAAAGCTGCAGATGATCCAGGAGAGAAGAACAACCGCTGCCTAAGTGAAAACCTGTAGTGATCCCGTACGAGTCAGGAGTGTTGGAGCAGCTGAGACACATATTTTATAAGGGTACATCTGTCACCATCTTACATGCTGTGATTGCAGCCATTCCCCAACTCTCTGTGAATGGGACTCATGGCCATTGATCAGTGGGCTTTGATTGTGGGTGGGTATGATGGCGCCTGTGTTTGGCTCTGCCGCTGCCGGGTGCAGTTTGTCGCGCTCCACCACTTTTGTATTATTTTCTGCTCTCATTTAGTTTTGACGATGTATTGGCTGCCTTGGTGCATGATTGTCTGTCTTTGCTATCCATCCGATCCTCTGTGATGCCTCACGATGTCTCTTCGTCCTCCTTCGGCATTTTCCACCCTCCTCCATCAGCTGGATCTTTGTCGGGCGTTTTCGGCGGATCCTCTAGACCATAGGTGTCAAACTCTGGCCCACGGGCCAAATTTGGCCCGCAGCCTAATTACATTTGGCCCGCGAAGCCATACCAAATGACTATTAGAGCTGGCCTACTGGTATTATACAGCTAATATATATATTGTTTAGTATTAAGCTTTGCTTGTTCCATATTCAGTTTTCCAGCAAAACTTATTTGAGTCCATAAGAAAAGATTCATTCTTATATCTGGAGGAAGTTTTTTTTTCAATATATATTAATGTTAGCCCGCGACTTTGTTCCAGTTTTGAATTTTGGCCCACTGTGTGTTTGAGTTTGACACCCCTGCTCTAGACCACGGAGAAGGAGAGGGAGAAGAGGAGGTATTCAGGTAAAGCTCAGGCTTTACTGGCGGCGAGGTCTGCCTGGTAAGCGACACAGAGCGTGCCTTGTCTCCTGAGGTCAGAGAAGCTCCATGGAGGGGGACTTGTTTCCCACGTCCCTGTTTGGATACGCTGGGCCCGGCTCTTTGAGGGTTTATCCAGACTCTTCTGTCGGCTGGCTTTTTCTTCCCACGGTGAGCGGATTCTACGAGCGTGATGGTTCAAACCCTGAGTTTCTACGTCCTTTAACTCGAGCCTCTGCAAATACGGAGGCTTCTACTGAATATGGCGCTTTTTAACGCTTGAGCTCTGTCTAATAAATCATTCTTGTTGAATGATATCATCTAAAAAACTGAATTTTTTATTCTTGACTGAGACCTATTTGTCATTTGTTGAACTCTGCCCGGATGGCTGTACTTTTATTACCCAGCCTCGGGTTTCTGGTCGTGCCTTGTCTGGAAAGCCACAGGTGGTCTCGCTGTGGCTTTCCAGGAACGTTTCTCCTCCCGCTCCGTGAAAATTGGACATTTTCTTTCGTTTGAGCTGCAGCTGCTTAAAATTGGAAACAAGGATCTGTTTTACTGTGCTGTGTTGTATCGTCCGCCTGGCTCAAATAGGTTATTTTTGTGGGAGCTCAGTGACTTCTTATCCTCGACTGTAAAGCTGTCTAGGTTGCTCATAGTTGGGGACTTTAACATACACGTTGATGATGACTCCGACCCTTTCACCAGAGATTTTATGAATATTATGGACTCATTTCATTTTGCTCAGCATGTGTCCGGTCCTACACAAAGGTCACACACTGGACCTTGTTTTTACTTTGGGTTTAAATATTGATTTTATTTGCTCTGAGGACATTTTCATTTCTGATGTTATTGTTTTTAAACTGTCTCTTAATGAGCTTTTGTCCCCCGTTCAATGGAAGGTTAGCTCTCGTACCTTAGACTCCTCCACACCAGAGAAATTTGCGGATGCTTTTAACCTACAGCTATCTCCTCATAATGATGTTGACTCTTCAACCATCTTTTGAAAAGTTACTGCCATTTTATTGTAGATGAAATTTGTCCGGTTAAAACGAGGAGAGTTTATGCTTGCAAATCTCCTCCTTGGCTAAATGACAGTATTAGTTGTCTGAAACGTGATTGTCGTAAAGCGCAGGTGGAGGAAAACTCACCTAAATGTTCATCTCCTCTACCTAAAGGACCTTTGTCTAATAAAGGCTTTTGACACTGTTGACCACTGTTGACCATCACATTCTCCTCGAAAGGCTTTAACACTGGGTTGGTGTATAGGGTACTGCCTTGGAGTGGTTCTCCTCATATCTACGTAACCGATCTTTTTCTGTGGTGGTCTCCGGTTTTAGGTCATCCTCTACCTCCCTTACTTGTGGTGTCCCTCAGGGTTTGGTTTTGAGGCCTTTATTGTTCTTAATATATCTTCTCCCCCTCCAGCACATAATGGGCTCTTTTGAGGACATTTCTTATCACTGTTATGCTGATGACATTCAGTTGTACGTCTCTTTTAAGCCCCAGGATTTATGTAGATTCCATCAAACGTTGGATGGCTGCAAATTTCCTCCAATTCACCGAGGGGAAAACTGAAGTCCTCGTATGTGCTCTGGACAGATTTGTATCCCAGATAGTGAAAGCCCTTAGTCCTCTCTCACTCTATGTTAAATCCTCTATCAGGAATTTAGGTGTCACCTTTGACTTGAGTCTCACATTGGATGGGCATGTGAAATCTCTGGTTCGGTCTTGTTTTTATCATTTATGAAATGTGGCTAAGTTAAGCCCTATTTTATCTCGCCCTGAACTGGAGATTGCTATACATGCATTTATTTCCTCACGCTTGGACTATAGTAACTCACTGTTTATGTGTCTAAGCAAAGGTTCTCTGGATCGTCTGCAGGTTGTGCAAAACGCTGCAGCTAGGCTGTTGACAAAATCCTCCAAGTATTCTCATGTGACACCGTTGCTGTTTCAGCTACACTGGCTTCCTGTTGAATTTAGAGTTCATTTTAAGATCCTGGTCTTGACATTTAGAGCCTTGCATGGACTAGTACCTCCCTACATCCCTAGCAGGTCCCTGAGGTCATCTGATCAGGGCTTACTTGCTATGAAACAGACTAAGATGAGAACTAAGGTTGACGGAGCTTTGGCCTCTGTGGCCCCGAGACTGTGGGACGCTCTCCCTCAGACATTAAGAACTGTGGACTCGGGAGTTGTTTTTAGAAAAACAACTCAAAACTCACCTTTTTAAAACTGTTTTTGGTTAAATTTCTGCCTGTTTCATATTGTCTGTTTTACCCTCTTATTATTTGTTATCTTATGTGCAGCGCTTTGTGATTCTGTCTAGAAAGGTGCTACATAAATATAATTTTATTTATTTATTATTTATTTGGTCAGTGGTTGTTGATCAGTGGTCATGAGAATTTGCATAATTAAGATTAAGGAACTGACCTCCCAGCCCATTGTTGCTTCACTGGGCTGGTTTCAGTCATTATGCAAATGTCCTGTTTATAAGATTGAAACCTGCAGTCAGCTGAGACTGAAGACGTCACCTGGATGATGACGAAATGTTTCTCCCACAAAACGCTACGTCCAGATGAGCAGAATCAACTTTTGGAGATTTACTTACCTGGATGATTGAGCATGCATCAAGACGCCAAAGGATCACTAGCTGCCCTCTCCCCACGCTGGAAGATCTACAAAACACCTGCTGTCTTAGAAAAACTCAAAACATTATAAAAGACACCTCAGATCCTGGCCAAACCCTGTTTGAACTGTCGCCCTCGGGCAGACGGTGCAAGGACTGATAGACTCGAACACAGCTTTATCCAACTGTAATAACACGTCTGAATACTGCTACAAGAAAATGTCCATCACGCCACTCTTGTATTAATCTATGCCCTGACTGAAGCATGTATGTGGGAATGTATGTGAATGTTTGCTAAGACTATTCTTATTAGCACTTTAAGTATTTTATTTATATTGAATTCTATTGTTTTATTTATATCTTGATATTGTTAGGGATGATGCACTGATCGGGGACCGTTTTTAAATTTGTTGTACCTGTGACAATGACAATAAAGACATTCTGATTCTGATCGGTTTTGTGATAGGGCCCAAAGCCCATGTATGTGCATGTATACTGCAGCCGCAGCATGTTGAAAAGAACGCGGTGCCAAAAACTGGCAAGCTTTTGTTGTTGCACGCATGGCTCCTTTAGTTTGGGCTTCATCGTTCGATCGCTGGTTTCTCAGTGAAAGCTGAACCTATGGACATCCTATAGTTTGAACGTGGCGGTTTTTATATATTGGCTGGACTTTGGTGGTTCAATGACCCGTCCAGGTCTCGCTGGTGAGTGTTGAGGTTCCCCATCGGGACAATGGCTCTTCGGCAGAGGCACCTTTAGCACTTCAAGAAGGGTTGGCTACTCTAAACTTCCATTTGGCCCACAAAAGACAGTCAGCACTCGTTATCCGACCCGAAGGCACAGCAAAGCAATCTCAGGACTCAGCGTTTTGGGTTTTTCTAGTTATTGGTTATCTTTGTGTTATGGTTCTGTATGCTCTGCTGTCCTGTTCTCTGTTATGGATCGCAGTGTTTCTGTGTTTGTATCAAGTCTGTGTTTTGGTTCCTGTCGTCTGTTTCTTCCTTGTTTCGTGTGTCTAGTTCTACTTTGTCTCTAATTAGCTGTGCTCCCACATGTTCCCTTCCCCTTGTTATCCTGTGTGCATATATTGTTTCAGTCTTTGCTCTTTGTCTTGTTTGTCCTCATGCAGCATCCCTCCTCGTCTGTGCTCCAGCTCTGGGTTGTGGTCTGTGGCTCAGCTGCAGGGGAGGTCCCGTGGGTCCGGTGGGTTCAGGGGCAGATCGTGGGGAGGCTGATTAATCGTGCCCCCCCTTGTTGGGGATGAGGGGTGTGGGGTGAGGTAGCAGCTATACTGGAGTGCAGACCAAGAAGTGTACACGTGTGTGAAACAATAAAAGTGAAACTGCACCAAACTGAGTGCCTCTGTGTCGTATCAGCAACACAAAAGCTGCCACAGATGGTTTCCTCCTGAACTACTTTATGTTTGTTTGGCGTTCAGCAGTAAAGTTGCCTCCTGAGTTTTACACCCTGCCCTCTCTTTCCTGCCTGCCACACAGCCTCCATAGATTTCTTTGGCTTCATTTCCAGAGTTGTGCGCAGCGAGGATGTAAGACTTTTAACAAGATAATCGACCTGCGTGGAAGTAAAGTTGTAGGTGCTCTGCATTATGTCGGCCCATCACACTGAGTGACTCGTAAAGATGCTGCTGTGATGAATGATTTCTCAGTGCTGAGCGTGCTGAGAGTGAAGGCCTCCAAATGCAATTTCTCTCTTCAAATTGGAAAAAGATTTCTGTGCAAAATCGATAGATCAAAAAATCATCATGTTAATGTAAATGTGAAAATAGAGAAACATTTGTGTCCAGTTGTTGCTGTGACTCTGATGGAGAGCATAAAACATTGTTATAAATAATTAACAGGTAAATCCAGGAAACTCCATCACATGCTGCTCCTGCAGAGCTCCCCTCGCTCATGTCTCCTTCAGTCGTTCCTGTGGGTCTTTCTCAGGGTTACAGTCAGAGTTGAAATCATCCGGAGCAGAGCTGCTTTATTACAAACAGCTGACCTGTATGCTGAACGGGATGTACCATCGGGTCCTGACCCGTCCACATGCTGCAGTTACAGTGACTGTGTCGTGCATGAATGTGCACACTGTTTTCCTGTTTGCAGTGTAATGTGCATTTATTAAAGTCAGTATTTTATACACTGTAAGATTCAGATCTTGCAGTCTCATTCATTACACCATTTTGATGCTTCTGTGTTGAACTGGACAAACTCAGTGAATGTGTTGGTGTGAGTGAGTGGGTGTGGTCTCTTGCCCGCTGCACGGTCATAGCTGCCATCTCAGCCGACATTTGGGCCAGAAACCGGAGCGGTTGCACGCGCAGGGGCGGCCTGAGGATCAGACATCTCTGCCAAGGTTTCGGCACCACTGTAGCAATGATCGGACCCGCGCAGTGCACCGATGTGTTCTGGGCTTCTTTATTTCTGTTCACCAGTTTGTTTCAGGTTAAAGCACAACTTGAGCCAGGAGTCAGCGCCTCTCGCAGCTTACAGCTCTTCCAATTGATGGGTAATTAATATTGTGCTGAACACGGTCCAAAAGATTCAATGAGCCACATCAGTGTCTACTGTCTGCCTACTGTTTGATATCATAGCCAAGTGGCTGACAAAGGTAAACAGAAGTTTTCACTATCCCTACTAATGAATGTTATCTTGTTTCAGGATACATGTCATACATAATGCCTGCCAAAGACACATCTGCTTACATTTATCTTTTACTCGTTGTTTCCCTAAACAAAGCCCTTGGTGGCTTTCACTTTTTCTTGTCCATCTACCATTGGTGTTAATTTAGCACTCAGTATCAACACCCAAGGAGGGATATTCAACCTCTTATGTAAAACGAGTGATTTATGACCCCCAAATAAAATGCTTTATGACCTAGGAAGTAATAAAGGAAGTAATAAAACAAATGGTAGCCATAAAAATATGATATTAATAAACAATATGTTAGGATGCCTGGGTCGTCGACCCAGGGTTTTTGAGTTTATGATATTATTTATACTGTCTAGTTTTTGGTTTCTTTGAGTTCTGTCTTATGGCTTAGGTCTCTGTCTTCTTTAGTTGCTCTGTCTCCCCTATCACCTGCATCCCCTTGTCTAGTTCGCGTCTATGTGTATCTTAAGTTCCTATATCCCCGTGTTCAGTCAGTGTTTGTGTCTGCCCTGTTCCCACGTCTCTGTTCCCTCTGTAGTGCCTGCATGTGAGTCTGTGTCTTTGTTCAGTCTGTGTTATGTGTTTCCTGTTTACTTTGAAGGTCTGTGTCTTTTCTCAGTGTGTTCAGTTTACGCTTCTTTGGTCTCGTCAGTTCTGATTTGCCCCAGCTGTGTTTCCCTCCTGTTACTCATTCCCTGATTGCTCCCTCTGTGTATTTAAGCCCAGTGTTTCTCTGTGTCTGTGTCGCGATCTACCGTTTTCTTAGCTGTGTGTTCTGTCATTTCTCTAGTTTAAGTTTGTTTTGAGTTTTTTTAGTTTTGTTATATTTTGAGTATTAAATTAAAGCCTTTTTTGAGTTCACGTCTGTCTCCGGAGTCTGCACCTTGGGTCCTATTCCTGCCTGCACACAGCCACACCTAACAGAAGATCGCGACCAGAACATGGACCCTGCAGACTCCTTTTTCTTTGAGTTCAACGGCGAGATGGAGCGGCTGGTGCGCCTGCTCGACCGCATCGCCCAGTCCCCGGATTTAAGGACCATGGCAGTGGGGCTGAGCGCGGTGGAGGCCATCATTCGGCATAATCCCCGGCTTAGCCAGTTTGCTAGAGACACTGAGTTGGGGAACACCATTACTGCCTGGAGAGAGCAAGTCAGGGCTAGTGAGCTTGCTCTCTCCCTCACTACATCTTCCCCACCGCTGCCGCAGGACAACGCACACTCGGCTTCATCGCTACTGCAGGCTTCCTCCCCTTCCTCACGCCAGCTGGGACCTTGTTCGCCTGTCCGTTCGCCTGCCTTTTTCCTGGCGGCTGTGTGGTCGGAGGATGAGGAGGAGGTCTCCGTTTCTCCACTGGTTCCTGTTCCCTCGTCTAAAAGGAAGCGACGCCACCGTCGCTCCTCTCCTCGGTCATCCGTTCAGCCACGTGTCTCCGCTGGAGGGTCCGAGGAACCGCTTCAGCCACCTGTCTCCGCTGGAGGGTCCGAGGAATCGCTTCAGCCTTCTCTTCCTGCTGGAGGATCCGAGGGGCCCGTTCAGCCTCCTGTCTCTGCTGGAGGGTCCGAGGAATCGCTTCAGCCACCTGTCTCCGCTGGAGGGTCCGAGGAATCGCTTCAGCCACCTGTCTCCGCTGGAGGGTCCGAGGAGCCTGTTCAGCCTCACGCCACGTCAGCTGGAGGGCCCGAGGAGCCTGTTCAGCCTCACGCCTCGTCAGCTGGAGGGCCTGAGGAGCCCGTCCAGCTGCCATTAGCCTCTGCCTCTGCTACGCCTGGTCCAGCCTCTGCCTCTGCTACGCCTGGTCCAGCTTCTGCCTCAGCCTGTGCTTCGCCTGGTCCGGCTTCGGCCTCTGCAGCTCCGCCTGGTCCAGTCTCCGAGTGTTCAGCTTCGTCTGCTCCTGAGGTCTCCATGCTGTCTGTTCCTGCACGTCCTGCCCGGCCTGCTCGTCCTGCACGTCCTGCTCGGCCTGCCCGGCCTGCTCGTCCTGCACGTCCTGCACGTCCTGTCCGGCCTGCTCGTCCTGTCCGGCCTGCACGTCCTGTCCGGCCTGCACGTCCTGCTCGTCCTGCACGTCCTGTCCGGCCTGCTCGTCCTGTCCGGCCTGCACGTCCTGTCCGGCCTGCTCATCCTGCACGTCCTGTCCGGTCGATGACTGGACGTCGTTGCAGTCATGGACAGCCCTCTGAACTACGCCGCCGTCATGGACGGCCCCCTGAACCACGCCGCTACCTCCCGCCCGGCCGGCCTCCTGACCTGCTCGGTCGCAGTCGGTGCCTCCCGCCCGGCCGGCCTCCTGATCTGCTCCGTCGCCACCGGTGCCTTCCGCCTGGCCGGCCTCCTGAACTGTTTTCTGGGCTCTTGGACCATCAGCCTCCGGGCCGCCCCCCTGAACTGCCCGGGTTTGGACTATCGTGCTGTCAGCCTCCGGGCCGGCCCCCTGAACTTCTGTGAGACTATTGCCTGGGCCTCTGCGCTTTTCGTGAGCTCTTTTGTTTGTTTGCTTTTGGACTTTGCCTGGGCCTTGGTGCTGTTGTTTTGGACTTTGTTCCTGTTTTTTGTTCTGTTGCTTTCCGGGCTCCAGTGTTTGCATTTTTTTTTTTTTTGTTTTGTTGTTTCTGGCTCCTTGTTTGGTTTGTTTCGAGCCCTCCATCCTGTTTCCCCCGCCGCCCACCCTGGTTGGGTTGTTTTTGTTTTTTTTGATTTTGATGTTTTGGTTTGGGCTGTCTGGAAGCCAGCCCTTAAGGGGGGTACTGTTAGGATGCCTGGGTCGTCGACCCAGGGTTTTTGAGTTTATGATATTATTTATACTGTCTAGTTTTTGGTTTCTTTGAGTTCTGTCTTATGGCTTAGGTCTCTGTCTTCTTTAGTTGCTCTGTCTCCCCTATCACCTGCATCCCCTTGTCTAGTTCGCGTCTATGTGTATCTTAAGTTCCTATATCCCCGTGTTCAGTCAGTGTTTGTGTCTGCCCTGTTCCCACGTCTCTGTTCCCTCTGTAGTGCCTGCATGTGAGTCTGTGTCTTTGTTCAGTCTGTGTTATGTGTTTCCTGTTTACTTTGAAGGTCTGTGTCTTTTCTCAGTGTGTTCAGTTTACGCTTCTTTGGTCTCGTCAGTTCTGATTTGTCCCAGCTGTGTTTCCCTCCTGTTACCCATTCCCTGATTGCTCCCTCTGTGTATTTAAGCCCTGTGTTTCTCTGTGTCTGTGTCGCGATCTACCGTTTTCTTAGCTGTGTGTTCTGTCATTTCTCTAGTTTAAGTTTGTTTTGAGTTTTTTTAGTTTTGTTATATTTTGAGTATTAAATTAAAGCCTTTTTTGAGTTCACGTCTGTCTCCGGAGTCTGCACCTTGGGTCCTATTCCTGCCTGCACACAGCCACACCTAACACAATATTGTATTAATATAATTATTATATTTCATAACTCATTAATTTTCAATGATTCAAATTTATTTAATTATTATGGTAAATGGCCTGTATTTATATAGCGCTTTACTAGTCCCTAAGGACCCCAAAGCGCTTTACATATCCAGTCATCCACACATTCACACACTGGTGATGTATATTATAAATATACAATTTTTTTTTTATCATCAATAGCATTTTTCTATGCTATTGATGCTATTGCTTCATGTCATGGGCCCCTTGCACTCTGACATTTTTTTCTGTGGAAGATTGTTGCTCAATAATGTGGATTTGAGGGTTAAGCTCACGAAAGCCAGCGACGCGTGTAGCCTCATGGCACCTCAAAATGCCAGTTACCGTCTGAATATTCTAGGCGCCTCCATGTTTGTAAGAAAAGTGGCAGTGTCTCCCGTTATGCGCGTAGGTCACGCATCCGCTCTCATGCATGCCAATGCATTATATCCGATCTCGCGGATTAATGTAAAAACATTTTCAATGTCTGAGAATTGATATCACATCACGAGAACCTGTTTGTGGGTTCACTGCCCAGATATCTTGTCATAGGCATGATAAACCACGAAGCTTTTACAGGGTGATGTGATTTATGCCCTTTCAATTTCCAGCATAACAATTTAGAGTTTTTGGCTTTGTGTCATGAGAGTAAACAGATACCAGCCAAAGCGTTTCAACCCAATCTCGCTGACAGTCTGTGAGAGAGTTTTACAGCCTGTACACTGAAGAAACCTGAAAGATCTGTCCTTGTGCATTGACAGACAGGAATTTAAACGAGGATATACTCTGTTCGTGTTCAACAACCAACAATCACACAACCACGCTGATCATTTATGCTTGTTACGATTCAATTCTCGAGATCAATTCCAAAAGACAAGTTATGGTTATTACTGACAGGTTTCCGTTTTTTCTTGAATCATGAACAATCATCAGTTGGAGAGTATCATGAGGCTGCTAGTCGGCGACAGATTCTGTGGGGTTTGGGCCTCAGACGAGCTACTGCTGCTGCTCAAACGTTTGTTTAAACGGCCTGCATATCTGATCATAAATACAGATCCCAGGAATAAACCTGGAACTCATTGGCTGGCGATTTCATTAGATGAAGATGGAGGTGCAAGTTTTTAGGATTTGTTCGAATTATTCATTTTACCCCAAAGCATTGTAACGTTTTTGAAAAAGCATGCTGATCGAGTATCTTTCCATCAAAGACAGCTGCAAGCCACGCTGTCTACATAATGCGGTCAGCACTGTATATTTGTTTTAGCCCAGAGATCGTGTGGAAAGACTTCTGATAATGTACTTGCTTTATATGGGTCTAATCAAAAGGAAAATGATGCCGTGGTCGTGTTTTGTAAAACGATTTATCAGCTGTGCATTAATATGTAAAGGTAGCAATTTTAACCAAACTTCATGCTCTCTGAAAGCTTTTCATGATTGTCTCTTGTGTTAAAAATTATTTTTAATAAAGGGTAAAAACATTTTGCCAAAAAAGTGGTGTAATGTGTGGGGTTTTTGTTGCTCAATAAAAACAGCAGCGATAATTAACTTTAAAAATAACAAAACATGTTTTATTTGGCTTTGATTACATCAGAAATGTAACCAGGTGGGTGATCAGGCAAATGTCTTGCTTTTCTTCTTTTCTTATCAATAACATCTGATGATGCCTGGTATTCTCGCTCTGCTATTTCCCTTCGAGCTGATATGTTATCGATTGTGGAAAGGGGAATTTTTAGGTCCGCCAAGGTTTGTGCAAGCAAAGTCCAGCCTGTTGGTTTGACGCTTGTCCGAGGGCTTTGCTAAAAACCTCTCTCTATGCATCGGTTCACCGTCTTCGGTCCATCCGCTGTGACCTTTTGATGCTAATATTCTACGCATGCAGTGTTCCTCTTTGAGCGAGGGTTTATGTTGGTTAAAACTTCATGCAAAACTATATTGACACCCTCCTGCTGCTCCCCCTCCTCGCTCTCTTCCTCCTGGTACTGGCGCCTATCATATGACCTGTCACTAAGTCTCCCCTCACGCTCAGCGGGGAGCCTTAGCGTTATCTGCTTGCTTTCATCCAGTTTCTGTTTCTCGAGCACAAGATACTTTTGTAAAAGCATATTATACCTTTTGATTTTCTCATCCAGGTTTAAACCCTCAGTCTCTAATACCCGTCTCATTTCATTATCCAAATCAGCCTCAGCCTTCTCTCTGATGTTTGTCCGAGACGCATTTCCATGCGTTTCATGTAAGTGTTTGGTCTGCTCAGGTGAGATCAAATACATTTTATGCATTTTAATTTGTGAATGCCACCTATAGCTAGATCTGCAGCGATGGGTAGCATGGTTGTGAGAAGTGGTAACAGGAAACCACCTTTTTGAGTCATTAGCGTTTTCTTCTTCCTCACTCCATCCCGTCATCTGTCTGATTTTCTCTTTATGTTGCTTTAATTTCTTATGCTGGCATTATGTGATAGGAATATTTCTTTTTAAAAGATTCATCCCAATCTCGCTTACAGCCTCAATAAAAACAGGTGAGCATTCATCTAAAACCTTACGCATTTTTGGTGAGCTAGTGGTTAGTGTTTTCAACAAAGCAAAGTTTCTTCTCAGTCTTACAGACATTTTTCTCTCGTATTTGACTGCAGACGTCCTGGACAAATTTGTCTAGCTAATGTATTAACTTGTAATTTATCACAGGGTTTCTTAAATAAGACCATATAAGTACTGTTCAGACTGATCGTTCTGCTGTGTTTTCCCTGTAGAAACACATTCTGAGTCAACACTCATATTTTTATGGTGTCTGTACTGCGTGAAACCACTTCTCGATGATTTGATGTAGGGCTGCTCAATTAATCGAATTTTAATCATGATTACGATCTGGGCTTTCAACGATCATTAAAAATGACTGAGCCGATTATTAGCCCCTCCCTCATTTATCCGCGACACCTTAAAGGCCGGTTCGTGAAAATATTGTCGGGCATAAACCGGTCCGTGGCGCAAAAAAGGTTGGAGACCGCTGATTAAGAGGACCCGAGGGAAGCTCAGAAAGCTAAGCAGTTATTTGGAGAGGAGAGTGACTGCCGTTGGTTGAAAAGAGAGGTAAAAAACTTCAGTGGTGTTGCACACTATGTTATATTATTTTTTGAAGTCATTGTTAACCCTTTAAAGCCGGTCAGACCAGCACGCTCCGTTTTGTGTAACTATTTTTAAATCCCTGTAGAACCTGAACCACGTAAGCTAGCGCAATAATTTGTTTTGCATATGAAACCGGAGGAGTTGTATATACAGTGGGGCAAAAAAGTATTTAGTCAGCCACCGATTGTGCAAGTTCCCCCACTTAAAATGATGACAGAGGTCAGTAATTTGCACCAGAGGTACACTTCAACTGTGAGAGACAGAATGTGGAAAAAAAATCCATGAATCCACATGGTAGGATTTGTAAAGAATTTATTCGTAAATCAGGGTGGAAAATAAGTATTTGGTCAATAACAAAAATACAACTCAATACTTTGTAACATAACCTTTGTTGGCAATAACAGAGGTCAAACGTTTACTATAGGTCTTTACCAGGTTTGCACACACAGTAGCTGGTATTTTGGCCCATTCCTCCATGCAGATCTTCTCGAGAGCAGTGATGTTTTGGGGCTGTCGCCGAGCAACACGGACTTTCAACTCCCGCCACAGATTTTCTATGGGGTTGAGGTCTGGAGACTGGCTAGGCCACTCCAGGACTTTCAAATGCTTCTTACGGAGCCACTCCTTTGTTGCCCGGGCGGTGTGTTTTGGATCATTGTCATGTTGGAAGACCCAGCCTCGTTTCATCTTCAAAGTTCTCACTGATGGAAGGAGGTTTTGGCTCAAAATCTCACGATACATGGCCCCATTCATTCTGTCCTTAACACGGATCAGTCGTCCTGTCCCCTTGGCAGAAAAACAGCCCCATAGCATGATGTTTCCACCCCCATGCTTCACAGTAGGTATGGTGTTCTTGGGATGCAACTCAGTATTCTTCTTCCTCCAAACACGACGAGTTGAGTTTATACCAAAAAGTTCTACTTTGGTTTCATCTGACCACATGACATTCTCCCAATCCTCTGCTGTATCATCCATGTGCTCTCTGGCAAACTTCAGACGGGCCTGGACATGCACTGGCTTCAGCAGCGGAACACGTCTGGCACTGCGGGATTTGATTCCCTGCCGTTGTAGTGTGTTACTGATGGTGACCTTTGTTACTTTGGTCCCAGCTCTCTGCAGGTCATTCACCAGGTCCCCCCGTGTGGTTCTGGGATCTTTGCTCACCGTTCTCATGATCATTTTGACCCCACGGGATGAGATCTTGCGTGGAGCCCCAGATCGAGGGAGATTATCAGTGGTCTTGTATGTCTTCCATTTTCTGATGATTGCTCCCACAGTTGATTTTTTCACACCAAGCTGCTTGCCTATTGTAGATTCACTCTTCCCAGTCTGGTGCAGGTCTACAATACTTTTCCTGGTGTCCTTCGAAAGCTCTTTGGTCTTGGCCATGGCGGAGTTTGGAGTCTGACTGTTTGAGGCTGTGGACAGGTGTCTTTTATACAGATGATGAGTTCAAACAGGTGCCATTCATACAGGTAACGAGTGGGGGACAGAAAAGCTTCTTACAGAAGACGTTACAGGTCTGTGAGAGCCAGAGATTTTCCTTGTTTGAGGTGACCAAATACTTATTTTCCACCCTGATTTACGAATAAATTCTTTACAAATCCTACCATGTGGATTCATGGATTTCTTTTCACATTCTGTCTCTCACAGTTGAAGTGTACCTCTGGTGCAAATTACTGACCTCTGTCATCATTTTAAGTGGGGGAACTTGCACAATCGGTGGCTGACTAAATACTTTTTTGCCCCACTGTATGTGCTAAACCATCCATTTATACACTGATAACATGGATATGGTATGCTATCAGTGAATGCCGTCGGTGTTTACTGATAGCAAACTGTGGTGTGAGGACCACTGTGGGTTAATCTTTGTAGTGATACTCAGAAGGTCTATCTTATAAAGTCCTTTTTTTTTTTTTTAAATTAGACCTGGTTTAATTCTGGTATAGTTGAATATTTGTATATAATCCCTGCAGCTGTCAGACTATAACAGGGGTCAGCAGCCTTTCTTAAAACTGAGAGCTAGATAGGATTGTGAACAGTTTGGTTCATCTTCAGTTATATGATAATAACAATTCTATCTTGATATGCTGTCTTATTACAGGCTAATTTTCCAAACAGGCCTGGGTCATGTAGCAACCAACAACTCCTCCAGAGAGGCTGTCCTGGTGAGGGAGAAGTTCATGGCCCACTTCTCAGAGGAGGGGGCAGCGTCTTGGCAACCAAAAGAACAGCCTGTTTGAAGTCCCAGCGACTTCCCCACAACGGCTCTGAGCCACCCACAAACCTCTGAAGAGCGTTCCTGCCTTTTTAAAATGTTCTTAATAAATGGAGCTCTACTCCAAAATAAACTAACCTCTCTTTATTCTCTTAATAACTGGTCTTCACTATGTTGCTATATATTAGTATATTTTTTCATTAGTATAATAGGAAATAAATTCTACATGTGTCAAGTTGTGTGCCGATATTTGCTGTGTAGTAGAACTGAGACATTAGTCATTACAAAAAATAATTTCAAATAATATTAAAATTCTCAAACAGAATAACATTAAACATAGATATATAAAATATAAGTATTTACAGAGAGACAGGAATAAAAGAGTGGAAGAGCCTCAGGGAGAAGGAGCAGAAAAATAAGAACATTGTTTCCGCCCTGGAGACCTGCTGCCTCATCAGAAAACTACTGAGCGCTCGGGTCCAATGTTTCCAAGTTTAAGACAGCTGTGCTGTTTTCAAAAACTAATTTATAAATTTGAAATTTCACTAATACTCTCGTGTGAGGCGGCATGCTCTCCAGAACAGGAACAAGGCTGAGGAGGAAATGCTCAGTTGGAGACTGGCGTGGCCTCTTCTGGGACTCCAGGATGGCCAGCTCCACCGCCGATGGACCGTCCTGGGACCCGTCCCTCGTCCGCCTCGGAGCTGTCCTCCTCTGTGGGCCTGTAAAACAGCACAAAACAACACAAAGAAATAAGAAGGCTGCTACTACATTTTCATTTTCACAGAAACACATGATGTCTGCGAGAGGGTCAACTTTGAATCTGTAAAGAACCTTGTTGACAAACATAGAATGCTACCAGGAGGTCTGACTTCACCTTTTAAGCCTAGTGGCTCAGGAAAAACGTTTTTGTCAAATCTGTATTGGAAAACTGTGTACATGTTTTGAATAAGCTTGTTGAAAATGTGTGGGTTTATACATCCTTTCAGCCTCTGTATTGTGAACTTCAAGAGAAAAATAAGAGCATTAAATTCATTGAAGGTCTCCCTGATTCTTTTGAAGATGAGAGTTTGTTTCCCTCACACCAGAGTCATCTCATTGTACTGCATGATGTTATTTTTCAAGCATCAAATTAGGGCTGCTCGATTATGGCAAAAATGATAATCACGATTATTTTCACTGAAATTGAGATCTCGATTATTTGACGATATTTATTTAACCCTTTAAGACCTACTATAGAACCAAGTCCGCCAGAGCTTATAGTATTTTTTTACATGCTGTAGTGCCATTTGTGGGAGCATTTCAAGTTGCTATACAACTGTTATAGCCCATATTTTAATAATATGTATGCATTAAGTCCATAGTAACTACATTAATTGCAAAAAAGTGCAATAAACTACAAAAAAATTGAAAATCGTTTTTTGTATTTTTTACATATATTTCTACTTGGAGAAATTTAAGAGGTTTATCCCTCAACGCTTTAAATACAAAAAAGTTGCAAAAAATAGTTTACAATAACAGGAAATTTATTTTGAGTGTCTTCATAGTTTTATTTTGGAGATACACCAATTTTTATATACTGCAGGAAAAACGAAAAAACAATCCTATGATGCAAATTTGCAAAGAAAACAGCAGGTGCATCAAAATAAACTATTTCCAGCAGTGCAATTCGAGTTCTAAGCATCCCAGCAACTATTCAGAAAAGTCAAACATGACCAGTACAGGCTTTTAAGGCCTACAAGTAAAAAACTACAATTTCCGCGAAAATGACGTCACTTCCGGTTTCGACCAGGAAATGGCCGACATGTGATAGTTCGCGCTGACGTCTGTTTCACTGTGGGAAGTGTTACGAACAGCTGATCGGATCGGCAAAGCGTGTTTCTGAAATATTATGTTTTTGTTCCTGCAAGAGCTTTTTATGCAATTTTTGCAAAGCTATATGTGGAAGGAAACCGTGACCGAGGACAAGCTGATGGCATCAGATGTACAGTGGGGCAAAAAAGTATTTAGTCAGCCACCGATTGTGCAAGTTCCCCCACTTAAAATGATGACAGAGGTCAGTAATTTGCACCAGAGGTACACTTCAACTGTGAGAGACAGAATGTGAAAAGAAATCCATGAATCCACATGGTAGGATTTGTAAAGAATTTATTCGTAAATCAGGGTGGAAAATAAGTATTTGGTCACCTCAAACAAGGAAAATCTCTGGCTCTCACAGACCTGTAACGTCTTCTGTAAGAAGCTTTTCTGTCCCCCACTCGTTACCTGTATGAATGGCACCTGTTTGAACTCATCATCTGTATAAAAGACACCTGTCCACAGCCTCAAACAGTCAGACTCCAAACTCCGCCATGGCCAAGACCAAAGAGCTTTCGAAGGACACCAGGAAAAGTATTGTAGACCTGCACCAGACTGGGAAGAGTGAATCTACAATAGGCAAGCAGCTTGGTGTGAAAAAATCAACTGTGGGAGCAATCATCAGAAAATGGAAGACATACAAGACCACTGATAATCTCCCTCCATCTGGGGCTCCACGCAAGATCTCATCCCGTGGGGTCAAAATGATCATGAGAACGGTGAGCAAAGATCCCAGAACCACACGGGGGGACCTGGTGAATGACCTGCAGAGAGCTGGGACCAAAGTAACAAAGGTCACCATCAGTAACACACTACAACGGCAGGGAATCAAATCCCGCAGTGCCAGACGTGTTCCGCTGCTGAAGCCAGTGCATGTCCAGGCCCGTCTGAAGTTTGCCAGAGAGCACATGGATGATACAGCAGAGGATTGGGAGAATGTCATGTGGTCAGATGAAACCAAAGTAGAACTTTTTGGTATAAACTCAACTCGTCGTGTTTGGAGGAAGAAGAATACTGAGTTGCATCCCAAGAACACCATACCTACTGTGAAGCATGGGGGTGGAAACATCATGCTATGGGGCTGTTTTTCTGCCAAGGGGACAGGACGACTGATCCGTGTTAAGGACAGAATGAATGGGGCCATGTATCGTGAGATTTTGAGCCAAAACCTCCTTCCATCAGTGAGAACTTTGAAGATGAAACGAGGCTGGGTCTTCCAACATGACAATGATCCAAAACACACCGCCCGGGCAACAAAGGAGTGGCTCCGTAAGAAGCATTTGAAAGTCCTGGAGTGGCCTAGCCAGTCTCCAGACCTCAACCCCATAGAAAATCTGTGGCGGGAGTTGAAAGTCCGTGTTGCTCGGCGACAGCCCCAAAACATCACTGCTCTCGAGAAGATCTGCATGGAGGAATGGGCCAAAATACCAGCTACTGTGTGTGCAAACCTGGTAAAGACCTATAGTAAACGTTTGACCTCTATTATTGCCAACAAAGGTTATGTTACAAAGTATTGAGTTGTATTTTTGTTATTGACCAAATACTTATTTTCCACCCTGATTTACGAATAAATTCTTTACAAATCCTACCATGTGGATTCATGGATTTTTTTTCCACATTCTGTCTCTCACAGTTGAAGTGTACCTCTGGTGCAAATTACTGACCTCTGTCATCATTTTAAGTGGGGGAACTTGCACAATCGGTGGCTGACTAAATACTTTTTTGCCCCACTGTATATACAACTCCTCCGGTTTCATATGCAAAACAAATTATTGCGCTAGCTTACGTGGTTCAGGTTCTACAGGGATTTAAAAATAGTTACACAAAACGGAGCGTGCTGGTCTGACCGGCTTTAAAGGGTTAACAATGACTTCAAAAAATAATATAACATAGTGTGCAACACCACTGAAGTTTTTTACCTCTCTTTTCAACCAACGGCAGTCACTCTCCTCTCCAAATAACTGCTTAGCTTTCTGAGCTTCCCTCGGGTCCTCTTAATCAGCGGTCTCCAACCTTTTTTGCGCCACGGACCGGTTTATGCCCGACAATATTTTCACGAACCGGCCTTTAAGGTGTCGCGGATAAATGAGGGAGGGGCTAATAATCGGCTCAGTCATTTTTAATGATCGTTGAAAGCCCAGATCGTAATCATGATTAAAATTCGATTAATTGAGCAGCCCTACATCAAATCATCGAGAAGTGGTTTCACGCAGTACAGACACCATAAAAATATGAGTGTTGACTCAGAATGTGTTTCTACAGGGAAAACACAGCAGAACGATCAGTCTGAACAGTACTTATATGGTCTTATTTAAGAAACCCTGTGATAAATTACAAGTTAATACATTAGCTAGACAAATTTGTCCAGGACGTCTGCAGTCAAATACGAGAGAAAAATGTCTGTAAGACTGAGAAGAAACTTTGCTTTGTTGAAAACACTAACCACTAGCTCACCAAAAATGCGTAAGGTTTTAGATGAATGCTCACCTGTTTTTATTGAGGCTGTAAGCGAGATTGGGATGAATCTTTTAAAAAGAAATATTCCTATCACATAATGCCAGCATAAGAAATTAAAGCAACATAAAGAGAAAATCAGACAGATGACGGGATGGAGTGAGGAAGAAGAAAACGCTAATGACTCAAAAAGGTGGTTTCCTGTTACCACTTCTCACAACCATGCTACCCATCGCTGCAGATCTAGCTATAGGTGGCATTCACAAATTAAAATGCATAAAATGTATTTGATCTCACCTGAGCAGACCAAACACTTACATGAAACGCATGGAAATGCGTCTCGGACAAACATCAGAGAGAAGGCTGAGGCTGATTTGGATAATGAAATGAGACGGGTATTAGAGACTGAGGGTTTAAACCTGGATGAGAAAATCAAAAGGTATAATATGCTTTTACAAAAGTATCTTGTGCTCGAGAAACAGAAACTGGATGAAAGCAAGCAGATAACGCTAAGGCTCCCCGCTGAGCGTGAGGGGAGACTTAGTGACAGGTCATATGATAGGCGCCAGTACCAGGAGGAAGAGAGCGAGGAGGGGGAGCAGCAGGAGGGTGTCAATATAGTTTTGCATGAAGTTTTAACCAACATAAACCCTCGCTCAAAGAGGAACACTGCATGCGTAGAATATTAGCATCAAAAGGTCACAGCGGATGGACCGAAGACGGTGAACCGATGCATAGAGAGAGGTTTTTAGCAAAGCCCTCGGACAAGCGTCAAACCAACAGGCTGGACTTTGCTTGCACAAACCTTGGCGGACCTAAAAATTCCCCTTTCCACAATCGATAACATATCAGCTCGAAGGGAAATAGCAGAGCGAGAATACCAGGCATCATCAGATGTTATTGATAAGAAAAGAAGAAAAGCAAGACATTTGCCTGATCACCCACCTGGTTACATTTCTGATGTAATCAAAGCCAAATAAAACATGTTTTGTTATTTTTAAAGTTAATTATCGCTGCTGTTTTTATTGAGCAACAAAAACCCCACACATTACACCACTTTTTTGGCAAAATGTTTTTACCCTTTATTAAAAATAATTTTTAACACAAGAGACAATCATGAAAAGCTTTCAGAGAGCATGAAGTTTGGTTAAAATTGCTACCTTTACATATTAATGCACAGCTAATAAATCGTTTTACAAAACACGACCACGGCATCATTTTCCTTTTGATTAGACCCATATAAAGCAAGTACATTATCAGAAGTCTTTCCACACGATCTCTGGGCTAAAACAAATATACAGTGCTGACCGCATTATGTAGACAGCGTGGCTTGCAGCTGTCTTTGATGGAAAGATACTCGATCAGCATGCTTTTTCAAAAACGTTACAATGCTTTGGGGTAAAATGAATAATTCGAACAAATCCTAAAAACTTGCACCTCCATCTTCATCTAATGAAATCGCCAGCCAATGAGTTCCAGGTTTATTCCTGGGATCTGTATTTATGATCAGATATGCAGGCCGTTTAAACAAACGTTTGAGCAGCAGCAGTAGCTCGTCTGAGGCCCAAACCCCACAGAATCTGTCGCCGACTAGCAGCCTCATGATACTCTCCAACTGATGATTGTTCATGATTCAAGAAAAAACGGAAACCTGTCAGTAATAACCATAACTTGTCTTTTGGAATTGATCTCGAGAATTGAATCGTAACAAGCATAAATGATCAGCGTGGTTGTGTGATTGTTGGTTACAGTGGGGCAAAAAAGTATTTAGTCAGCCACCGATTGTGCAAGTTCCCCCACCTAAAATGATGACAGAGGTCAGTAATTTGCACCAGAGGTACACTTCAACTGTGAGAGACAGAATGTGAAAAGAAATCCATGAATCCACATGGTAGGATTTGTAAAGAATTTATTCGTAAATCAGGGTGGAAAATAAGTATTTGGTCACCTCAAACAAGGAAAATCTCTGGCTCTCACAGACCTGTAACGTCTTCTGTAAGAAGCTTTTCTGTCCCCCACTCGTTACCTGTATGAATGGCACCTGTTTGAACTCATCATCTGTATAAAAGACACCTGTCCACAGCCTCAAACAGTCAGACTCCAAACTCCGCCATGGCCAAGACCAAAGAGCTTTCGAAGGACACCAGGAAAAGTATTGTAGACCTGCACCAGACTGGGAAGAGTGAATCTACAATAGGCAAGCAGCTTGGTGTGAAAAAATCAACTGTGGGAGCAATCATCAGAAAATGGAAGACATACAAGACCACTGATAATCTCCCTCGATCTGGGGCTCCACGCAAGATCTCATCCCGTGGGGTCAAAATGATCATGAGAACGGTGAGCAAAGATCCCAGAACCACACGGGGGGACCTGGTGAATGACCTGCAGAGAGCTGGGACCAAAGTAACAAAGGTCACCATCAGTAACACACTACAACGGCAGGGAATCAAATCCCGCAGTGCCAGACGTGTTCCGCTGCTGAAGCCAGTGCATGTCCAGGCCCGTCTGAAGTTTGCCAGAGAGCACATGGATGATACAGCAGAGGATTGGGAGAATGTCATGTGGTCAGATGAAACCAAAGTAGAACTTTTTGGTATAAACTCAACTCGTCGTGTTTGGAGGAAGAAGAATACTGAGTTGCATCCCAAGAACACCATACCTACTGTGAAGCATGGGGGTGGAAACATCATGCTATGGGGCTGTTTTTCTGCCAAGGGGACAGGACGACTGATCCGTGATCGAGTTGTATTTTTGTTATTGACCAAATACTTATTTTCCACCCTGATTTACGAATAAATTCTTTACAAATCCTACCATGTGGATTCATGGATTTTTTTTTCACATTCTGTCTCTCACAGTTGAAGTGTACCTCTGGTGCAAATTACTGACCTCTGTCATCATTTTAGGTGGGGGAACTTGCACAATCGGTGGCTGACTAAATACTTTTTTGCCCCACTGTATTAGCACAGGTCTCAATAAAGGACTACCGTATTAAACACTTTTACTAACCTCAGGCAGATGGACAGGCGTTCTGCAGGTGGGATTGAGCGCCTGTAGTTGGTGTCTAGGCTAGAGATGGACCGATCCGATATTACGTATCGGTATCGGTCCGATACTGACCTAAATTACTGGATCGGATATCAGAGAAAAAAAAAAAAAGTAATCCGATCCATTAAATATCACGAAAGCACCTCACAAAACTTGCAACACGCCGTAACTCACCTCAGAACGTTAGCACGTCGGAGCAGTATGCATCACGTGATAGAGCGGCTGTGGCATGCAGGACCTGTCGGTGGTCTGGATAGCATGTGGAGCTTCGCTAGCAACCCGGCATTTCATCTCCGACAAAGTTATCCCCGAGAGAAGTAAAGCAAGTGTGTAAGTCCATCTCTGAATGTAAAGCATTCCTGCGTTAAGCTTAACAAGCGACTGCCTCTCGCTCTCCTGCTGCTACTTCAATCATAAAACTGCTTAATGATCAGCTGATCGGCTTTTCTGTCGTGAGTCCGTGTCTCTAGTTTGTTTTTGGCCCACTTTGCACCAGAAAGAGGAAACCAGCGGCTGAACAACAGCAGCACGTTTAAGCTTGATCAGCTGTTGTTAGAATGTATTTAATATTACTTTCTACTCAAGGATCTTTTTCTACGTAGCTGACGCTGGTAACTGTGCAGGGGCGGATCTAGCAAAGTTTAGCCAGGGGGGCCGATAGGGCATTAACAGGGAAAAGGGGGCACAAAGACATACTTTTCTTTCTTATTCTCATTTAAAATGTCTAATAAATAAAAGCTTTTAATAAATAATTATCTGACACCCAAAGTTTTAATTTGATGTAAAAGGAATAGAAGTCAATTACTGTATATAGTAACTATTAAGTCTAATATATACCCTAGTAAGCTATAGTACTTTTTCCTTTGGGAAGGTACCATCTGTGCAGTCTGCAATTTTGTTGAAGAAAGATGTTGAATCTATTTAATATTTCTTGAAAAATAATTGATTTCTGTGCATTTTTTTTTTTTCACACTGCATCAAATTAAGGTTGATTACGTCGATTAAGCATCATGAGGTGGAGCGTGAGGGGTGGTTCCCTATTTTTTATTTATTTATTTTTGTTGTTGCTGGGAGTTGGAACCCTATTAGTTAGGTTGCTTAATATTTACGCTAAGTACTCTTTAAAATACCAGAATAGGGAGGATGGTGCAGGTTTAAGTTTATTAGCTTGATCAGTATTGCTGAACTATGAAGCATTTTTTTTGCATACAGGTATAACAGAATAGCTTTAGTGTAATTGTTGTTTTAAACTTGAGTATGAACTTATACAAAATGCAGCAAGATATTTAAAAAACTGTTTTGTTGATTAAAAAACACTATATCGGATTCATATCGGTATCGGCAGATATCCAAATTTATGATATCGGTATCGGTATCGGACATAAAAAAGTGGTATCGTGCCATCTCTAGTCTAGGCGGACGATGCTTGGACCGACACAGGACAGCAGGTCCTCAAACTGGGTGACTGAAAGATGGTGATATCGCTGAAAGTCCAGGCGCAGCTCCTGGAGCAAGTGGTGAAACTCACCAAACTGCTCACACTTCTGGAGGACCTGATGGACCCAGGTACGGCGAGGACGTCCTTAACGCCGCTGCTCTGCTCTCCACAGTAAATAGAGAAGGGAGACTCTCTCTTCAAACGGTAGATCGACAGCTGCCATCCTGCAAACATACCGTCTGGCACTACTTCCTCCCACATTTCTGCTTCACGCACGTCAAAATTGGATATTTTGACACATGAATAATTCGCGTTGGACATGCATCGAGGTGCGAACGTGCATGCGTCAAGCTAGGGGCCTCTGGCGTTTGGTCGCGTCTATCGCGTTCGGTGTGAACACATGGTAAGAGCTGCGAAAGGCTCAGAAGAAATGTTTTGTGTTAGGCAGCTTTGAGAATGAGCAACGTTTGACTGTGTTCTGATGTCACCAGACTCCACACCCGAACTGTGACAGCTATTTTGCAAAAGACTTTCACTATGTGCTAATCGGGCAAGAGCTAAATTGAGCAATTCTAAAGGGTCATTATCAATGATCGCAGCAGGGTGCTCACTGCTTTGTGAAAATGTATTTTGAGATTCACCAACATTAGGATCGATATTGGGGTTTGACATAGCTAGAGCTAGGTTTAGTGCTAAACATGGGTCACTTATATCCTGTTTCTAGTTATTCACTGTTCACACAGAAGAATGTAAAAGGAGAATGTTTAAAAAACAAAAGAGCTTATTTATTTCTTATTTCATCAAGGACATTAATTCAACAATGAGACATAGAGCAAGAGAAACAAGCTGCTGTCGGTTGCGCTTTGTCTTTGTCCTCGACTTAATGGTCCTGGTGCTCGCTGTCTTGAATGCTCTGAGGCGTTTAATGCCTAGACCTGACAATTAGAGGGTAAAAAGAAAAAGTTATGGTAAATAAAAACAATAGTTTAAAATGGCAAATTATGAGACCGTGGAGAGAATGACCGTGTCTGGCTTGCAAGAGCAGGCGCGCCAGCTTTCGAGCGCCTGATGGCTGGCAAGCCGCGCAGGCCGGGGTGGAGGGAGGGAGCGTGGAGCTCTGGAACTGCGGGCCGGACTGCCTAGCTCGGTTAACAAATCATGTCTGTCCCTGTTGGACAGAAGAATATTTTTCCCTTGGTGTCGGTGGTATGTGGCTGTAGTGTGGAATTCGGACTGCGAGGGAATAGATAATCATCCAAGTCGGAGATGTCTAAAAAGAGTTTCAAAATGAAACACGGTTAATGTTATTGCATACAATTAGCTGTTATTAGGGAGATCGAGAATGAAAAACTTACCAGTTTTGTTGAGAGAAACAGGGCTGGAGCAGAGCTGGCTGATTTCAGAGTCTAGAAAAAGAAAAACAAGAAGAGTTTTAAAATACGCAAACTAGTAAAATGTGAAAGGAGTATAAGATAAGATGATCAAGATGAAATGAGTTACCCGAGTAGGCCATGACAGCTGATGTTGTGATATGATATGTAAGTACTTTAGCCCGTGTTAAAGCCGAGTTTATATAAATATTTTTAAAAAGTGCATTGTAGGTGTTACAAATCATTGTGGTCTTTTTTTGAAATGAAAAGATTGACAAAAGGTCAAAGGAAATGTAAAAACAGGACAGGAAGATTAACCTACCTACATACCTATTGATATGCACAGAGGGAAAGCAACGCCAGTCGTTGATCTGGCTGGAGACAGGAGTCATGTGGGAGCGCGGTGCTAGTCTTAACCGCCGCGGCAGATCATAAAAATCAGACCTGTAGCCGATTGGATATCTGGGGTGCTGTGGCACCCGCCCATTTGATATGTGATTGGCAGTGGGCGAAGTTAGGCACGCAGGGGTCCTGTGTAGAAAGACTAAAGTCTTTTCAGGAGTTTGTTCCTGTTAACACGTATAAGGTTTTGGGGATACAGGCGAGTCCCTATCAAGCTATCCTATCGAGGTTAGGAGTGGTGTGAGTTCGGCAGAAGGGTTTTTTCAGGACTTTTTTCCTGTTAACTTATCTAAGGTTTTGGGGATAGAGGGGAGACGCGGGGTTTTGTCGGGATTGTGAGAGTTTGTGACTCGGACTTTGATTCTGAATTTCCTAGTTTGGATTAGACAAATGCAAATAAATTGAAATGCCCATATGCATGCCCCACCGGGGCATGCATATGGGCAGAAATCTGTGCCATCAGAAACTGAATTTGAATTGCTCTGATTGAATCTGAATTGTAACTTGAATAAAATGCTTTTGAAAACTGAATTTGAATTAGTCTAATTTGAAATTGAATTTATGGTTTGAAAATGATCATCACTAAATTGAAATTGAATTCTATATTTTGAAAATGAATTGATTTGCTTTGAAACTGCATTTTATCCTTTAAAAATTCAGCTCTCGAATAATTTCAGTTTCACTTCTCACCATTCAGTTTCAGTTCTACAATTCAATTTCAGTTCCAAAATTCAGTTTTTTGGAACTTACATCCAGTTCCGGTTCAAGCGCAGATCAATAGAACTATGTTTTACTAGCGGACCGAAAGTGTTACTGACGGGAATCTACAGCGTCTTGAGCTGAATTAAGACTTCAGAAGTCATTCGTCATGTCGAATGACCAGCGGATAAACTCTCAGGTTGGTAATAAATGTACTACATGTATAAGAACAAGCGTCATGTTAACAAATGATAGCCGTACGGTAACTTTTATGCTTATTACAGCTGCTAGCTAAAAACGGTAATTTAGCATAGTTTGCCTTGAATTCAGCTTTGACAAACAAATATGATCGACTGTTTCTAGTAGAATTCCAAAGTTGTCATCTTGGACCCTCTCAGAGTGCCCCTCTGTATGCTTGCAGAGACCCCTACAGTAGGGAAACATGCAAAACGGTGTCCAAACCTTTGTGTTTTAGCTTTATTTATGTCTTACACAGCATCCCAACTCTTTAGCTAACTTAATAACTTTAGCTAAAGTGAATAGTTAGTCTAATTCATTAGTGCAGCATTACTGGATCACCTCTGTTTGAAGTGATATAATGTGATATACAACTATCACTGTGTTTAACTACCATAATAATTCTTAGGGTACTGAGTGCATGCTTAATTAGATTTTTTTTTTTAAAGCATACTTGTCATGGTCCCTGTGCCCCGCTGGTCAATCCTCTATTGGGCAATATGTTTGTGGTTTGTTTGCTCTCTCGCCCTCTCTCTCTCACTCTCTCTCTCTCTCGCCACGGCGGTGCTCACTGCGGGCTCCCGCTGCTGGCCCACACACCTGCTCATCACCACACCGGCCGCTGATCCCAGCTGATTACTGCACTACTTAGATGGCGAGTCTGCACTAGTCTTCGCTGGATCGTTGAGCTATCAGTGTCAGTTAGACTTGTGTTTCGGCTAACCTTCACCTTGAGAATTTCTTATTATTATCCTGCTAACCCGATGTTTTGTGTGTAGATCGTTTTTGGAACCCGATGCGGAGAGGAGTGATTGAAGGGGGAACTGTCATGGTCCTGGGCCATGTTGGCCCAGTGTTCTTAGTTTTCTTGTATGTTTGTATTTTGTTCCTTATTTAGGCCATGTTTTCTGAGTTGCCCTGTTGTGTTGTTCCCTAAGTGTTTTCCCTTCATGGCTTTTACCCCCTGTGTGCCCCTCTGTGTATCTGTGAGCCCTCGTCTCTCCTTATGTTTTATTCCATGTTTCCCCTGCCCATTATGTCCAAGTTCTCCCCGTGCTCTCTCCCCCCCCTGTGTGCCCTGTGTATTTATGAGCCCTCGTCTCCCTTTGTGGTTGTTTCATGTTTCCCCAGCCCGTTATGTCTGTGTTTTCCCCGTGCTCTCTCTCCTCCGGTCTGAACCTCTGTGCACTTCCTGTTTACTTTGTGACTCTCACGCCCGTACATGTCATGTTCAGTTCACCCCGCCCTGTCTCGTTATGATTATCAGTGTCACCTGTGTTCCCCGTGTGTTCCCACTTTCCTCGTTAACCCTCTGTGTATTTCTGTCTGCGTCTCCCTCTGTTCGGCGTGACGTCGTCCCTCATGCTGTGTGTGGATCTCCCAGTGTCTCGCTGTGAGTTCTTAGTTTGTGGCTTCCCAGTTTAGTTTAGTTTGTATGTTTGTTCTACCGGCAAATAAAGCTGTGTTTTGAGTTCATTCCCTCGAGTCTGTGAGTCCTGCATTTTGGGTCCAACTCCCGCCTGCCGCACAGCGATTCATGACAGTACGACGTCACCAGACATGGACCCAGCAGGCTCCTCCCGGGAAAGCGATTTGGCCCGCATCTTCAGCCTGTGGGAGCGAGTTTCCCATGCCTCGGACATTAAAGCAATGTCCATTGGGATAAACGCCATCGAGGCAATTCTCAAGGGGAATCCCCATCTTCACGAGCTCTCAGGATTTTCGGGCCTACTGTCCAATCTGCAGAAAGCCAAGGAGACAGTACAAGCTCGCGAGCTCGTCATACCGCAACAGCGACCGCCACAATCGGGAAACGTTTCCACGCCGCTGCCACTGGACTCCTCTCCATCCACCCTCCACTCTGACTGTCACTCACCCGCTGCTTTTCTCGCAGCAATGTGGTCGGAGGATGAGGAGCCGGCCGTGATCTCTCCGTCGTTGCCAGTTTCCTCCATCACCGCACCTCCGGCTTCCCGAAGAAAACGGCATTCACGCCGCCGACACCCACCGCCACAGCCAGACCCCGAGACGTCTGAGTTGCCAGCTGTGGTGAGTGGAAGGGACAATCAAGAGTTTCCTGACTTTGGGACTGTTTATTCCGGGGCTTTGTTTTTTCACTTAGCTGCCCAGCCAGAAGCGCTAGCTCCATCTCCTGTGTCCCCGCTAGCACAGCCATTAACTCCACCACACGCTCCGTTTTCACCTCTACCATCGCTTCAGTCATCAGTTCGGTCTGCCACTCAGTCGCCCTTAGTTCCGTCATCCACACTACCACCTGTTTCCCTTCCACCACCACCATCACTACACCCAGCCATTCAGGCTGCTACTCAGTCAGACATTCAACCCATAGCCCTGCCGTTAATATGCTCTATAGCTGAGCCACTAGCCGCCCGACCCGCAGCCACTTCAGCCACTCCTCCACCCGTCACACCTCCACTACAACCATCACTGCAGTCCCCAGTGCAGTCTCCAGTGTCCCCAGTGCAGCCTCCTGCAGCTCTGCTTTCCCCAGTGCAGTCTCCAGTGTCCCCAGTGCAGTCTCCAGTGTCCCCAGTGCAGCCTCCTGCAGCCCTGCTTTCCCCAGTGCAGTCTCCAGTGTCCCCAGTGCAGCCTCCTTTAGCACAGTCACCCACTCAACCACCAGCACCACAACCGTCACTACCTCTAGTTCATTCCCCTGTGAAGTCATTAACTCCACCACCTACTCCACTCTCACCACCACCGTTACTACAGACATCAGTTCAGTCCCCTGTGCAGTCATTTACTTCTCCACCGTTAGCAGCTCAGGTCCCCGTGTGTCCAGCAGCTCAGGTCCCCGTGTGTCCAGCAGCTCAGCTCGCACCTGAACCTTTGGCCCAGTTCCCCGTAGCAGTGCAGTTTTCTAGCCAGCTTAACGTTGAGCCCGGGGTCCCAATTCTCTCTGGCTCTACATCGGCTCCTGCTGGAAGCTCGGATGAGCTCATCCAGCACTCCGCGGCTCCCGTGTCGCCATCTACCTCGTCCGCTGGGGGTTCCAGTGAGCCCAGCCAGCACCTCCTCGTCTCCGCTGGAGGGTCCGAGGGGCCCGTTCAGCCTCCTGTCTCCGCTGGAGGGTCCGAGGGGCCCGTTCAGCCGCCCGTCTCTGCTGGAGGGTCCGAGGGGCCCGTTCAGCCACCCGTCTCCGCTGGAGGGTCTGAGGGGCCCGTTCAGCCACCTGTCTCCGCTGGAGGGTCCGAGGGGCCCGTTCAGCCTCCTGTCTCCGCTGGAGGGTCCGAGGGGCCTGTCCAGCCTCACGCCTCGTCAGCTGGAGGGTCCGAGGGGCCCGTTCAGCCTCCTGTCTCCGCTGGAGGGTCCGAGGGGCCCGTTCAGCCTCCTGTCTCCGCTGGAGGGTCCGAGGGGCCCGTTCAGCCTCACGCCGCATCAGCTGGAGGGCCCGAGGAGCCTGTCCAGCCGCCACCTGCGACCGCCTCGTCGTCGCCTGGTCTGGCTGCATCCGCCTGTGCTTCTGCTACGCCTGGTCCAGCCTCTGCCTGTGCTTCTGTTACGCCTGGGCCAGCCTCTGCCTGTGCTTCTGCTATGCCTGGGCCAGCCTCTGCCTGTGCTTCTGTTACGCCTGGTCCAGCCTCTGCCTGTGCTTCTGCTACGCCTGGGCCAGCCTCTGCCTGTGCTTCTGGTCCAGCTTTGGCTTCTGCTTCTGCTCCGCCTGGCCCAGCTTCGGCTTCAGCCTGTGCTCCCCCTGGTCCAGCCTCAGCCTCTGCAGCTCCGCCTGGTCCAGCCTCAGCCTCTGCAGCTCCGCCTGGTCCAGCCTCGGCCTCTGCAGCTCCGCCTGGTCCAGCCTCAGCCTCTGCAGCTCCGCCTGGTCCAGCCTCAGCCTCTGCAACCTCGTCTGGTCCGGCCTCCGAGTCTTCGTCCTCGTCTGGTCCTGCCTCGTCTGGTCCTGCCTCGACTGGTCCTGTGCCCACCAGGCCATGGCCAGCATGCCTGAGACTGGAGGGCCGCCGCTGCCTTCCGCGCGGTCGGCCCCCTGAACTGCTCCGTCGTCTCCTTCGCCGCCGCTGCCTTCCGCGCGGTCGGCCCCCTGAACTGCTCCGTCGTCCCCCCCTCCCTTCGCCATCGCCGCTGCCTTCCGCACGTCCGGCCTCCGGACCAGCTCTGTCACCTGTGCCACCCGCCTGGTCGGCCCCCCGACCGTGTGGCCCGTGAACTCTTGTGCCTGTGGGCTCTGGGTCGGCCCCCTGAACCTTATTTGGACTATAGTCATGTGCTCCTGTGTTTTCTGTTGTTTGTTTTTGTTTCCCGTTCTGGTCCCTCCGTCCTGGTCCCCCGCCTCCCGCCCTGGGTGGGTTGTTTTCTGTTTTTGTTTTTTCGGGTTTGGGCTGTCGGGAGCCAGCCCTTGAGGGGGGGGTACTGTCATGGTCCTGGGCCATGTTGGCCCAGTGTTCTTAGTTTTCTTGTATGTTTGTATTTTGTTCCTTATTTAGGCCATGTTTTCTGAGTTGCCCTGTTGTGTTGTTCCCTAAGTGTTTTCCCTTCATGGCTTTTACCCCCTGTGTGCCCCTCTGTGTATCTGTGAGCCCTCGTCTCTCCTTATGTTTTATTCCATGTTTCCCCTGCCCATTATGTCCAAGTTCTCCCCGTGCTCTCTCTCCCCCCCCTGTGTGCCCTGTGTATTTATGAGCCCTCGTCTCCCTTTGTGGTTGTTTCATGTTTCCCCAGCCCGTTATGTCTGTGTTTTCCCCGTGCTCTCTCTCCTCCTGTCTGAACCTCTGTGCACTTCCTGTTTACTTTGTGACTCTCACGCCCGTACATGTCATGTTCAGTTCACCCCGCCCTGTCTCGTTATGATTATCAGTGTCACCTGTGTTCCCCGTGTGTTCCCACTTTCCTCGTTAACCCTCTGTGTATTTCTGTCTGCGTCTCCCTCTGTTCGGCGTGACGTCGTCCCTCATGCTGTGTGTGGATCTCCCAGTGTCTCGCTGTGAGTTCTTAGTTTGTGGCTTCCCAGTTTAGTTTAGTTTGTATGTTTGTTCTACCGGCAAATAAAGCTGTGTTTTGAGTTCATTCCCTCGAGTCTGTGAGTCCTGCATTTTGGGTCCAACTCCCGCCTGCCGCACAACGATTCATGACAGGAACGTTTTGTACAGAAAGTGTGGAACACCCTTCTCCCAACCCTGTTTCCCACGGACCCTGGCGACCCGGACCCGTTTCCCCTGCACGTTGTATATAGCCACTTGGTGTATGTGTTCACTGTAAATAAACGCACTGTCCTTCGCTTAAAGGAAAACCCTGGCCTGCGCCTGATTCTCTTTCGGAACCCCTAACAGAACGATCCAGCCATTATGGACTCAGCAGGACAGGACCCCGTGGGCCGGGCTCTGGCCGCCCAGGAAGCCGCGCTGGCCCGCCATGAACAAATGCTCGGGCAGCTACGGCAGGATGTCGCCGCATTGACCCTGGCGGTGGCGCAGTTAATACCGCTGGAGGGAAATGCGCAACCAGGGAATCCCCAGCCGCCCAGCCCGGCTCCCCAGGCGGCACCGCCCGCCGTAGCGTCAGGTAGCTCACCGCGGGTCAGTACGCCGTCTGACGGACCTTTACCCACACCGGAACCATTCTCGGGTGAGTCTGACAAATGTGCCGGATTTTTGGCTCAGGTGTCTCTGACGTTTCGCGAGCTGCAGCGTTTTCATAGCAACGATGGGGCGAAGATCACTTATTTAGTTCAACTTCTGAGGGGCCGTGCACTAAAGTGGGCCCAGGTTGTGTTAAACTCTGATCCTGTCATCACCTACGCTGACTTTCTCTCCAAATTTAAGAATGTGTTTAACCCAGGCACCGGGGCAGAGGCCGCTGCTCTCCGTCTCCTCAACTTCAAACAAGGTAGGAGAAGCATGTCTGAATACGCTATCGACTTCTGGATTCTGGCAGAAGAGGCAGGGTGGAATCAGGAGGCGCTACGGAGCACGTTGCTGAACAATATCAGAGAAGAATTAAGGGACGAGCTAATCATGCGTGATCTCCCTGCCTCCTTTAATGAGCTAATGTCCCTGTGCATTAAGGTGGATGAGCGGTTACGGGCTCGCCGGTCGCAGCGGAACTACAACCTCCATGAGGCTGCGGGAGTCTCTGGCACCGGCGCCATGGCGGATGCCGGCCCCTCCCGGACTCACGAGAGCGGGGACGGAGAGGAACCCATGCAGCTGGGCGGCTCCCATCTCACCGCGGCAGAGCGTCAGCGCCGGATTACCGCCGGTGAGTGCCTCTATTGTGGTCACAGGGGACATGTTGTGGCTACCTGCCCTTCGCGGGCAAAAGGGCGCGCCCGCCAGTGATGGTAGGAGTACTGGTGGGCGAGCTGAGCCAGGAAGAAGCTCCTCCCCGTTTAACACTACCGGCCACGCTTTCCATTCACTCTAAGAGCCGCTCCCTATTGGTGTTAATCGACTCTGGGGCGGAACAAAACTTTATTGACTGTCAGTTAGCCCGGCAACTTGGGTTACTATTGGAGCCCCTGCCTCATGCATTACATGTTACGGCATTGTCAGGTCAACGCCTTCCAGACATCACTCTGGTGACGGAGCCTGTCGAGTTCACCCTCTCTGGCAATCATTCTGAAGAAATCTGTTTTTTGGTGTTTAAAGCAACTCGCACTCCACTAGTTCTCGGCCATCCTTGGCTACAACAGCACAACCCTCACATAGATTGGCTAAAGGGGCGTGTCACTGGGTGGGGGGAGGACTGCCACATGACCTGCCTTAAAGCAGCCTCGCCTCCAAGCACTGAAACGCCCTCTCCTGGGGTATTGAAATCAGCTGATTTAACTAATGTGCCCTCTGTTTATCACGACCTAGCTGAGGTGTTTCAAAAGGCCCGTGCCCAGTCACTTCCTCCGCATAGACCCTATGACTGTGCTATCGAACTGCTCCCGGGAGCTCCTTTAC
Source organism: Rhamphochromis longiceps (assembly GCF_057381845.1). Taxonomy (NCBI): domain Eukaryota; kingdom Metazoa; phylum Chordata; class Actinopteri; order Cichliformes; family Cichlidae; genus Rhamphochromis; species Rhamphochromis longiceps. Next base: position 70,301,521 of record NC_140563.1, read on the forward strand.
CCACCAGTCGGCTATATAGCATCTCACTTCCAGAACGAGACGCTATGGACAAGTACATCACGGAATCCCTGGCTGCCGGCCTCATTCGGGCCTCCACCTCTCCAGTCGCGGCAGGCTTCTTCTTTGTCGAAAAGACGGATAAAACCCTCCGGCCATGCATTGACTATCGCGGATTAAACAACATCACAGTAAAAAATAAATACCCTCTGCCGCTCCTCAGTTCGGCCTTCGAGCTCCTCCAGGGGGCTACTGTTTTCACCAAACTGGATTTGCGAAACGCATACCATCTGGTTCGCATCCGTGAGGGCGATGAGTGGAAGACCGCCTTCAACACCCACCTCGGCCACTTCGAGTACCTTGTCATGCCCTTTGGTCTCACTAACGCCCCTGCGGTGTTCCAAGCCCTGGTGAACGACGTGCTCAGAGACTTCATTAACCGTTTTGTTTTTGTCTATCTAGATGACATCCTGATCTTTTCCAGAAACCAATCCGAGCACGAGACCCATGTCAGACAGGTCCTGCAACGACTCCTCGAAAACGATTGTTCGTCAAAGGAGAAAAGTGTGAGTTCCACGTCTCCACCGTTGCATTCCTGGGGTACATAATCGACCAAGGAAACCTCTGCCCGGACCCTGTGAAGGTAAAAGCCGTTGTTGAGTGGCCGGAACCTCCTAATAGGCACCAACTGCAACGTTTCCTTGGGTTTGCCAACTTTTACCGGCGGTTCATTCGGGACTTCAGCCGAGTTGCCTTGCCGCTGACCCAGCTAACCTCTCCCAAGCTTCCTTTTCAGTTGAACAAAGAAGCTCAGGCAGCTTTCCAAGAACTGAAGAAACGATTCGCCTCAGCCCCCATCCTGATCCAACCCGACCTCACGCAGCCATTTGTGGTCGAGGTCGACGCGTCCGACTCAGGGGTTGGAGCGGTTCTGTCGCAACGGAAGGACGGTAAGCTCCACCCTTGTGCCTTCTTCTCCCGCCGTCTGTCCCCTGCAGAGAGAAACTATGATGTCGGGGATCGGGAACTGCTGGCGATAAAACTAGCCCTGGAGGAGTGGCGGCACTGGTTGGAGGGCACGGCTCAGCCTTTCCTCGTCTGGACAGACCACAAGAACCTGGCATACCTACAATCAGCTAAGAGGCTCAACGCTCGACAGGCCAGGTGGGCCCTGTTTTTCACCCGTTTCCACTTCTCCATCTCTTACAGACCCGGTTCCCGGAATGTCAAACCCGACGCCCTGTCCCGTCAGTTCTCAGTCTCGGAGGACACCACTGAGCCCGCTCCCGTTCTCCCCGCCACCTGTGTCGTGGGCGCCATCTCCTGGGGGATCGAAGCAGCCATTCGGGAGGCTCAGGTGTCGGAACCGGATCCGGGAGGTGGGCCAGCCCAACGGCTCTACGTCCCTCAATCAGTACGTTCTCAAGTACTTCAATGGGCCCACACTGCCCGCTTTACGTGCCACCCAGGGGTCCACCGCACTATCAACTTCCTCCAGCGCTACTTCTGGTGGCCCTCTCTGACTAAAGACGCTCGGGAGTACGTCTCCGCCTGCGCGACCTGTGCCCGGAATAAACCGTCTCATCAGCCGCCCGCTGGACAGCTCAATCCCCTGCCGACTCCGTCCAGGCCGTGGTCCCATATAGCTTTGGACTTTGTAACCGGACTGCCGCAATCAGCAGGCAACACTGTCATACTTACCATCGTAGACCGTTTTTCTAAAGCTGCCCACTTCATAGCTCTACCCAAGCTTCCCACGGCCATGGAGACCGCACGACTGCTTACCCGTCATGTGTTTCGTTTGCATGGGATCCCGGAAGACATTGTGTCTGACAGAGGCCCCCAGTTCACGTCTGGCGTCTGGAAGGAATTCTGCTCCTCATTAGGAGCAAAGGTCAGTCTGACCTTCGGTTACCATCCCCAAAGCAACGGTCAGTGTGAGCGAGCTAACCAAGAGCTCGAGGCAATGTTGCGGTGCACAGCGTCCTCCAACCAGTCCATCTGGAGTGATGAACTACCCTGGATTGAGTACGCCCATAACAGTCTGACTTCCTCCGCCACTGGTCTGTCTCCCTTCGAGGTCTCACTGGGTTTCCAGCCACCTCTCTTCCCCTCTGTCGAGGGTGAGTATTCTGTACCATCTGTCCAGGCCCATCTACGTAGGTGCCGACGAGCTTGGCGGGCCGCACGGACGGCGTTGCTGCGCACAAAGGACCGAACCAAACAGACCGCAGATCGCCGCCGCACACCAGCTCCAGCATACAGCGTGGGACAAAAGGTATGGCTGTCCACACGCTTTGTTCCTCTCAGGACTGAGTCCAAGAAGCTCAACCCAAACTTCATTGGTCCTTTTGAGGTTTCGGCGCTGATCAACCCCGTCTCTGTGAAACTCCGGCTGCCGCGCAACATGAGGATTCACAATGTGTTCCACGTCTCCCAAATCAAACCTGTCCGGAATAGCCCTCTGTGCCCTCCTTCCGGGCCCCCTCCGCCCGCCCGGCTTGTGGACGGCTTGCCCGCCTATTCCATCACGCGGATTATGGACTCTCGCCGCCGCGGGCGTGGCTTCCAGTACCTTGTGGACTGGGAGGGCTATGGCATTGAGGAGTGGTCCTGGGTTCCGCGGGCCGCTGTCCTGGACAAGCGTATGCTGCGGGCCTTCCATCTGTCTCATCCTGGTAAGCCTGGTGGGTCGCCGGGGGGCTCCCGTTGAGGGGGGGGTACTGTCATGGTCCCTGTGCCCCGCTGGTCAATCCTCTATTGGGCAATATGTTTGTGGTTTGTTTGCTCTCTCGCCCTCTCTCTCTCACTCTCTCTCTCTCTCGCCACGGCGGTGCTCACTGCGGGCTCCCGCTGCTGGCCCACACACCTGCTCATCACCACACCGGCCGCTGATCCCAGCTGATTACTGCACTACTTAGATGGCGAGTCTGCACTAGTCTTCGCTGGATCGTTGAGCTATCAGTGTCAGTTAGGCTTGTGTTTCGGCTAACCTTCACCTTGAGAATTTCTTATTATTATCCTGCTAACCCGACGTTTTGTGTGTAGATCGTTTTTGGAACCCGATGCGGAGAGGAGTGATTGAAGGGGGAACGTTTTGTACAGAAAGTGTGGAACACCCTTCTCCCAACCCTGTTTCCCACGGACCCTGGCGACCCGGACCCGTTTCCCCTGCACGTTGTATATAGCCACTTGGTGTATGTGTTCACTGTAAATAAACGCACTGTCCTTCGCTTAAAGGAAAACCCTGGCCTGCGCCTGAGTCTCTTTCGGAACCCCTAACAATACTGCTCCATTACTATGTTTGACAGGCTGAAGTTGTCGGGTCACCTCCTAAATCGACCATCTTTTACAGGTGTTTTGTGCCAGAAATGGAGTGTCCACTGAAGACTGAAGATGCTGAATCTCTACGCCTTGCCATTGATCCTTCTTGTGCCTTCAAGAGACATTAACTTAACCACTCTCATATGCTCTGTACCTACATCACCTTCCCTGACAGTCGTAGCTTGGCTCATCTGAGGGTGAAATTATAAGAATGTGTTATTTTGCAAAGTGCTCTCTAGGGTTCCTAAATAAAATATGGCATTGAGGTCATTTCTTTTGAATTAATCCCTTCTTCTGAAATATAAGAACCTCTCCTGGTTTTAATGGCACTTTGGATTTCTTTACTTTCTGTTCCACTTCCAAACCCAAATAGATGCTGACAAGCTGCCACTGTAACATGGAAGAGGGAAAGACGTTGGAAAGGACTACTACAAATAAACCTAATGCCTAACAATGAAAAGTGTAAAATAAGAACAATAATAATAATAATAATAATAAAGATAAAAGATTAAGTAACACGTTTTTAGTATTTTATTTATTCCAAATGATCATCCAGATGTCTGTGACATGTGATGACAAACACCATAATGGAAGGCCTTAGTCATCACATGCTTAAACTCATCATATATTTTTGCATATGCTGAACAGGCAGTCAGACATGCTGTAACTGTGGGGTAGAAAACAGCATGAACACCATACGGCAGGGGTCTCAAACTCCAGTCCTCGAGGGCATGGAAAAGTTGCATGACACTGGCCCTTGAGGACTGGAGTTTGAGACCCCTGTCATATGGAATATGACAGGTCTGGTTGAACTGCATGAAGACTCTGAAGTTTCTCTTCTCTTCTGGCAGGACAAGAATGTGGCCTTGTCCTGTGAGCCACTGTAAGGATGTACTTAGAGTAGAACTGGACTGTCACCGGCCTCAGGCTCTTCACCCTTTTCAAAGACAAAGCAGTCATTTAGATAAAATATTAGATATTGTTTACCTGTAAATGCACAAAGTCAATTTAGAAATGTAATTATTGTCAAGAGTGAACAAGCACTGGTAGTGTAATCTACAGCTGTGGCCAAACGTTTAGAGAATGAGAAGTGTTGTTTGCTTATTTACAAAGTTTGCTGTTTCAGTGATAGTGTCACGGGCTGCGACGGCAGACCGTGGGGGAATGTGGGAAAGGAGGACCCAGGCGCGGAGCTCAAGTTACAAGCAGTGCGTTTATTTACAGTGTGGTAGAAAGCAACAATGAATCCCAGTGTTTTCCCCAGACTCCCGTGTCGTGTCCTCCTAGTGCTCTCTGCTCCCGTGTCAGCACCCCCCGGTGCTCGCTGCTCTCCAAGCCTTCCACGCTCCTCCTGTGGGAAACAATAGCGGCAGCTGTCAGGACACTCAGTAATGGCAGGCATACACTTTGTGACAAAGCCTAGACTGGGTAACTAACGTGGCATCCCAAGCAATGATCCCGCGTCAGTGGGAGCTCCAAGACTCTCTTAAGTAGCTCCCCCGACGAGGCCTGACCAGCAGCAGGTGTGTGGCTTTGGGTGTGGCCAGTCCCCTAGCAGGGCCACACCCCGCAGGCCTGACGGCGCCTATAAACAAGTACTCAGACACACAGCCACCCACACACACACACACACATATGTACAAGCACAGAGAAGGGGAAGCAACACCAAAAATACTTAATAATAACAACACAGGTCCATGACTGCCCAGGGGTCCTGGGTCGCCCAGTCTCAGGACCCTGACAGATAGTTGTATATCATATTATATCACTTCAAACAGAGGTGACCCAGTAATGCTGCACTAATGAATTAGACTAACTATTCACTTTAGCTAAAGTTATTAAGTTAGCTAAAGAGTTGGGATGCTGTGTAAGACATAAATAAAGCTAAAACACAAAGGTTTGGACACCGTTTTGCATGTTTCCCTACTGTAGGGGTCTCTGCAAGCATGCAGAGGGGCACTCTGAGAGGGTCCAAGATGACAACTTTGGAATTCTACTAGAAACAGTCGATCATATTTGTTTGTCAAAGCTGAATTCAGGGCAAACTACGCTAAATTACCGTTTTTAGCTAACAGCTACAATAAGCATAAAAGTTACTGTACGGCTATCTTTTGTTAACATGACGCTTGTTCTTATACATGTAATACATTTATTACCAACCTGAGAGTTTATCCGCTGGTCATTCGACATGACGAATGACTTCTGAAGTCTTAATTCAGCTCAAGACGCTGTAGATTCCCGTCAGTAACACTTTCGGTCCGCTAGTAAAACGTAGTTCTATTAATCTGCGCTTGAACCGGAACCGGATGTAAGTTCCAAAAAACTGAATTTTGGAACTGAAACTGAAATTATTCGAGAGCTGAATTTTTAAAGGATAAAATGCAGTTTCAAAGCAAATCAATTCATTTTCAAAATATAAAATTCAATTTCAATTTAGTGATGATCATTTTCAAACCATAAATTCAATTTCAAATTAGACTAATTCAAATTTAGTTTTCAAAAGCATTTATTCAAGTTACAATTCAGATTCAATCTGAGCAATTCAAATTCAAATTTAACTTATTCAAATTCAGTTTCTGATGGCACAGATTTCTGCCCATACATGCAGCCTCTATCTCTCGCCATACTCACTGTTACAAAAGCACGAGTTTAACTAAGCACTTTAGTATGGTTTAACACATTTTTACACACACACACGCACACAAGCATGGGCCCAGACACACACACACACAGGCCCGCGAACAGATGCCATTTTTGGCCATAAAAAAAATCCAACTTTTTTTGGTTTAAAATGAGAAAACTGCTATTGATGATAAAAATTGTATATTTATAATAATTAAATAATTTTTGAATTATTGAATTGATGAGTTATGAAATATAATAATAATATTAATATAATATTGTTTATTAATATCATATTTTTATGGCTACCCTTTGTTTTATTACTTCCTAGGTCATAAATCACAACCCCCTTATATCGTTTGACATAAGGAGGTTAATATCCCTCCTCACCCGTCCCAACCCGAGAATTACCACAATCACCACACCACAGATTCAGTTTGTATTTTCTCCAGGATTTCACACAACCCTGGAAAAACTAATTAATACATTATGGGCTTGGATTGACAATATCATGAATGAAACATGCTTTATTTGGAAGCAGCCCACCCCCTCCCTTTTCGACAGGTTGTGTGTGAGACACAGCTGCACGCAGGCGCACCGAGGGCTCTCGCGCTCACTTTTCTGCGTATATGTGTGTGATAGAATTCAGAAAACACATCAGTGCAAATTATAAGTGTATAGCATGATGTCTGGTGTTTTTGTGTTTGTTGGTTTGTTTTTATTTTGTTTTATTTTGCAAGCTGGTTATTAGACGCCCCTCTGCTCCCTGTGCAGCAAGCAGCAGGTGCTCCTCGCAATGCAATCCCCAAAAAGCACTGGCATGACGTCAGGGTAGCATGGGTGTGAGCAACTTTTTTTCTCTATGCCCGTGATTACTGTGTTTCTTCACAAACAAACAAAAATCAGAAGACTTTGTGTGTGTGTGTGTGTGTGTGTGTGTGTGTGTGTGTGTGTGTGTGTGTGTGTGTGTGTGTGTGTGATAGAGAGACTGTTTCCAGGAAATCAGGATGTGGGAGTCTCTTTGGGAGAACACAGTTCCTACATCTGTTTCTTTGTGTGTGTCTTGTAACTAATGTGGGAGGAGCCATTAACAAACAGCTGGAGCAGGGAGCTGATCACTGAAAACAGATTCAGACAGAGAGACAGACAGAGCTGTATCAGAGAGAGGTGGGACGCCGAAGACAGAAAAATGTCTTTTTTTGATTTCTGGAGCAGCACGAAGGAGAGAGGCGCGCTGCTGAGGAGAGCCAATCAGCTGAGGCTGAATCCTTCACAGCTGTAAGTCTGATTTAAACTGGTTTTCAGTGAAACGTGTGGGACAGTGATAGACTTTGGTTCACAAACCTGCAGCAGTAGAAGGACACGCACATGTTCGAGCACAGACTGCTCAGATTTCTGCAGAAAACTCTGAACAAAATAAAACAGAAAGAGAGGAGTAGCTGTCCTTTGTGTGGGGCCTGCAGGTGCAGGTCTATTTACCACTGATCGTTAGGGATGGGTACCGGTAATGGCACCGGTTCTGACATAAACGGTAGTAACCAGACCGAAAAGCAGCGCACATTTCGGTGCTTTATTTCGGTGCTTTTTCCCCCCATGAGATGTCACACACTTTGGATTCTAGCCAATCATTTTACCTTTCCAAGGATAGTAGGCGGGTCCAGGTACGTACGTTCTTTTAGAGCAGAGCTACAGATTAAAAATGCCCAAGGCAAAGTGGTCAATAGTCTGGCTGTACTTCACAGCAAAAGATGCAAACTCAGCAGCCTGCAACAAATGCTTTAAGGTGATACTGTGATAATGTGCAAAGGAGGTAACACCTCGAATCTGATGAAACACCTGGCGGCGCATAGCGCTTTTAAAAAAGCCGAGAAATGCACCATATTTGATAGCTTGCTGCGAGACCTCACACCGAGCACATCTACTGCGGGTGTTTTGCCTGTTATCGGACCCGGAGTTAGCAACATCCCCCAAAAACCCGAAGAGCAGAGTCCTGGCCCCTAGCCCTGCCAGTGTAGCAGAAATGATGAGGATGATGATGGCAGCAGCAGCCGTTCTTCTCTGCGTTATTAAACGTTATTAAATTAATGCATGTAAGGTGAACTAGCAACTAACATGAGAGGTTTTTGGACAAAGTGTGTGTTCTCCATTCTTTAAGCACCGGTTTGAGCACCGTTTAAGCACCGGCACCGTTTCAAAAGTACCGCTTTGGGACTGGTATCGGATAAAACCTAAACGATACCCATCCCTACTGATCGTACGGTATCACTGCGATTTGACCTTTTATCTTGTTTACTGGCTCTTCTCTCTCATACCTCCAAGCTATACAAAGTGCTACAGCCAGGATGTTAACACGTTTTAGTAAGCGAGCCCACATTACTGCTATTATAAAGCCGCTTGCTTTCTTTGATCGCAGACTCAGTATTTATTAGTTTTTCCTTGTACCCAGTTGAGTAATCCGGGTACAAGGTACATAATCTTATTGACAAAACAAAGGCAGAGTGTAGAGTCTACAAGAAAAGGATATCATATAGAGCCGGCTCCACAAACAACATGCACAGTCACCTGAGAACTGTCCACCCATCAGTGCAATGGGAAGATAAAACGCAGTCAGTTGAGTGTGACATTAATATTTCTGAATGCCAACGTTTCCCTTAATTAAAGATCTGGGCGTTCTCCCTCCCCCCCCCCCCCCCCCCCCCCACCCACCCCTTTTTTTTCTCCATAATTTATTGCGTTGTGGTTTGCAGTTTTTTTGTGTTGTTTCACTTTAAATTTGTTCAAAAGGAAAAAGCTGAAAATTTAAGAAGTTAAAAGTTGAAATGTATGAAATGTAAATAGTTGTTTTTGTATTTTATAATTTATTTATTACATTATATGTGGAGTGAATAAATAAAAGTATATTTACAGTGGCCCCTAGAGACAAAGCACGTACACACTCCAAAACACAACGGAAGTGCTCCAGGATGCTATGGGCCGTGTTGAGCTTTTGTTACCTAGTGGCTACACAAGCCAGCAAGTACCAACAATCGAATTGGGTGTGTGGTAGTAACAGGTAAATTAAGTTCTTCTTCAATTATTTATATTTATATATATATATATATATATATATATATATATATATATATATATATATATATATATATATATATATATATATATATAAACACCCAGCGCGCCCCTGCGGGTGGTTTATCCTTCAAGCTCGGGTCCTCTACCAGAGGCCTGGGAGCTTGAGGGTCCTGCGCAGTATCTTAGCTGTTCCCAGGACTGCGCTCTTCTGGACAGAGATCTCCAATGTTGTTCCCGGGATCTGCTGGAGCCACTCGCCTAGCTTGGGAGTCACCGCACCTAGTGCTCCGATTACCACGGGGACCACCGTTACCTTCACCCTCCACATCCTCTCGAGCTCTTCTCTGAGCCCTTGGTATTTCTCCAGCTTCTCGTGTTCCTTCTTCCTGATATTGCTGTCATTGGGAACTGCTACATCGATCACTACGGCCGTCTTCTTCTGTTTGTCTACCACCACTATGTCCGGTTGGTTAGCCACCACCATTTTGTCCGTCTGTATCTGGAAGTCCCACAGGATCTTAGCTCGGTCATTCTCCACCACCCTTGGGGGCATCTCCCAGTTTGAGCTCAGGACTTCCAGGTTATACTCGGCACAGATGTTCCTGTACACTATGCCGGCCACTTGGTTATGGCGTTCCATGTATGCCTTGCCTGCTAGCATCTTGCACCCTGCTGTTACAGTGGGGCAAAAAAGTATTTAGTCAGCCACCGATTGTGCAAGTTCCCCCACCTAAAATGATGACAGAGGTCAGTAATTTGCACCAGAGGTACACTTCAACTGTGAGAGACAGAATGTGAAAAAAAAATCCATGAATCCACATGGTAGGATTTGTAAAGAATTTATTGGTAAATCAGGGTGGAAAATAAGTATTTGGTCAATAACAAAAATACAACTCACTACTTTGTAACATAACCTTTGTTGGCAATAACAGAGGTCAAACGTTTACTATAGGTCTTTACCAGGTTTGCACACACAGTAGCTGGTATTTTGGCCCATTCCTCCATGCAGATCTTCTCGAGAGCAGTGATGTTTTGGGGCTGTCGCCGAGCAACACGGACTTTCAACTCCCGCCACAGATTTTCTATGGGGTTGAGGTCTGGAGACTGGCTAGGCCACTCCAGGACTTTCAAATGCTTCTTACGGAGCCACTCCTTTGTTGCCCGGGCGGTGTGTTTTGGATCATTGTCATGTTGGAAGACCCAGCCTCGTTTCATCTTCAAAGTTCTCACTGATGGAAGGAGGTTTTGGCTGAAAATCTCACGATACATGGCCCCATTCATTCTGTCCTTAACACGGATCAGTCGTCCTGTCCCCTTGGCAGAAAAACAGCCCCATAGCATGATGTTTCCACCCCCATGCTTCACAGTAGGTATGGTGTTCTTGGGATGCAACTCAGTATTCTTCTTCCTCCAAACACGACGAGTTGAGTTTATACCAAAAAGTTCTACTTTGGTTTCATCTGACCACATGACATTCTCCCAATCCTCTGCTGTATCATCCATGTGCTCTCTGGCAAACTTCAGACGGGCCTGGACATGCACTGGCTTCAGCAGCGGAACACGTCTGGCACTGCGGGATTTGATTCCCTGCCGTTGTAGTGTGTTACTGATGGTGACCTTTGTTACTTTGGTCCCAGCTCTCTGCAGGTCATTCACCAGGTCCCCCCGTGTGGTTCTGGGATCTTTGCTCACCGTTCTCATGATCATTTTGACCCCACGGGATGAGATCTTGCGTGGAGCCCCAGATCGAGGGAGATTATCAGTGGTCTTGTATGTCTTCCATTTTCTGATGATTGCTCCCACAGTTGATTTTTTCACACCAAGCTGCTTGCCTATTGTAGATTCACTCTTCCCAGTCTGGTGCAGGTCTACAATACTTTTCCTGGTGTCCTTCGAAAGCTCTTTGGTCTTGGCCATGGCGGAGTTTGGAGTCTGACTGTTTGAGGCTGTGGACAGGTGTCTTTTATACAGATGATGAGTTCAAACAGGTGCCATTCATACAGGTAACGAGTGGGGGACAGAAAAGCTTCTTACAGAAGACGTTACAGGTCTGTGAGAGCCAGAGATTTTCCTTGTTTGAGGTGACCAAATACTTATTTTCCACCCTAATTTACGAATAAATTCTTTACAAATCCTACCATGTGGATTCATGGATTTTTTTTTCACATTCTGTCTCTCACAGTTGAAGTGTACCTCTGGTGCAAATTACTGACCTCTGTCATCATTTTAGGTGGGGGAACTTGCACAATCGGTGGCTGACTAAATACTTTTTTGCCCCACTGTATGTGCTGGATTGTCTCTGGGGCATTTTTACACAGCCTGTACCTGGGGTCTTGCCTGGTGTGATAGACCCCAGCCTCTATGGATCTTGTACTCAGAGCTTGTTCCTGTGCTGCCATGATTGTGCTCTGTGCTGTCTTTCAGTCCAGCTTTGTCCAGCCACTGGTAGGCTTTCTGGATATCAGCCACCTCCTCTATCTGCCGGTGGTACATACCGTGCAGGGGCCTGTTCTTCCATGATGGTTCCTCGTCTCCCTCCTCTTTCTTGGGTTTCTGCTGCCTGAGGTATTCACTGAGCACTCGGTCAGTTGGAGCCATCTTCCCAATGTATTCTTGGATGTTCATTGTCTCATCCTGGACTGTGGTCCTGACACTCACCAGTCCCCGGCCCCCTTCCTTCCGCTTAGCGTACAGCCTCAGGGTGCTGGACTTGGGGTGAAACCCTCCATGCATGGTAAGGAGCTTTCTTGTCTTTATGTCAGTGGCTTCTATCTCCTCCTTTGGCCAGCCTATTACCCCAGCAGGGTACCTGATCATGGGCAGGGCGTACGTGTTGATGGCCCGGATCTTGTTCTTACCATTCAGCTGACTCCTCAGGACTTGCCTGACCCTCTGCAGGTACTTGGTGGTTGCAGCTTTTCTAGCGGCCTCTTCATGGTTCCCATTTGCCTGCGGGATCCCCAGGTACTTGTAACTGTCCTCTATGTCTGCAATGTTGCCTTCTGGTAGTCCAATCCCCTCAGTTCTGACTACCTTCCCTCTCTTTGTTACCATCCGACTACACTTCTCCAGTCCGAACGACATTCCAATGTCATTGCTGTATAGCCTGGTAGTGTGGATCAGTGAATCGATGTCTCGTTCACTCTTGGCATACAGCTTGATGTCATCCATGTACAGGAGGTGGCTGACAACTGCTCCGTTCCGTAGTTGGTATCCGTAGCCAGTCTTGTTAATGATCTCACTGAGGGGGTTCAGGCCTATGCAGAACAGCAGTGGGGACAGAGCATCTCCTTGGTAGATCCCGCACTTGATGGTGACTTGTGCTATGGGCTTGGAGTTGGCCTCTAGTGTTGTACGCCACATCCCCATTGAGTTCCTGATGAAGGCTCTTAGGGTCCTGTTGATCTTGTACAATTCTAGGCATTCCAGTATCCAGCTGTGGGGTATTGTGGGCGACCGTGGCTCAGGGGGTTGGGAATCGCATCTGTAACCGGAAGGTCGCCGGTTCGATCCCTGGGCTCTCTGTCCTGGTCGTTGTGTCCTTGGGCAAGACACTTTACCCTACTTGCCTACTGGTGTTGGCCAGAGGGGCCGATGGCGCAATATGGCAGCCTCGCTTCTGTCAGTCTGCCCCAGGACAGCTGTGGCTACAACTGTAGTTTGCCTGAAGTGTACCTCTGGTGCAAATTACTGACCTCTGTCATCATTTTAAGTGGGGGAACTTGCACAATCGGTGGCTGACTACATACTTTTTTGCCCCACTGTATATATATATATATATATATATATATATATATATATATATATATATATATATATATATATATATATGATTGTTTGTGTATTAATACAAAAACAATAGACATGCATTCGATTGTGTAATTTAAATGATCTAGGTAGCTCTGTTTTGGAAGTTCAGTTAGAAATGTGTTTTGGAGTTTTTACGTGCTTTGGAATTTCTAAGTGCTTTGGAGTTTGTACGTGTTTCGTCTCTAGGGGCCCCCATAAATATTTATATATAAACATACATAAAGAAAACCAAGTTTTTTTACATTACTAATTCCTTTTGTGCATAATTTTATATTATTGTTAATAATAAATTAATTAAAGCAACAGAACAACCTGAAGAGCTGGTTGGGAGCCGAAAGGGCCGGTTCTCTAAAAAGAGCCGGAAATCCCATCACTATTAGCAAGCAGTTTGCTGACTGTAGCGTGGGAGATGGGTGGTCTCGTAGGGTGTCTTGCATTGAAATCTGCTGCAATGACCCGGTTACTGCATTCACCAGATATCAACACAATTTCGATCCGCTCCTCACGTGTTAACCTCTTCAACATGTCAATGGCTGTGAACAAAGAGAAACTTGTAAATAACTCATGAAAGAATAAAGTTACGTTGAAACCAAGCACACCATTGTTTTTCTTGTGACATTACCAGTAAGTTTGATGTGTCACATGGCCCTCTTCCTATAGAGATTGACAGACCACATGACTTTCACGCATTGCATGCCGTGAACTCGTGGCAAAACAATCCAAGTACCTGCATCAAATGCAAGCATTTGCAGCACCGCAAAACGTTCATTCTTCGGTTCCAATAAATTCTTGCTTTGTCTTTGCCCCCCAAAAAGGTATGTACAAAACGAAGGAGAACAATGCCGGTCTGTACAAAGACAGACTTGATGAAAAGTCAAAGAAAAGATACGAGGAAAAAAATCAAACCAGTGAAAGGGTCAGACCCTCACGAGCACACAGAGGGACAAAATACGTTAGCGTGCTGCCCAACTTCACCACGCTCATATTTATAATCATACGGTTCTTGGAGTGAGTGCATACACTCGTGAAGTTTAGTAACTTCAGGTCACTGCAACAAGCCCAGGTACAGTTTACCGACGGATGGGTGCAGGACCTTGAAATGCACCGTGTAGAAAGTAAAGACCATCGTACGTATCATAAGTTTACCAGTCTCACAAATCGTAATCAGTGAATCAGCAGATCTTAAGTTCTGAGGAAGAGAATTCCACAGTCTGGTGGCCACAGTAGCAAAAGCTCGATCACCCCTAGTTTTCAGTCTCGTATACTGAATAACAAGTAATCCCTGACCACAAGACCTCAGAGACCTACTAGGGGCATAGGGCTGTAAAAGTTCAATGATGCATGATGGTGCTTGTTCTTGAAGAGCCTTAAATGTCAGAACCAGAATCTTAAAGTGGACTCTGAATTCGATAGGGAGCCAGTGTAACTGTATAAGCATATATGTGAGTATTTCGATGTTTTCGTCAGAAGCCTTGCTGCAGCATTTTGGACAGTCTGCAGACGCTCCAGGGAACTTTTGTTTAGACATGTGAACAGTGAATTGCAATAGTCCAGTCGTGATGAAATAAAAGCATGAATAACAATCTCCAGTTCAGTATGAGATATTATGGGGCTCAATTTAGAAATATTTCTTAAATGATAGAAGCAAGACCGAACCAGAGATTTGACGTGAATATCCAATGTAAGAGCAGGATCGAAGGTTATCCCTAGGTTCCTGATAGATGGTTTCACAAATGTTGAAAGGGGACCAAGAGCATTCATTATGCTGGGTACATGTCTGTCTGGAGCACATAAAAGGACTTCAGTTTTATTTTCATTTAGTTGGAGAAAATTGTCGGCCATCCAACCTTTGATGGTTTCCAAACACACATTTAAAGTCCGCAGCTTAGAAGCATCTTCAGGTTTAAAAGATATATAGAGTTGGATGTCGTCTGCGTAGCAGTGGTAACAAATATCCTCAAAAGGGCTCAAAATATGCTGGAGAGGAAGTAAATAAATTAAAAACAATAATGGCCCCAGCACAGAGCCTTGTGGCACACCAAAGGACAGGGACGTAGAAGATGACCTGTACTTAGAAACTGCCACAGAAGAGTATCGTTCACAAAGATACGAGGAGAACCACTCTAAGGCAGACCCAGATACACCGACCCAGTATTTCAGCCTATCAAGCAAAATATAATGGTCAACGGTGTCAAAGGCCGACGTGAGATCCAACATTAAGAGAACAGAACACTTACCTGCATCGTTTTGCATCAGAATGTCATTGGAAACTCTAAGAAGGGCTGTTTCAGTAGAATGAGCTTTACGAAAGCCAGACTGAAATTTGTCAAAGATATTATATTTGTCTAAAACTGCTGTAAGCTGCTTAGCCACAATCTTCTCTAAAATCTTAGCAATTAATGGTATTTTTGAGATCGGTCTGTAGTTGCTAGTGAGAGATGGGTCCAGCATAGGCTTTTTTAACAGGGGGTATATAACAGCAGTTTTAAAATAAGCAGGGACTTTGTCAGATCCCAAAGAGGTGTTAATTATAGTGAGCATACAGGGACCAATAGAGTAAAAGACATTTTTGAATAACGATGCGGGTAAAATGTCGAGTGAACAAGAGGATACTTTTGTTGCACTAACTATTTTTCCCAGCTCGGATAGTGAAACAGGTAAAAATCTTTCTAAAACAACAGGCCGAACTGGCGTGGGAACTGACAGTGCAGATGCTGATGGGGACAATTTTTTCCTTATATTGCTAATTTTTTCTAAAAAGAAAGCAAGAAATGTTTCACAGTCTTCAGCAGAAGAAATAATGGCAGCAGGTGGAGCAGGAGTAATGATATCAGTAATAGTATCAAATAAGACCTTAGGATTACCTCTGCTCTTTGCAACCAACTGAGAAAAGTAAGCAGCCCTTGCATCTCTAATAGCACTGTTAAAGGAGGCTAAAAGATCCTTTAAATAAAGGAGATGAACATTTAAATGAGTTTTCCTCCATAACCACTCAGCTTTACGACAATTATGTTTTATAGAGCGGATGTTGTCATTTAGCCAAGGTAGGGACTTGGAAACAGGCACAGGTCTCATTTTAACCGGACAGATTTCATCTAAGATCGAAAGACAATGATGATTAAATAGATCTGTTGAGAAATCAACACCATTTTGTGGGGATAGTGTTAAATTAAAAGCATCTGAGAACTTCTGCGCTGTGGAGGAATTTATAATGCGCGACATAACTGCCCGGTGAACAGGAGACATAGGCTCATGAAAAGACATGTTAAAAAGAATACAATAATGGTCAGAGATAAAAATGTCCTTAGAACAAATACAATCAATATTCAAACCCAAGGTAAAGACAAGGTCCAGTGTGTGACCTTTGTTATGTGTGGGGCCGGACACATGCTGGATAAAATGAAAAGAATCCATAATGTTGATAAAACCCCTGGCAAAGAGGTCGGACTCATCATCAACATGTATATTAAAATCCCCCACTAAAAGCAATTTGGACAACCTCATAGTAGAGGACAGGAAGTCGCTAAACTCCGCTAAAAACAAGCTGTTTGGGCCGGGTGGACGATACACCACAGCACAGTAAAAAGGATCCTTACTGCCGATTTTAATGAGCTGCAATTCAAAAGAAAGAAAGTGTCCAACTTTCACTGAACGGCAGTTGAAACGGCTCTGAAATGCCACCGCAAGACCTCCTCCACGACCAGATCCCCGAGGCTGGCTGATGACAGAAAAGCCATTTGGGCACATTTCAATAAGAGACGAATAGTCCAAGCCCCGCTGCCAGGTCTCGGTCAGAAGCAGGAAGTCCAGATTTTTAGAAGCAATAAAATCGTTAAGCACAAACGATTTATTAGTCAAAGATCGGGCATTAAAGAGCGCCATAGTCAGCGGGGTGAGAGCATCATTATTGGGAGAAGCTCGAGTTAAAGGACGTAAATACTCGAGATTAGAGCCTTCACGTTCGTATATTCCACTCACCGAGGGGATGAAAAGCGAGTCAGCAGGAGAGTCTGGATGAACCCTTCTGAGGTAGCACGGTCTCGGAGAGCCAGGCCCTGTATATCCAAGCAGGGCCGTGGAGAACAAATTCCTCTCTATGGAGCTGTTTTGAGCGTAAGTAACAGAGCACGCACGACATCGCTTTCCAATCAGCCCCCGTCGCCAGAAAAGCCTAAGCTTCACCTGGATACCTGATCTCCTTCCTCTTCTTCTCCGTGATCTACGGGGAACGCTGAGAACGCTGGCCGAGGATCCAGCCACTGGCGGTAGATGGAAAGTGCCAAAGGAGTGCGGGGAAAAGTGCGGAGAATGGAAAGTGCCAAAGGAGGAGGAAGATGAAACATCTTGGGCCATCATTGAAGATCGGATTGATAACAGCGTCAAACGATCATAAACCAAGGCAGCCAGAACATCATTGATACAAATAAAAAACAGCAGAGTAGAGAAAAAAAACACGACGATAGAACGTGACAAACTGCACCCGGCAGCGGCGAAGCCAAACACAGGCGCCATCATACCGGAAGTGCTGATACAAAACAACTGTTTTATCATGTGAATAAAAGTATATGTTTTTGTCACTGTACCATGGTAATAACAGAAGCGAAACACAATATTGTGTCAGGAAAATTCACTATTTATGCACAATAAACAAAGGAGCATAGCACGACAATTTCTGTTCAGCGCCAGACTTGCTTGTAACCTATATCACCAATTATGTTAAGAAAAATGACGCATTAACTACAACAGCAGACTGACCTTTGTGGGAATGCTTGGAGCAGACTAACCTGTGAGCTGGAGTGCTCTGGGACGTTATATTTGGTCTTTGAATGGCTGCAATCCAGTCGCCTCTTTGTTACTTCGGAAACATGGCTCGAACAATTTCTCTTCAACGACGTAATCCGATAACAACTGATCTCTTTACCCGTCGGCTTTCCGTGGCTGTCATGCGACCGGCTATTGCAGTTAATAATACAACAGCTTCTTGACATTTTTGTGTTTCTTTTTATCGCTGTGTGACTGATTTCAATTGAAAGCCTGCGTGCGCTAGTACCGCTTGCCACGAGTTCCCAGAATTCCTTGCGGTTTTACCCCTGAGTGACGTCACATTTTCAATCTCTATTGAAGAAACAAAAGTTGTATCCAAGATGGCCGATTTCTAAATGGCCACCATGGTCACCACCCATCTTGAGGAGTTTGCCCCCTCACATATACTAATGTGCCACAAACAGGACTTTAATAATGGATTGGATTTATATAGCGCTTTTCAAGGCACCCAAAGCGCTTTACAATGCCACTATTCATTCACTCTCACATTCACACACTGGTGGAGGCAGCTACGGTTGTAGCCACAGCAGCCCTGGGGCAGACTGACAGAAGCGAGGCTGCCATATCGTGCCATCGGCCCCTCTGGCCAACACCAGTAGGCAAGTAGGGTAAAGTGTCTTGCCCAAGGACACAACGACCAGGACAGAGAGCCCGGGGATCGAACTGGCGACCTTCCGGTTACAGATACGCTTCCCAACCCCCTGAGCCACAGTCGCAATATCACCAACCATTCCCATGTTATTACGCTGTATCCATATAAATGGCCCACCCTGTACACACGCAGTTACTGTCCCTCCATTTACAAAGGCAGAGGCGTCACGGTGTGATTATTTTACGTGTAGTTTTCCTGTGTAATAATATTCAACATTGCTATCAATACATTTTTCAAAAATTGCCTCTCTGTGCCAAATGGGTTTAAAAACATAAAAAACTGGGATACTGTTTGTCTGTGATTTAGACGGGGGGAACAAATCGTGGCAGGATCAGCCTGATATTATTTGTATCCCGCTGTAACTTTACTGTATAAAGAGCAAACATCTCCAACATGTCAGGAGTAGTTAGTCACTACAACAAGTGTTTGTGAACTAAAAATCAATAATGTTGTATACTGTTTGTCCATGATTTGAACAGCCCAGCGCTGCTCCAGACGAAGGGAAAACCAATTCTGCAGGGAGACCTACCTCGGCACTTGTGCAGGTGAAGCCGAAGGGAAGATTTGCTTCACCATATTTTCTAGTCTTTGGCTTAGAATGAAGTTGGTTTGGAAACATATTCAGCGATGCTTCATCTCCTGCTTTGCGTTTGTGTTGGCGCCCCGTGTTAACAGTGTCCAAGTGTTTTTTTTTTTTTGGATTTTTCCCCTTTTCATACCACGTCCCCCCTGCAATGGCTCTGCGCCCCCCCCCCCCCCCCCCTAGGGGGCGGGCCCCGCAATTTGGGAAGCTCTGCACTAACCAGATCCAGTAGAGACTCTAGCATGAAGAGTTGGACACCACCAGATCCTCACAGGATTCACACCAGCTGGTTAGGGAAGCTAACTGCAAATGGATTAGACACACCTGCAATGACTAACTGAAGCCGGATAGTCTTGATCCCCGAGGATCCCCAGGACAGACTGGTCCCATCCAATTGTGAGCCAATAACCTGGCTTAGTACCACTTGGAAGCTTCTGTCAGGCGTCAGAGCAGCTAAGATGACCAGGCAAATAGCTCAATACATAAGAGGAGCAACAACAGGGATTGGCAGAAACACCAGAAGCACGAAACACCAGCTACAGTTGCTCAAGACTGCAAGACCAGACTTACTAACCTTAATCCCTAGAACTTCACAAGATCAACAGGACCCCAAGAGCCTTCATCAGGAACTCAGTTGAGATGTGGTGGACAACACTAGAGGCCAACTTCAAGCCCGTAGCACAAGTCACCATCAAGTGTGGGATCTACCAAGGAGATGCTCTGTCCCCACTGCTGTTCTCCTTAGGCCTGAACCCCCTCAGTGAGACCATTGACAAGACTGGCTACGGAGTGACGCAGTCGTCAGCCACCTCCTGTACATGGATGACATTAAGCTGTATGGAGAAAGCTGGATTGGAGAAATATAGTCAGATGATAACAAAGAGAGGGAAGGTACTCAGAACTGAGGGGATTGAACTACCAGAAGGCAACATTGCAGACATTGAGGACACCTACAATTACCTGGGTATCCCAAAGGCAAACGGGAACCATGACGAGGCTGCTAGGAAAGCTGCAACCACCAAGTGCCTGTAGAGATGAGGTAAGTCCTGAGGAGTCAACTAAATGGAAAATCAACACCTACACCCTGCTGGTGATCAGATAACCTCCTGGGATAACAAGCTGGGCAAATGAGTAGATAGAAGCCAATGACATCAAGAAAAGGACGTTTCTGCTAAAAGTTAGCAGAAAGAAACTAAAAGTTAGTTTCAAGTGCTTGCTCATACGGTGTTATGTGATTTTTGGGTTTTCTCTCCAATATTGGAGGTCTTTAGGTTATATTAAATTTCAGTTCTTTGTATTCTTGAACGGCCAAGAAAGACACGGCTCAAAGTGGTCAAACTCAAAAAATGATCATTAATTTTACATATTCCGGAATATGGAGACCTGAACACACGAACACACAAGCTCAGGTCTGAAGCACAAACAGAAAGCCTAGTCATTTATATAGACGTCACACACACTTTAAGCTTCGATCAAAGACTCTGCTTAGTTTCACTTTCTGGCTGCAGGTCCTATTTTCTCTGCAAAAGCATGCAGTTTCCTGTCAGTACTTTGTGGCACAGACTGTACTCAGAGTTGGGCCTTTTATATAAAACAATATAATCAGCAAATACGCATTCAGATTATTATATATTTAAATCTCAACAGTTACAATATAAAGCACCTTTAGGTGAGTGTTGTATAGCAGCGGTCCCCAACCTGTTTTTCACCACGGACCGGTTTATGCCCGACAATATTTTCACGGACCGGCCTTTAAGGTGTCGCGGATAAATACAGCAAAATAAAACTAGTACTGAAAAAAAGAAGATTTATTCATAACACACGTGGAAAGACCCAGGAAAACCGAGTTAACGATAAAAACTATAACAAAATAACGCTGAAAACCGATAAAAACCCTGAAAACCAGACATTTCACACCTGAGCCTCAACTCTCGCGGCCCGGTACCAAACGACTCACGGACCGGACCCGGCTCTGGAGGACTCGGGGGTCCATGAGCAGTTTTGACTGTTGTTGTTATTATTATTATTATTACCCTAACCCTAACCCTATTATTTGGTGATGTGTGTGTTTTTCTGCAAAATGCTGTGTTATTCTGTGTTTCACTCATTATATGTATAGGCAGGGTGTGGGTGTGTACATGTGTGTGTGTCTGGAGGATGGAGGACAGCCACCTGCAGGCCTCGTCAGGGGAGCTACTTAGGAGAGTGTTGGAGCTCTCACCGACGCGGGATCATTGCGTTGTCATCCCAAGTTAGTGTGTGGCAGTGTATAAGAGCGCAGTTCGTATATGCCCGTGGGGGTCAGTGTTGACGGCTGTTTCTGTGGTTTTCCTGCAGGTGGAAGAGTGGACCAGAAAGGCAGCACGCACGGGTGTGCGGAAGCACGACAGCGGGGAGCACGAGCACAGACGTCGGAGGGGAGCACACACACAGGAGTCAAGGGAGCAACGGGGATTTATTGTGTTTACAGCTTTCACTGTAAATAAAGTGCACTGTTTGCATCGCAGAAACCTGCGTTTTGGGTCCTCATTCCCCACATCCCCACGGTCTGCCAGCCAGACCGTGACAGAATTGGTGTTATTTAAATAAAATTGAACCGAATAACACTGAGAAATCTGATAATGATTAATAACAGCCCTACAGACAGCTGCACCTCTGTAAGTGGCTTCAAGGAAACCAAACCAAAACCTCTCTTCCCTACAGAAACCTGTTGCTAGGCAACAGCGAGGTTCGACCACTTCTCCAGGATGAGAGAATGGCGTCTCTGCTGCCACCTGTAGGTATGGAGGTTTTCAGATGCTTCACAGCAGTCTCAAAGGAGGTGGTCCAACAACGACACGAAGCTGAGGTAAAGGAGCGAAAGGCGTGGAAGCACCAAAAGGTACCGATCAACTTTCAGGAATCAGTGATAGATAATCAATCAGTAAAATTAATACTGCTGATAAGTTGCATGAGGGGAAGCTCTTCTGTGTAACTCAGGCAAGTGAGAAAAACCTGACCAAACCTGCTCGTCACCTGGAGACTGGGAAGTCCCTCCCTTTCATCTATGGTGCCCCCCCCCCTCAGCTTCTCTGCACCCCATTGGAGGATCTGGATCCCTTCTACCAATCACAGAAGGTCTCTGATCCCCTGGTCTCTCTGATGTGTCTGTCCATCTGACCTGTCTTTCTCTGTCTTTCTTGGACCCGTCTCCCTCTGACCTTCTCTCTGTGACCAGTCATGTCCACCCTAGCTGGAAAACTCAAAAACTTATTTTATTGTTGTTGTCTGTTGTCCTCCTGGGCCTTACTCTGGGTTTCTGAATTCTCCAACTTTGTATGAGATTTTTGTGATCTTCATGTCTCTGTCTGATCGTTTTAGGTTAACATCAATGATTTTTAGCTCGTCAATGTGCCTAGTCGACCCATTCAGAGTAATGATTTATTATAAGAGTTTCAATCAGGATCTGGAGTGCATCACAGCACAGAAAAAGAATAGTGAAGGTTACAAATGATCTTCTTATGGCCTCTAACAGTGGACTCATCTCTGTGCTTGTCCTGTCAGATCTCATTGCACCATTCAATACTGCTGAGCACAATATTTTACTACAGAGATTAGAACACATTAAAGGTACTGCACTGGAGTGGTTTGAAACATATCTGTGTCAAACAATAGTTTGTTCATGTAAACTTGGAGCCTTCTTCACACATATAAGTTTTTCGTGGACTTCCACTGGCTTCTGTGCTGGAACCAATTTTATTTACATTATAAATGCTTCCTTTAGATAATCTTAGTAAAAAACTGCATCCTTTTTCACTGCTATGCAGCTGATACGCACCTTTATTTATTCATGAAGCCAGATGATACAAATCAAATTTTGTCCTTCAGTGCACATATTAAACAACTATGTAGGACTGCTTTCTTGCATTTTTGCTATGTCTCTAAATTTAGAAACATCCTGAGTGAAAAACTAGTTCCTGCATTACTTCTAGGCTGGACTACTGTAAAAAGAAAAAGAATGCTTCAGACCCTTCCCATTTAAATAACGTCCATTTCAAATTTGCCTTTCCTAGCCAAAATTCATGAAATGATAGTGGCTGCACAGGTTCATAGACACCTCACTGGAAATTACTTGTTTCAGTCCGGCGTCCGTTCTTTTCATAGTACAGGAACAGCTCTAGTAAAAATCCCTACTGATCTTCTGCTTGCAGCTGACTCTGGACTCATCTCCATCCTCATTCTCCTTGACCTTGCAGTAGCTTTTGATACTATTTCCCACCGCATCCTTCTTTATAGATTAACATCTATTAGGATCAGTGGTACAGCACTCGCCTAGTTGACCTTGTATCTCTCTGGCTACTCACAGTTTGTTCAGTTACTCACAGATCAGTATCTACTCCAGTTAACTCC
This sequence comes from Rhamphochromis longiceps, assembly GCF_057381845.1. Taxonomy (NCBI): domain Eukaryota; kingdom Metazoa; phylum Chordata; class Actinopteri; order Cichliformes; family Cichlidae; genus Rhamphochromis; species Rhamphochromis longiceps. The sequence goes on from NC_140563.1 coordinate 70,324,791, forward strand.
GGTGTTCCCCAAGGCTCTGTCCTGGGTCCTTTTTATTATCTATCTCCTACCCCTAGGTAATATTTTCAGAAAATATAACATCCAGTTTCACTGCTACGCAGATGACACCCAGCTCTACCGGTCCTCCAAACCCACAACTACTCTCCCACCCACATCAGTTTCTGACTGTTTAAGTGAAATCAAGGTCTGGTTTACCCACAACTCTCTTAAAATCAATGGCAATAATGGCACTCCTTGGTGGCTTCTTGTCCGGGCCTGGAGCCTGGGGCTCGCTCGGGCCACTTCGGAGGTGGGGTGCCCCCGGCCTCTCGGCCTGGGGCTCGGTCACTCAGGCACAGCTGGCTGCCGGCGGAGCTCACGGGCGCGTCACTGCAACCCCCCCCCTGGCTTCTGCTCCGCGGCTGCTGAGTGAGCCCTCATCTGGGACTCTCCTCAGCTCTTTCTGGGACAGTGGCGCGGCTGCCCCTCTGTTGGTCTTCCTTGGTCTCTTGTGTTCTGGGGGCCTCTGGATGTCTGGAGTTTTGATCTCCTCCATACCTGCTTCATGCCCTGGAGGACGGGGCTGTGGCCCCCCCACACCCTCTAGCAGATCATTACATGAAGGAACCTTTTAAAAACAAGCGCGTCCATGCTCACAGGTGTACACACGGGTGATCACACCCACAAACTACACCCTTTTTGGCTCCTACCTCAAAGCACACTGTGTTCTGTTGATCTTATGTGCTGCACAATAATGTTTAATATTTAGTATTTACTGTCATATTCCCATATATCATTGTGATGTTGTTTGTTGTATTGCTCTCATTTTCTTGTTTTCTTTTTCTTTCTCAACAGGTGATCCAGGTGGTTGATATATGTATTTTTTGTCTGCTTATTTAGTTGTTTTTTGTTTTTTTGCCCTCTATCCCCGTCCCTCTTGTCCGCTGTTTTTCTTTCCCTCTTCCTTTCTCCCTTTTCTTTTCCTCATTCAAGTCTGTCCCATATCTAGCAAGTGAAAATAAAAAATAAAATAAACAATGAAAGGTGAATCAAATAGACCATTACGGCAAGGCTGGGATGGTCAATTTGGTAAAGTAAATCCGTTGGGCATCTTTCTTCGCCTTTAGACAACAATTTTGATGCAAAAGAGCCAAACGGGACAGGCAAAAAAGAAAAAAAAATTAATTAATTAATGGCAATAAAACAGAATTAATTCTAATAGGCACCAAATCAAAACTGACTAAAGTTCCAACCAGATGTCTTTCATTATCCATTAATAACTGTTTTGTCACACCCTCCCCTCAGGTTAAGAGTCTTGGTGTCATCCTCGATAGCACTCTTTCCTTCACAGCACATATAATATTTTCATCTCCGTAATATTAAACGCCTTCATCCCTCACTCACTCCAAACAGTACCGTCATACTTGTCAATGCTCTTTTCACATCTCTTTCAGATTACTTTAATTCTCTTCTCTATGGTCCACCTCCATAAATTGCATTTAGTTCAAATTACAGCTGCTCGTATTGTATCCAGAACTAGATCCACTGAACATATAACAGCTGTTCTTAAACAGCTCCATTGGCTCCGGGTTCACCTCCGTGCCAATTTCAAGATCCTGCTTCTTACTTTCAAAGCCCTTCATAACCTCGCTCCATATTTATCTGATCTTCTCCACACATACTCACCCCCTCGTACACTCTGCTCTTCTTCAGCTTCCCTTCTGTCTGTTCCACCTGCTCGTCTGACTACCATGGGACTCAGAGCCTTTAGTTGTTCTGTCCTGAGACTTTGGCCACACTTCCACCAGATCTCCAGACCACAAACCGTCTCTTCACTTTTAAATACTTTCTTAAAATTATTTATTCAGCACTGCATACCCTTCATTATGACTCCGTCTTAGTGCATTTTTACTTTGATTTGACTTTTATACTTTCATCTTTATTGTTTCCCTGTTAAATCCAGAATTCAAAATCCTGCTAGTCACAAAAAAGGTCTTGACTCATCTATCTCTGATCTGTCTGTCCCTCACCTCCTTTCTGTCCCTTATTTGTTTGTCTCTCATCCATCTCTCTGTCTCTTACTTGTCTGTCCTTCACCTGTCTGTCTCTCACCTATCTGTCCCTCACCCGTCTGTCTCTCACCCGTCTGTCTCTCACCTATCTGTCCCTCACCCGTCTGTCTCTCACACGTCTGTCTCTCACCTATCTGTCCCTCACCTGTCTCTCTGCAGACCTTCATGGTTCTCAGTAAAGGAAACATCATTAACAGGTTTAGTGCTGACTCGTCTTGTTACCTGCTGAGTCCATTCAACCCGTTGAGGACCATCGCCATCAAGACCCTTCTTCATCCATATCCTTTATGATGTCATAGTGTCAGGAGCCTCTGTGTGGTCAGGTTTTAGCTCTCTGGACCAGGTGAGCTGAGTTTTCCCTGAACTCTCACACATTCTTCAGTATATTCATCCTACTGGCGATCCTGGGCTTCGGTGTTCTGGAGTTCAAATTTCCTGTGGTGAAGTAAGACACACACACACACACACACACACACACACACACACACACACACACACACACACACACGAACACACACACACACACACACACACACACACACACAGATCTTTCATCAGGAGCAGAAAAACACGACTAAGTGATGAACAGGGCTGTTGATGGCAGCATCGATGAGTCACAGCATGAGAATGGTTTTAAAGTCTAAATCCATGCTAAGGCTCAAAGACAAAGAGCCAGTCTGTCCTCAGTCTGTCCTCAGTCTGACAGCAGCAGCACACACAGGTCTGTAAAGGTCAAACTGACTTTGCTCGCTGTTGTCGAGACAGGAAATGCTCAGAATGTTCTGATATGTGAACAGATTTGTCATACAGACAATTAAGAGACGGCTTAAAGGGCCTGTTGTGATGTTTCTCCATCGAGACAGCTTTTGTGTGACTCGTCCATTTAGGAGAGATCTGCGGTGGAAGTGTTTGCCTCCTCTTCAGTATAATGGAAGCACTTTTACTGTCTTGGGCTGGCTGTAGCTCAGGAGTTAGAGCCAACTCAAACTAACTAACTGAAAGTTTGGCGGTTCAGTCCCTGCCTACTCCAGTCTGCATGCCAAAGTATCCTTTGGAAAGAACCCTGAGCTGGTGTGAAAGCTCTCAATCAATCAATCAATCAATCAATCAATCAATCAATCAATCAATCAATCAATCAAGGCTTTATTCGCCACACACAGGTTGCCCTGCAGTGAAATGGGATCCCCCCCTCCCCGACCTTACACACACAACACAGACATCACATGGGGATACAGGTCAGAGATCGGTAGCGTTACAGAAAAACACTGAAATGTACACTACAATGGGAAAGTACAAGAGTAAAAAAAGAGACCTCTACTCATGCTGGGCTCCTGGGAGGACAGCATGAGAACAGGAAACAAAAAAACTCCTCTGCACAGAAAGCACATAAATGTCCACAGCACAACATTATGGAGCACGTGACAAGCCACAGGGTTGAGTAGGGGGTGAGGAGTAATCCGAAGCAAACACAGCAGCCATCCTGCCCTGCGCTATTATTCCAGCGCGGGCCCAGACCCGCCGTGTTCTCCAGGAGGGAACAAGCATCGGAGGCGTTTGGAAAGGGAGGGGGGATGAGTGTGTGCATATCAGTGTTGATGTATGTGTGTGCGTGTCCAGAGTTTAGCTGAGACAGTGTCCTTCACCCTGCCAGGCTAAGTAAACAGTCTTCCAGCCAACCCAGATGGCCTTGCATGGAATAGAAGGAACAGACTCAAGACAGTCGTTATCAGGGTGTTTTTGTTCGGCTCCAGCCTTGAGCCGACATCTGGCGCCGAAGGGACAGCTGCATTATGATGGTGATTTTTCTTTTATGCGGACAACTCATGAGAATTTCAAAGCTGTTCTTTAACACTCCGACACTGGTCTCTCAATCTCCCGTTGCAGAGCCGCGAGCTTCTCCATGATGTTATCAAACTTGCGCTCCGTGGTCTTGTCAATTCTTGTGTTCAAAGACCAGATTCTGAGAACTCACGACCGCAGAGAGCTGCTCCAAGATGTGATCTAACTTTCACTCAGAGGTGTTATTCTGAGTATTCATGGCAGCCATAAGATTCTCCAAGCTCTTAACCATGCTGCACTCAGTGAGCCCATTCTGAGACGTCGCGCCTCGTCCCATTGTTTCAATCCCAGCGGGCAGCCTTGGGGGGGTTTGAACAGCCGGTTCCACTTTCTTAATTCTCCAGGGCACTCGGGCTCTCCCGAGCCCAAACTTCTCTGGTGTGAAAGCTCTCTGTCTCACGTTTATGTGAACAGGTACGTGTACATGGCAATCTTCGTGTTTGAGGCTCTGGTGAAAGTCGTGGCGAGAGGCTTCTGTGTGGGACGCTTCACCTTCCTCAGAGATCCCTGGAACTGGCTGGACATCATCATCATCAGCACCCTGTAAGGCTCAATAACACACCTCACACTCTCACACAGACTGTATGTACAGCCATGAATCTGCATTCTTTCTAATGACCAGCAGGGGGCAACTTCAGGTTGCACAAACAAAATTCAGTGTAATCTGTTTTAGATTTATTGGAAAACGGCTGACATGAAGTTGGTGAGACTTATTTCTCTGCCGTGATTCTCCGACACGTACAGTTATTGGAAAAGAAAGTTTTCACAGGACGATCCTGAGAAAAAAAACAAGTCCAGCCTTATTGCCTTCATGGGAGTTAAGAGGGTAAGCAGCAGCCAGGTGCTCCTAATCGAGCCAGACTGATTAGTCATACAGAAAATGATCACATCAAGCTGTTGCTGCTGAAGGTGTCTCTGCAAGCTCATTGATGAGGTACAATTAGGACTGCTTATACTGTGAGTTTGTTAATGGAAGAGCTCCTCTTTGTTCACTTCTTTAACCTCCTAGGACCTGGCGTCCACGTGTGGACATCACATTTTGGGTTATTTAGACCGAAATACTCAATTTCACTCTGCAACGGCCTGATATCCACTCACGAGGACATTATACTCCTACTGTTCTACTGAAATTTTAAACAAATATCCTCATATGTGGCTTTCATTTTTCTTAGAAACAAAAATTAGGTAAAAAAAATAATCTGGTAATTCTTTATTGTTACATTCATCAGGTCCCAAAATGCCCAAATATCAAAGAGAAATTAAAAATGCATGCCGAGGAAGAGTTCGGATCTTAGGGGGTTAATGTTGGTTACAGATTAACGTGATCCAAAAAACAGGAAACAGTATAAAAGAGCTTTCACAATAAGAGCCTCTCAGTCCTGAATAACAAGGCTCACTGCAGCTCAGAAAATACTCAAGAAATGTGATCCACCGATTGAATCCACTCAATGCTGGACGTGACCTTTACAGTTACACCAACACAGTTCTTGTCAGTGTGGTCTCATATCCATAGATCCATGTCCGTGCAAATAAGGTGGGCTTTTTCCAGCTGTGAAGATGAAAATTATCTTTTTGCTGCTTTCACCACCACATCCATCCATCTAGTTTTCTTCTGCTTATCTGAAGCTGGGTTGCAGGGACAGCAGCCTAAGCAGAAAAGCCGAGATCTCTTCACGATGTCCTTGGCCTGTCCCGGGGCCGTTCCTTTGTTATTACCCTTATATTTCGAGTTTAGTTGTTCCTTGGTTCAGGCACTGAAACTCCTTGTTTAGGTCTGGCACTCTTTCAGTGTTTGAATCCAGGATGACATCAAACACTGTCCCAGCAAACTGACCACAGAGACTCTTGATGTTTCTTAAGGCTTGGTAACAAGCTAACCTCCTGTAGCTGAACGCTCGCTGTGCTGCTCTGCTTTCCTGTGTAGCTTTCCTGTGTACGTCTCCTCTACCTTTGTCACTGATAAAGGTTTTAGATTTATATTAGGACACTAACTGTCACGTCCTCATCACCGGCTTTGCTTCTGTATGTTCTGCTCGACACACTTTGGCTTTTTCCTGCTCGGCTGTAAATGTGTCTTTATGTTTTACAGCTGCTTTAATCACTGCTTCATGATGATGATGATGAAGGTGGTGATGATGACTCTGTGTCTCAGATTGGTGTCACAGTTCGTAGATTTGGGGAAGTTTGCTGTGCTGATGACGATTTCTCTGCTGCTGAAGATCTTCACATGCAGCCGAGGTGTGTGTGTGTCTGTGTGTGTGTGTGTGTGTGTGTCTGTGTGTGTCTGTGTGTGTGTGTGCGTGCGTGTGTCTGTGTGTGTGTCTGTGTGTGTGTGTGCGTGTGTGCGTGCGTGTGTCTGTGTGTGTGTGTGTGTGTGTGTGTGTCTGTGTGTGTGTGTGCGTGTGTGCGTGCGTGTGTCTGTGTGTGTGTGTGTGTGTGTCTGTGTGTGTGTCTGTGTGCGTGTGTCTGTGTGTGTCTGTGTGTGTGTGTGCGTGTGTGCGTGCGTGTGTCTGTGTGTGTGTGTGTGTGTGTGTGTCTGTGTGTGTGTGTGCGTGTGTCTGTGTGTGTCTGTGTGTCTGTGTGTGTGTGTGTGTGTGTGTGTCTGTGTGTGTGTGTGTGTGTGTGTCTGTGTGTGTGTGTGCGTGTGTGCGTGCGTGTGTCTGTGTGTGTGTGTGTGTGTGTCTGTGTGTGTGTGTCTGTGTGTGTGTGTCTGTGTGTGTGTGCGTGTCTGTGTGTGCGTGCGTGTGTCTGTGTGTGTCTGTGTGTGTCTGTGCGTGTGTGTGTGTGACTTGTATTCACAGCGGGGGCTGTCTTTACAGGTCTGAAGAAGACAGTCGAAGCTCTTGTCCAATCGGTGAAGAGGCTTGGTTGTGTCATCATCCTGACGTTGTTCTGCCTGAGCATCTTGGCTATGATTGGTTTACAGCTCTTCATGGGAACCCTGAAGAACAAATGTGTCATCTGGTCGATGAACACAAACACGACAGAGTTCGATTTCCACAACCACACCACCTCTCCAGGTATGATGGTCGTACCACGTCCTGATTGGCCGGTTAGCCTTTTAAGACAGTCAGATGGCTGACTCGCAGGTCTTCTTCCAACATTACAATGAAAGCAGTGGAAAGAGATCTCATGTGAGATCAGGTGAACCTCTGAGGAAAAGTCTTCAGGTCCAAAAACAGTTTTATTTGTTGTTATCAGATTTTAAAATCACCCGCAACAATGTAGATGCTGAGAATTGCAGCATAAATGTGACCTTGAATCTGTCATTGAGAGTATTTCCTGGCTCAGTGATGTATTAAACATGTCCGTGAAGACAGCTCTGCAGCACGGTCCCTCAGTGCTCGTCCAGGGATGTTATCAGGACCTGGGGCTCTGCGAGAATTGATTAGAAAGTTTAGAAATGTTCAGCTGGCTTTGTAGTGCAGACTTCAGCACCTGTCATCGTTGCCACCCCTGCCCTTAAATTAGAAAGGTGAAATATGATCCGTTTGTACGGTTTGGATGTCTGTCTGCCTTCTAGAAAACTATTACTACATTCCTGGACATCCTGATCCTCTGGTGTGTGGAAACCAGTCAGACGCTGAGTAAGTAAACATGAGTCTCTTTCATTCACTGACAACAACAACAATAAAAACAAACTGTTTTTTATGTGTTCAGGTGGTGTCCAGATGGTTTCACCTGTGTGAAAGCAGGAAGTAACCCAAACTTCGGATACACCAGCTACGACTCGTTTTTCTGGTCTCTGATGTCATTTTTCAGACTCATGATGCACGACTTCTGGGAAGGCCTGATGCAGTTGGTCAGTAACTCACCGATGACCACATGCAGGCTCCTCCCAGTACTCCGGTTGTCTCATCTGTTTCTCTCACCTGTCTGTCCCTTTGCAGACGTTGCGAACTGCAGGAAAATCCTATCTGATCGTCTTTCTGTTCGTCTTCTTCCCGGGTTGTTTCTTCCTGCTCAGTCTCATTTTGGCAGTGGTTGTCATGACACGAGCGGAGCAAGAAGAGACTCAAGATGCCGAGGCCATACAAAGAGAAGAAGAGTTCGGACGGATTGTGGAGGTGCTGAAGAGGAGAGAGGAGGAGGAGGTCAGTAAGGACTCATTGCTTCCACAGGAATTAGGAGGGCAATGAGCAGCCAAATACTAATCAAGTCTAATCAGATTTAGTTCATTGGTTGGTCATCAGTAAGTGTGTGCACCTCTTTAACAGCAGATTTTGTCAGTTTGCTGTGGAGCATCCAGGTGTGTGCTAACACAATACCACATTCTCTCCAGGACTGGGTGCTGCACCTTCAAAAACACAAAAGCAGGAATCAATGATCCACACACGGGAATAAAGTTGCTTCTTATTTGCTGAACCTTGTGTCACATGTTACAGGTGCAACTTTTTTACGTCTACCTAACTTACAGCCCTCTCTTCTTCTAAATTCTTACGTTTATCTCGACTTCTGGAACAGACTCAACACCGCTGTTGGGTCTGCGCTACAGCAGGCCCGCTGGTTCACACTGATTCCTGTAAAGAAGGAAATACAGAACAGCAATCGATCGGTTTTCACATGCTACAGCAAGGGGAGGATCTCGGGGCAGCCCTTCTGCCCTCGAGCTCAGATTACTCCAAAGAACCAGCCCCCGCTTGCAGCCTTTTTTTGTGTGACACACAGTTTACACAAGCACCCATTGTAAAAAACCCCTATGGTCACAAAAGGTTAAAACACTGCGTGTGTGTGTGTGTGTGTGTGTGTGTATATGCATGTGCGAGCATGTTTGTGTGTGTGTGTGGATGGGGGTACGTTTGTGTGACTTCCTGCTGAGGATGTGCCTACAGTTACGCTATAGCCCCCCTCACCATTCAACAGGCTGGGGAGGGCAACAGAAACAGAAGCATGTCTCTGAGCACACAGTTTAAGGCCAGGCTTACAAACTTAAGTACAATAATGGCAACATTTAACAATTTCAGCCTAACAACCACCTTTCCTGGCCTCGCCAGTATAGCAACACACAATGCCCTATCTCAACAATCAACCTACTCTGTGCGCTTCTCCAGAGAAATAAACATGAACTTAAAACGCCTGTACTGATAATAACTGTTATGCATATATAAACAAATGATTCATTATGATACCACACTGGGCATTGCAGCAAATTCACGGCAAGAACTGATGTTCAGAGAAACCACAGAGAAACCCCAGTTACTGTGGCTGAGGTCCAACAGCCCCACCTCAGACTCTACAGGCCTCATTGAGCAGGTTGATGGGCTCCATGGCCACGACAAAAGGGAGATCAGAATCGCCTTTATTGGCCGTGTATATGCGCAGACACATACGAGGAATTTGGTTCGGGTAGATGACGACTCTCAATCACAGCAATGTAAATCACAACAATATGTAAACAACACAATAGAAACAATATAAAATAACCATAAGGTGTGTGTCTCTAGGAGGAGAGCCACACCAACAGCTGAGCTCTGACAGCTTGGAGCACTGGCACACTAGGCCCAGGTGTTGCCAGTGTTGCTAAAACATTCCACACCTGTACAAAATATACTGGAATAACACGAGTAGGTCTATTATCGGGCTTTAGTTCTGTTCATATATCAAACACGTCCTATTCTTCATCTAAATATCCTTCTGTGTCTAGCATGTGACCAATCCTGCAGACCTGTCGGCAGCATTTAAAATCCAGCTGTTCCAAAAACCTTTCACCAGCTTCTTCTCAACTTATTGTGTCAGCCGTGATCTTTCTGAGACAAAATAACCCTGTTTGGAAACTGTTCAGAGTACTGTGGGATGGCTCTGCTGAAATCGTCATTTAGCATAACTGAATTTGGGTGTTTTGTTATGGACAGCAGGCTTCCAGCAGGGCAGAGACTCCAGAGCAACAGGACTCACTGCAGAAGAAGAAATCAGCTGGTATACGAGCTACTAAGCAAGAATACGTTGAAGGTAAACAGATATTTACCTCCACCTCTTTAACCTCCACCTTCCTTCATTGGGACAGGACAACACGCTCTGTCACTGAGAGCAGTCACAGACAAACGCGAAGAGCCGAGGCTCTGCAGACAACTTAATGCTGACACAGTTTGTGGCCTCACAGAGTAGCTTTGTGTTGCAGAGGCAGAGGAGCACCACCGGCCTTTGTGCTGCACCTGCACTGACGCCTTCCTGAAGGGGGACTGTTGTGGCTGCTGGCGATGGCTCAAACAGCAGTTTCACACTTTTATCACGAACCCTTTCTTTGACCTGGTCATCATCATCTGCATCATTGTTAGCACCATCTTCACAGCCATGGAACATTACCCTATGATGGTGGAGTTCATGGAGACCCTGGTCATCGCTGAGCTGGTGAGTGTTGAAGAAGTGTCTGCAGACCCTGTTATCTCCTACTTGGTTAATTTAATGGCAGCTTCTTCACTGCAGGCTAAAATCAGGACTTTTCCATTCTGCTCCCTTAGTTTGGTGTAGACTTGATCAGTCGGAGGGACCATATGTTCTTCTTCGATGTGCCTCCATGACCAATTTAGTGATGAATGCTTTTAGCGGGTTCTTCAGCCACCTAGCAAGAGTGGTTTAAAATGTCCACTCAGAGCAACTACATCACAAATGGTAACAAACCAACGGTACAAACCTGTAAACGACCTGCATAACTGAGAGGAAAAGCAGCACAGTGAGGTAAAAATGTAACGGGGGTACAGTATAAACCTCTGGCAAGTCTCGAGAAAAGTAAGGATCAGCTGGGATTCAGAGGGAGCTTTACTGAGGTTTATTTACACCGTGAGTCTTTGCAGTAACAGTGATGCCTGGTCAGAGTGATCTACCTTTACATGGGTGACATTTCACAGGAAAATTATTGTTTTGTTGGAACTTCTACTTCTGCACGGGACTCGGTGTGTTCGAGGTTTTTCGTCCGCCTGTCTGCCGATGGTTGGATGAATTGGATGCAAAACATGCTTCTACTCTGTGACCTCTGACCCCTTTGAACTGTGCAGGTCTTCCGTGTGATCTTTGCAGCTGAGATGATCATCAAACTTGTCGCACTGGGCCTGCATGGATACTTCCAGGTCAGATTTGTAGTTTCTTCTCAACAGTTCAGCGATCTGCCATTTTCAAAGAAACATTTGTGATTGTTTGTTGTCGTGGTTACAGGTGCGCTGGCATATCTTCGACTTTATCCTCGTCATCATTTCTCTGGTGCAGCTGGGACTGGCTGACGTTGAGGGTCTATCTTTGCTTCTTCTTCCGGTTAGTATAACATCACCATCACTGTCATCATCATCATCTGTTCTCACGTATCTTTCTGTTTGTCCAGTTTCGAGTGTTTCGGCTGGCCCGTTGGTGGCCGATGCTCCACATGTTTTTGAAGATCGTCTGGGCCTCAGTGGGGAACCTGACTCTGGTTCTCTTCATCACGGTCTTCATGTTCTCTGTGGCGGGCGTGCAGCTGTTCCAGTCGGACTACAAAGCTAACGTCTGTCGCATTTCTCATGACTGCCAGCTTCCTCGTTGGCATATGGAAGACTTTTTCCACACCTTCATGCTTGTCTTCAGGGTCTTGTGTGGACTGTGTTTAGAGTCTTTATGGGATTGCATGGAGGTCTCGAATGATGGCATGTGTGTGACCTTCTTCATGATTGTCCTGATTGTTGGAAAGCTGCTGGTGAGTCTCTTTACACTTAACAACCTAGAATGACCCAGTCCACCTTAGTCCAATCAGAGTTTTTGAATGAGTTCCTGGTCTGTTTGCAGATCCTACATCTGTTCCTGAATTTATTGTTCATCAATGTTCAGCTGGTGGATTCAGAAGACAAAACAACAAACATTCTGCAGAGTACCATGAAACAGACCAGAACCTGGATCCCCAAGAGAATCTGGACTTTGTGGGGGAAGAACTACGCTGACCAAGATCACAAAGGTGGTTTTTGTTTGTATATTTGTCTTTGTAGGTTCTCAGTTATCCAGGTCACAGTAATCCAAGGAGCTTGTTTTGTGCCATTACTTTATTGCTGTTTTGGGGGTCTGCATTATTAACATGGAATGTAGATATAACACTGGCACAGCCACAACGAGGTAACATATTAGTCAAAGTCAAACTTTATTGTCATCTCCGCTAAATGGCAAATGGTAAATGGCCTGTATTTGTATAGCGCATTACTTGGTCCCCTATGGACCAAAAGCACTTTACACTGCATTCAGTCATCCGCCCATTCACACACTGGTGATGGCAAGCTACATTGTAGCCACAGCTGCCCTGGGGCGCACTGACTGCTACAGCCAGTGCAGCATATAAAGACAAGACGACGAGTTACATCAGTGCAAAAAACCCTAATAAATGGATATAAAAGGAGTAGAAAAATAAATATACACTTAAGACTAAGACTTAGTGAAGTCCTGTCTTGAAGCCTGAAACTGGATGTTTACAAACTGGATCTGACTTCGACAGTGAGGGACTCTGCTCACTACTCATTGGTAGTAAAATGTAAAGTGGATTGTAGTCTCGACTTAAATCTTCCCGTCCTTCCTTCTCCTCAACAAGACTTCAAACTAGTGACTGAGACCATAAATTCATCAGTGAGCTGAGTGATGAGGTGAACACGAAGCTCATTTTCTCATATACTTGCAAATGTTCAGGTTACAACCAGAGGAGTCGCCACCTGCTGGACATTAGAGAGACTGCAGGTTTGAGGCAGTGTTGCCTTCATGTTTCAGGTCATCCTCATACATACTCTGTTGTTAGTGGTTTATTTTTTTTCTGTGGATCGTATTTGGATTTCTGTGTCTTTTTTAAGTTTTAGATTTAGAGCTTTTAATTTGAAAATATTTTCATGTTTTCCTCATTTGCAGGTGACACTGAAAAAGACAACAAGGAGGAATATCTGGCCTTAAGCTCTGTGAGCTCAGATCAGCTGACCCTCGATGATAACCACACAAACATGGCCGCCTGGGAGGCCCCCGTCGCTGTGGCTGAGATCGAGTTTAGGACGCCTGAAAATGCACAAGAAAAGGAGACGCAGCATGTAAAGCAGATTCTACTATTTTTGATCCTAGAGCAGAATTTCATGTTAAAAGTAAATACTGATGTGTGACGCAGCTTCGGCCTCGAGTATGAACAGCAGATAAACATGTTTGTGTCGCCACGGGGCGACCGTGGCTCAGGGGGTTGGGAATCGCATCTGTAACCGGAAGGTCGCCGGTTCGATCCCTGGGCTCTCTGTCCTGGTCGTTGTGTCCTTGGGCAAGACACTTTACCCTACTTACCTACTGGTGTTGGCCAGAGGGGCCGATGGCGCGATATGGCAGCCTCGCTTCTGTCAGTCTGCCCCAGGACAGCTGTGGCTACACCTGTAGCTGCCTCCACCAGTGTGTGAATGTGAGAGTGAATGAATAGTGGTATTGTAAAGCGCTTTGGGTGCCTTGAAAAGCGCTATATAAATCCAATCCATTATTATTATTTATTATTACACAGTACTATTTTCCTCACTGTGATCCCCGTGCATGAAGAACATCTCTCCACCCTCGATGTGACCGCAGCATCATCAGAGCTTCAGCATAACTGCAGTTGTCTTTATGATGAATTGAGTGAAACACAGCGATGAGATGCTTTCACACACACATCCACAGCACACAGGTTTAAAGCAGACAACTGGACCGTGTAAAGTTCAGGTTTTAGTTTGAAATTCATCAGCAGCTGCTGATGTTAAAATCACTGCAACAGTTTAAAGAAGGTGATCATCAGACTTTTACAGGACTGAAATCAGCCATCCTGAATTCACAGACACAGTAAAGACCCGAGACATAAACCGCGTGAGCTTTCAGAGTGTGAACACTTAGTCCGGTGACAGTATTTTAAAGTAACTAGGACATTAAAGTTTATTTATGTTTGTGAACTTCTGTGTCTGCAGTGTGACGTCATGCAGAAACGTAAAGATGAAACTCATCCAGAACCTGAGGACTGCTGCTGCAACAGTATGAGCACACACACACACACACTGTTATATCAAATTATTATATGTAAAATAGTTTAAACCTGCAGTGACAAACCTTTGTCTCCCTCTTCTGGCAGTGAGAGTAATTACGTAAATGCTGAGCTTTGGTAAACGTGTTCATTTTTTCACCATATTTGGATCACACAGACTCGGATACCTGCTAATTAGTGTTCAGTAACATCCAAATAAAATCCTCAAGTTTCAGTCCCTGAAACTGGACCTCAGACTTCTTGAATGTCTGTTGGTCCAGTCAACCTCACAGCAGCCATATTATTGGTCAGATGATTGTAATAAAAATGATCCAAAAGACTCCAACAGCACAAACATGGTCCAGAGGTACAGTTCAGGGACTGCAATTGGCAGACAGCTAGCAGCTACACCCGCCTGTGTCACCATCCACCTGTTAGTCAAAGAGGCCACGCCCCTAATAATGCCAACTTTAAGGCTCAATACAAACCTTCTCTCACTCTCTTACAGTTGTCATGAAAGGGGGAAATTATGGATATGGATTTGGTCTCAGGCTGTAAACATGTTTATTTGTGCTGTAAAGTTTTAACATAGGGACATGTTAAATCTATGGGGACCGGCTCACTGCTGGAGCCTCTGCAAGAGGAACTGCAGCTTTTGGTTCTTCTGTGCATGATTTAGTTTTCAGTGCCTCAGTTTGATGGATGATGTAGACCCAATTTAAAAGTTCAACAAACTGTGACATACAGAGATGATATCAAAGTTCCTGCACTGCAGCTGTTTCCGTTACATCAAGAGAACAGAAGCCAATCAGTCAGCAACGCCTCTGATGTGTTTCAGGCTGTTACATCTGCTGTCCGTTCCTGGAAATAGACACATCCCAGGGTACCGGCAGGGTCTGGTCTAACTTCAGGAGAGCCTGCCTCTGCATCGTGCAACACAAATTCTTTGAGGGCTTCATCGTCTTCATCATCCTGCTGAGCTGTGCAGCTCTGGTAAACAGACATTGTCAATACATATTTGACAATATACATCATGAATTCATGTCACATTCAAACCCTGGACTCACTTGGACATGTTTTATCTTCCTGGCTTAACTCCACACTGAAACCACTAAGCTAAACATATGGCACTGATAGCGACCTGCATGAACCCACAGACAGTTGATTTGGTCTTTGAAATCACTTTTGGATCAGTGTCTTGATGCATGCTCAATCATCCAGGTAAGTAAATCCCAAAGGTTGAATCTGTACACCTGGTCGTAACGTTTTCAGGAGAAACTTTCATCATCAGGGGACTTCTTCAGTCTCAGCTGACTGCAGGTCTCCAACCATATAAACAGGACATTTGCACACTGACTGAAACTAGCACCACTGAAGGAACAATGGGCTGGGAGGTCAGTTCCTTCATCGTTAATATGCAAATTCTTTTGACCATTTGATCAAAGACGATTGATCAATAACCATGAGTCCCATTCACAGAGAGTTGGGGAATGGCTGCAATCACAGCATTGTAAGATGGTGACAGATGTACCCTTAGGCCCCTCCTCCATTCAGAGATGGTCCTTCCCTTTTCACGTAAATGGCCTCCTTGACTCCGCCTTCAAACCAGCGTTCCTCCCTGTCCAGGATGTTACATCCTCATCATTGAAAGAGTGTCCACTGGCCTGTAGGTGTGAATAGACTGCAGAGTCCTGGCCTGACGAGGTGGCTTTTCTGTGTTGTGTCATCTGCTTGTGCAATCTACTGTTTATAAGGTTGGAAACCTGCAGTCCGCTGAGACTGAAGAAGTCACCTGATGATGATGAAACGTTTCTCCCACTGAAAACGTTCAGATGAACTGAATCAACCTTTTTGGGTTTTGGAGCTGTTGGGGTGGTTTCCTGTTCATGGGTAGAAAAGTTATGTCTTATTATTGCAGAGGTGCTGCTCTGAAAGACACAAAACATCCCCTCACTAAAGCGCCAGAGTTGCAGATGATCACAGTCTACAATATTAGAGAGAGGATCACAACAATCAGATGACAAGAGCAGCCCTTGGTGATAGTGGGAAGGAAGAATCCCTTTTTTAACAGAAAGAGACCTCCATCTGAACCAGAATCAGGGAGGAGCAGCCATCTCCTGGATGTGTCGGAGGGTGGTGGGAAAAAACACAGACAGAAAAGAAGAGCTCATGAAGAACAAACAGGACAGCAGGTCGTCTGTTAAACCAGAAGGTCACACTGCTAGAATGACAGTGGTTGTCCTTAGATCGTCTCATATGCTGCTTGTTGTGAGTAAACAGGCGTGTGTTTGTGAACAGGTTTTTGAGGACATCTACCTGGGGCATCGTCCAGTCTTGCAGAGAGTTTTGAAGATGGCAGACCTGGTGTTCACCTTCGTGTTTCTGGTGGAGATGCTACTGAAGTGGATCGCTTTTGGATTCAAGAAATACTTCACAAGCTTCTGGTGCTGGCTCGACTTCCTCATCCTAGATGTAAGAGCACAATCGGCAGCACCGATTATTGGCAGTATTTTACAAAGCCAGTCACGGAGGGACCACAAGCCAGTGTTGTCCTGGTGCTGGTCCCAAGCCTGGGTAAATGGGGAGGGTTGTATCAGTAAGAGTATTCTGGCTAAATCTTGGAATGAACGAAAAATGATGTGGGGCATTTAACCATGTGTGGAGCTGGGGATCATAGACCCACCTCAGCATTGGTGATGGCACCGAAGCTAAAGGACGGGCTGTTCATGTCTGAGATGTGGGCGGCTTTGACAGGATGTCAGTATTTGACGTTGTAGTAAAGAAATGGGGTTGTTTCAGTTTGAACAGATAAACTAACAGCACACAGTCAGGCTGGGTAAGATGAACCTGCTGCTTCACTGCTCTCCTGTACAATGAGGTCAGTTCAATTTAATCGAGTTCAATTCAATGTTATTTATATAGCACCAAATCACAACAACAGTTGCCTCAAGGTGCTTTACACTATAAGGTCAAGACCCTACAGTAATGTTAAGGAAACCGAAAAAACCCAACAATAATATGACCCCCTATGAGCAAGGGCTTTGGCAACAGTGGGAAGGAAAGACTCTCTTTTAACAGGAAGAAACCTCAAGCAGAACCAGGCTCAGGGAGGGGCGGGGCCATCTGAGGCGGGGCCTGATGATTTAAGACCTTATTGGTTTAAGAGTATGTGAGGTGCAGGATTTTGAATTCTGGATTTAACAGGAAGCCAAAACAGGAGAAATCTGCTCTCTCTTTCTAGTCCCTGTCAGGACTCTTGCTGCAGCATTTTGGATCAGCTGAAGGCTTTTCAGGGAGTTTTTTGGACATCCTGATAATAATGAATTGCAGTCGTCCAGCCTGGAAGTAATAAATGCATGAACTAGTTTTTCAGCGTCACTCTGAGACAGGATATTTCTAACTTTAGAGATGTTGCACAAATGGAAGAAAGCAGTCTTACATATTTGTTTAATATGTGCTTTGAAGGACATGTCCTGGTCAAAAATGACTCCAAGGTTCCTCACAGTGTTACTGGAGGCCAAGGTAATGCCATCCAGAGTAAGAATCTGCTTAGATACCATATTTCTAGGCTTTTCAGGGCCGAGTACAATAACCTCAGTTTGATCTGAATGAAGAAGCAGAAAGTTAGCGGCCATCCAGGTCTTTATGTCTTTAAGACATTCCTGCAGTTTAACTCATTGGTGTGTGTTATCTGGCTTCATGGACAGATAGAGCTGGGTGTCATCTGCATAGCAGTGTAAATGTATGCTATGTCTTCTAATGATACTGCCTAAGGGAAGCATGTATAGTGTAAACAGAATTGGTCCTAGCACTGAACCCTGTGGAACTCCATAATTAACCTCAGTGTGTGAAGAGGACTCTCCATTTACATGCACAAACTGGAGTCTATTAGATAGATATGATACAAACCACTGCAGTGCAGTACCTGTAATACCTACAGCATGTTCTAATCGCTCTAATAGGATATTATGGTCGACAGTATCGAACGCTGCACTGAGGTCTAGCAGGACAAGCACAGAGATGAGTCCACTGTCAGAGGCCATAAGAAGATCATTTGTAACCTTCACTAAAGCTGTTTCTGTGCTGTGAACTCTATGAGAAGTAAGCAAAGTTTATTTATTAAGTTTATTTGTTTATTAAGCACTTTTCACAGAGTCGCTGTACACAAAAGGGTCAAATAAATCTGAACATTAAGTGCTAAAATATTCAATAAAAATATTTGATAAAATAAAATAAAATAAACAGGTAGTTTTAAAATAAATAAATAAACCTATAATCATTCCAATAAAACTTCTGAAGCCTGTTTAAACAAAGATTTTAGTCCACAGAGTCCACTAAGTGTAGTTGTGGTGGTAGACTGTTCTACAGCCTTGGTGCCACAGACTGAAAGCCTCTGTGCCCCCTCGTCTTTAGTCATTTACAGGGAACAACCAAAAAATCCAGAGTCTGTGAATGAAGAAAGAAAGCAATGATTTGTCCAAGCTGGAAAACAGGTTATTACAATAGTCTAAAAATAACTTAGAAATGTTACTTAAATGAAATGAACAGCGATATGATGAATATTTTATATGCAAGTCGAAGCCAGAGAAGAATCCAATATTACAACAACAACAACAACAACCTTTATTTATAGAGCACATTAAAAGCCTTAGGCATACCAAAGTGCTTTACAAAAAAACAATAAAATAATACAGTTAAGAGCATTAATATCAAATATAATAAGAACAGCAGACAATGTTCACAGTAGAAAGCCACTAATAAAATGGACTGCAGCACATAGATTATAGCAGACCCAGTGCCGCATGATAGAGAACACCAAGAATGAAGGAATAGTAAAAAGTTAATGCAATAGGTCGCAGTTAACAGTCAGCATTTAACGGGTAGAGAAGGCAAGTTCAAAAAGATAAGTTTTAAGGCGTGCTTTAAAAGAAAAAATAGAATCAGACTCCCGAATGCCAATCGGGAGGCTGTTCCATAACTCAGGTGCAGCAAAGGCAAACGATCGATCGCCTCTAGATTTCAACCGAGATCTGGGCTGAACTAACAATAACTGCGAGGATGACCTTAAAGCCCTGGCAGGGACATAAGGGTTTAAAAGTTCCTTAAGATAGGTTGGTGCAGTATTATTGATAATTTTAAACGTAAGCAGCAAAATTTTAAATTGAATACGGTATTTGATAGGCAGCCAATGCAGCTCAGCAAGAACCGGAGTAATATGGTCAAACTTCTTGGTTTTAGTTAGAATACGTGCCGCAGCATTCTGAACTGTCTGTAATCTATGTAGAAGGGTAACATGGAGACCAGAATAGAGTGAGTTACAGTAATCTAGTCTTGACGTTACAAAAGCATGAATGAGCTTTTCTAAGTCATTATACGGGATATAGTGTCTGGCCCTGGAGATGAGACGAAGCTGATAAAAACTAGATCTGACAACAGCAGACACCTGTTTATCAAGTTTAAAGGAGCTGTCAAACAAGACACCCAGATTCCTGACAGTATCAGAGAAAGAACTAGTAAGAAAGCCAAAGGCATCTTGAAGTTTGGCGCGAAGGGCATTACTGCCAAAAATCATGATTTCAGTCTTTTTTTCATTGAGAATAAGAGTATTTGCCAACAGCCATTTCTTGACCTCACTCATGCACTCACGAAAGTTATTTAAAGATAAAGCGAGATCATCATGTAACTCAAAATAAATCTGGATGTCATCCGCATAATAGTGAAAAGCAATGTGGTATTTCTCAAAGATAGCGCTTAAAGGAAGCATATACAGTGAGAAAAGGGTCGGGCCTAACACAGAACCCTGGGGGACACCACAGCAAACAGGTACAGGGGAAGAGGAAGATGAGGCCAGATGTACCGAAGAAAGCCGATTGGAGAGGTAAGATTTGAACCAGTCCAAGGCAGTGCCCTTAATGCCAACAGAGTGCTCTAATCTTGCGACTAGGATGTTATGGTCAACCATATCAAATGCAGATGAAAGATCCAATAGAACTAAAACAGAAGGACGACCATTATCAGCCATAAGTAAAAGATCATTAAAAACACGAAGCAGCGCTGATTCAGTGCTATGATGTTGTTTAAAGGCTGATTGGAATTTATCATTTATATTATTCTCGTCCAGGTAGGTCTGCAGTTGAAGTAGAACCACCTTCTCAAGGATTTTAGCCAAGAAAGGAAGCTTGGAAATCGGTCTATAGTTGGCAAAATCACTATGATCCAGGTTATTTTTCTTTAAAACGGGTTGAATAAAAGCATGTTTAAGAACTGAAGGTACATAACCAGAAAGCAAGGAGAGGTTCAATATAGACAATAGACAGGGTCCAATTACATTAAAACAATCCTTGACTATACGAGATGGAAGAACATCATGTACACAATTAGTATTGTTTAGTTTCTCAGTTATACGCTTCAGAGTGGGAAGTGAAATTAATTCAAATTGATGTAAGGCAGCAGAACAGTCAGGATTAGACATACTGTCAGCCACCAAAGGAAGCGTAGATCTAAGAGATAAAACTTTATCTAGAAAGTAGTTTGAAAATTTTTCACAGAGACCTGGGGAGCACGAGAGTGGCATAGAGGGACGAGGATTCACCACTGAGTTAAAAATTTTAAATAGGATGCGAGGATTGTCACCATTAGAAGTAATAATCTTAGCGAAGAAGGCTGCTTTAGCCATTCTGGCAGCAGATTGGAATTTCGAGCGGCTAATACGTAAAATGTCATATGATGACTGGAGTCTATCATTCCTCCACCTCCTCTCATCACGCCTGCACAAACGCCGTAGAACACGGACAGAGTCGTTTAACCAGCATTGCGAGTAGGTTCTGGGGCGTTTGTGTTTGATAGGTGCAACAGTGTTAAGAATCGAGGAGCATGTAGTTAAAAAAGTATTGGTAAAATTCTCAAGTGTGTGTGGGATAAAACAGTCCGACATATTAAATGAAGAATTAACAAAAGATGTAGAGAAGTTGACCACAGTATCGGCGTTAATAGTCCGAGTAGGATGGAGAGGAACCTCCAAGTAAGGGTCAGTGATACCCAGGTCAACGTCAAAGATGACCGGGGAATGATCAGAAAGTCCAGTATTTCTAATTTCCTTAATGCATATATCCACGTTAAATGAAAAAACCAGATCAAGGGTGTGACCCTTAACATGAGTAGGTTCATTTACCCACTGGGTAAGATTAAAAGAGTCAGTCAGTGCAGAAAAATCTTTAGACAGGTGGTCATCCATACAACAAACATGAATATTGAAGTCACCAGAAATAACTACAGAATCATATTTAAAAAGAATAGAACCCAAAAAAATCAGCAAATTCAGAGATGAACATCTTATGATATTTAGGCGGACGATAAGCCACGACACACAGAGTAGTTCGAGGGCCAGTCAATTCCAATAGCTGAGCTTCAAAGCTAGAATAGGTTGGGGAGGGTAGCAGCCGTGCCTCAAGTTTATTTCTAAAAACCGAGGCTAAGCCACCACCTCTACCAGTAAGCCTCGATGAGCTAAAAAAGGCACAGTCAGAAGGGAGAAGTTCAGAGAAGGGGATGAACTCACCCGGAGAGGTCCATGTCTCAGTCAGAAATAAAACATCCAGACCCGAGGAGAGAAAAAAATCATTTAAGAGGAAGGCCTTATTAGAAAGAGACCTGACATTAAATAAGGCCATCCGAGTCCGAGGAGTCCTGTCCTTAGTAGTAGCTCGTTTGAGGGTACTGAGGTTGTTTTGTTGAACACCACGGCCAGGCAGTGATATCCAAGAACGAGCAGAGTGGAAGGCCACTGGGCAGGCAGGATAGGACTGAGGGCCAACGGGACATATCCAACAGTGGTTGAGCAGTTTAGCCACAAAGCGGCTACCAAGATGGTGGATGAAACGAGAAAATTCACAGCTAGTAGGGGGGTAATCCGTAGCCATGGCTCTGATATAAGCCTTGAAGCGGACACGGACACCACTCCTTCTACCCCGTCTCCTGGGACGTATCCTGCGGGGCATGGGAAGAGGTAAATCGGTCAGATGAGTGGGAGAGACGGGCATCAGGGGAATGGCATCACCCGCGGTCCCAAGACAGTTCGGTCGTTGAGAACAGGAGAAACGAAGATTCAGGAGCGTGTTTCTATCATAGGTTATTAGCGTACAATCACCTAGAGAACAAAGTGCCAAAGATAAAGACACAAGGAGTACAACGCCGAGGCGCAGACGGAGTCGAAGACGGAGTCGAAGACGGCCAGCCATGCACACCGGCGCCATCTTGGAAAATTTTATATATCGATACATGGCCCAACTCCTTGAACAGTCCACCATATACAAGCACAGGTGAGCCCATAAATGGCAGGAAGTAAACATTCATTACTAAATAAGGAAACCAGAATCTTACATGCAAGTGTGCCTGCAGTTAAACGCTATAGCTAATAGCATCCCCCACCATGCTAGATGTAGGGGAGGAAAAATATCTGCACGCAGTTCAAGAAAAGGTTTACAGTTTTAAACACAACAATGACAACTTTGATCAGAATGACTTCAACAGATACAATGGTTTGTTCTAACAGAGACAGTCCTGTCAGATAAGTAAGAAGAAAACCAGTCTAAGGCAGAGCCACATACACCAGCCTAAACCTCAAGCCTGTCAGGCAGAATGTTATGGTAAATGGTATGAAAGGCTGCACTAACACTGGACAGAATGATAGCAGAACAGTCCCCTGCATCAGAAACCATTCAAAGATCACTACAGATTCATTATACAAAAGACAGAGCAAAGACCTGATCTCCTACAGTTGAAACCTGACTGAAACTCTTCCAATAAGCCATTCCTCTGCAGATGATATGTTAGCTGTTGACAACTACTGTTTCAAGAATCGATAACAGGAAGGCTGGGGATTGGCCTATAAGTAGCTAAGACAGCTGGGACAAGGGGTTGTATTTAAGTAATGTTTAACAACTGCCATCTCGAAGGCCTGTGGCTTGTAGCCGATTATTAGAGACAGGTGGATCACATTGTCACCGCTGTGCTGTCTTCTAGGTGTCTCTGTTCTCCCTGATGGGCAACATGCTTGGATACACCAGCCGGCCTCTGAGAGCTCTGAGGACTCTGAGGGTCCCGTCTCGCTTCAAGGGCATGAGGGTGAGGCAGGCACTCATACAGATACAGACATTGCCGAGCAGGATGTAGGTGTACTCTTCTGCTAGAGAAAGAAGATCAAATATTTATAAAATTCTTTGCTTGTTAAATGATTTGTAGAGTTCGTGTGACTTTCTCTTTTGCTCTACTCATCATTGTGCTCCCTTTTTAGGAGATTTGAGTCCTTAGGGTGTGTCTGTTATTTCCCATAGACACTGAAGGTTTGTCCTATCCATCATCATTCTCCTTATTTGCAGGGTATCTGTCCCTAACAGTTTCTTCGATTTCACCCAACTCAGGGAGCGTTCATCAAACAATCTTTGTTTTCTTATTTCTCGGTTGTCCATCCTACAGACGTGTCCCAGGTATTTTAATCGCTGGTGTAAGCAGAAGGACTTTATCACTTTTGTCTCAGTAATGCGTGCAGGTCTGCATTTGTGAGTTTTAATCGCCAACCCGTTATTCAGCCTCCCAAATCTGTATGACCACACAAAAAGAACACACTGTCCTTTGATGTTCAGAGGAAAGTTTTCCCATACTTGAGGAGGTTACTCCACAGACTGGCGGCTGTGCTCCATTTGGTCAGCCAGGCACAAGACTGGGTTCCCCAGGGTGTAGCTGTCCTAATGACGGAGGTGTGAGAGGCGACTGGTCTTACCAGGACTTATCAATGCCTTGTAACCCTAGTATAAAGCCAGTTGCATGTCACACAATTTACACCCCAAGTTGAATGATTGTTTACGTTGTATATCATTTGCTTAGTTTTTGTTTACAGGTTTTCAGGTCTTTCAGTAGCTAATAGTGAACTTTCCTGGCAGAACTAAAGTCCTGTTGGATGGAGAGCCAACGTGGAGGCAGCTTATTAACTGGATGTGAGCTGATTCACAGCAGAGACCTTTTTGTCTCTGTCTGTGTGCAGGTGGTGCTGAAGGTGCTTGCCGTGACGCTGCCCTCCATGTTCAGCATGCTGCTGGTGATTCTGGTCATCTGGCTTGTCTTCAGCGTGATAGGAGTGAATCTGTTTGCAGGAAAGTTTTCTTACTGTTACAATGAGACTTCAGAGGAGCTTTTCTCCTTTTACGTGGTGAACAACATGACTGAATGCTTTTCACTGATGGATCAGAATTTCTCTGAGGTCAACTGGAAGACGTGGACGTTTAATTTTGACAATGTGGGGATGGGTTTCCTGTCGCTGCTGATCATGGTCAGTGTGAACACTCTAACTTGTTAGTTAGAATGCATAAAACCATCAACTGTGTGGAAAAAACATAACCAAGCTAACTAAAGTCAGTATCATTTAGTAATACAGCTTGAATTCATTGTTTTTCTAATGAAACTCTGTGTTGATTGTGGGTCAGGGGACGTCTTCAGGCTGGATGGACATCATGTATGCAGCTGTGGACTCCAGACAAGTCAGTATACACGCTGGATCAGTACTGTTACTGTTGCTGTTATTACTGGTATATTACTACTGTGTGTGTGTGTTAAAACCACTGTGTGTGTGTGTGTGTGTGTGTGTGTGTGTGTGTGTGTGTGTGTAGGTGGAAGACCAGCCGCACTACGAGATCAATGTGTACATGTACCTGTACTTCATCTGTTTCATTATCATCGGCTGCTTCTTTACGCTGAACCTCTTCATTAGAGTCATCATTGATACGATCCACCAGCAGAGACACAAGATAGGTCACGCACACGCACACAGTTGGGCATCAGTCTGTAGAAGCTCCACAGTGTTGGCTGAATTCGTTCTTCCTGTTTCTGTCAGTTAACTTTGCTCTTGTCTCTCATCTCTACTTCGGAGGGAAACATGTTTTTGTGACGGACCAGCAGCAGAAATATTTGAGCACCATAAAGAAACGATTCTCTGAAAAACGCAACAAAACTGTTCCACAACCTCAGGTCAGTTCAGATATAGTTCTTCAGTCTTTGTCAACTGCTGGCTGATTTTCATTTTTAGCCCAGTCCTTGTACCCGACCACTTTCAGAAGATTACCCAACTCTGACCCATTCAGGCATAAAAGAGGCTCCTAACTCAAGGGATGAACTAATGTTGTGTCCACACATGATGCACAACTCAGGAAACAACCAGTTTCAAGTTGTATCTTTGAGCTCTTTTGCTGAATTTGTGAAAAATGCCAAAGTAATGGGAATCTAAGGAGCTTGGAAAGAGAACCGTTAGTTGTTTGAAGACGTTTCAGCTCTCATCCGAGAAGCTTCTTCAGTTCTAAGGTCAAATGGTGGAGAGTCCCAGATTGAAACCCAGTGGGAGTTTCCCCCCAAAGAGGTACAAAGGACCCCCTGATGATCCTCTACCTAATCACATGAGCCAAGGTGTGAAAACGGGTGTGGGTCACAATCAGCCAGGGTTTCGGGTGAGCTCATGGTGAAACCCGGCCCCACCCTGTCATGTGATTTCCTGAGGCCAGATGGCCCAGGATGTGAGTGGGTGTTAAGGCGTCTGGGGAGGGATCTCAGAACTGGATTATAGATGGCAGAGAGTTGTAAACTCCAGGTGGACTTACAGTGGGGCAAAAAAGTATTTAGTCAGCCACCGATTGTGCAAGTTCCCCCACCTAAAATGATGACAGAGGTCAGTAATTTGCACCAGAGGTACACTCCAACTGTGAGAGACAGAATGTGAAAAAAAAACACGACGAGTTGAGTTTATACCAAAAAGTTCTACTTTGGTTTCATCTGACCACATGACATTCTCCCAATCCTCTGCTGTATCATCCATGTGCTCTCTGGCAAACTTCAGACGGGCCTGGACATGCACTGGCTTCAGCAGCGGAACACGTCTGGCACTGCGGGATTTGATTCCCTGCCGTTGTAGTGTGTTACTGATGGTGACCTTTGTTACTTTGGTCCCAGCTCTCTGCAGGTCATTCACCAGGTCCCCCCGTGTGGTTCTGGGATCTTTGCTCACCGTTCTCATGATCATTTTGACCCCACGGGATGAGATCTTGCGTGGAGCCCCAGATCGAGGGAGATTATCAGTGGTCTTGTATGTCTTCCATTTTCTGATGATTGCTCCCACAGTTGATTTTTTCACACCAAGCTGCTTGCCTATTGTAGATTCACTCTTCCCAGTCTGGTGCAGGTCTACAATACTTTTCCTGGTGTCCTTCGAAAGCTCTTTGGTCTTGGCCATGGCGGAGTTTGGAGTCTGACTGTTTGAGGCTGTGGACAGGTGTCTTTTATACAGATGATGAGTTCAAACAGGTGCCATTCATACAGGTAACGAGTGGGGGACAGAAAAGCTTCTTACAGAAGACGTTACAGGTCTGTGAGAGCCAGAGATTTTCCTTGTTTGAGGTGACCAAATACTTATTTTCCACCCTAATTTACGAATAAATTCTTTACAAATCCTACCATGTGGATTCATGGATTTTTTTTTCACATTCTGTCTCTCACAGTTGAAGTGTACCTCTGGTGCAAATTACTGACCTCTGTCATCATTTTAAGTGGGGGAACTTGCACAATCGGTGGCTGACTAAATACTTTTTTGCCCCACTGTAAATGGCTTCTTTCACTCCTCTTTTAAACATCTGTCCTCTCTGTCCAACATGTGAACATTGGAATCCTCGAAAGAGCGTCCTTTCCCCCGTGTCACCTATTGTAGCCAACTTAACTCTCTTCCTATTGAAAAAACAAAAGTTGTATCCCAGATGGCCGACTTCTAAATGGCCACCATGGTCACCACCATGGTAGACAAACTGGCAGCTCTTACTGTGGTGGCATCTGTCATTTTTTTCAGTGTGGTATGTTGGAGCAGCAGTTTATCGGCAGCTGAGAGGAAGAGGTTAGATAAACTCATCAGGAAGGCCGGCTCTGTTCTGGGATGCACCCTGGACCCAGTGCAGGTGGTGGGAGACAGAAGGACTTTGGCCAAAATAACATCTCTGATGGACAGAGTCTCCCACCCCATGCATGTAGATGTTGCTGCAGAGCTGCTTCAGTGACAGACTGCTGCATCCTCAATGCATGAAGGAGCGTTTCTGCAGGTCCTTCCTCCCTGCAGCTGTCAGACTGTACAATCAGAACTGCTCCCAACAATCATAGGTCTGCGCTGTAACTGCAATAATTTAATCAACCGATTCGCACAGCAACCTGGTTTGCCTCTTAGCTGTAGTTAATTTTATTTAATTTAACACTAGATTTACTAACCCTGCGCAAATTTGCGTAAATCCCCTGAACCTAAAACCTATTAGAATTACTGACTTTTTTATTTTCTGGCGCAAGTCCCAAGGTGTTATTCAAACTGGGGTGAATAAAATGAATAAGGCTGGGCAGCATCACCTCATCCCCCATCACACTGAACACTGGTGCTCCACAGGGGTGTGTACTGAGCCCTCTCCTGTACTCACTCTACACCTACAACTGCACGGGCACTAACAACTCCAACATCATTGTGAAGTTTGCGGACGACACTACAGTGGTGGGTCTTATCACCAAAGGTGATGAGACGGCCTACAGGGAGGAGGTCAGCGCCTTGACCCACTGGTGTCAAGACAACCATCTCACCCTCAACGTCGCAAAGACAAAGGAGTTGATAGTGGACTTCCGGAGGTGCAGAGAAGTACACACCCCCATCACCATCAACGGCGCTGCTGTGGAGAGAGTGAGCAGCTTCCGGTTCCTTGGGGTACACCTGGCTGAGGATCTTACGTGGTCAGTACACACAAACAAAACAGTGAAGAAGGCGCAGCAGCGCCTCTTCTTTCTCAGGAGACTGAAAAGATTCGGCATGAGCCCCCGCATCCTCAGGACCTTCTATCACTGTGCCATTGAGAGCATCCTCACTGGATGCATCACCACCTGGTATGGCAACAGCACCGCCTACAACTGCAAAGCTCTCCAGCGAGTAGTGCGGTGCTCTGAACGGATAATTGGAGGTGAGCTTCCCTCCCTCCAAGACATCTACAGGAAGCGCTGCCTGAGGAAAGCGGGGAGGATCATCAAGGACTCCAGTCACCCCAGCCATAAACTGTTCAGACTACTTCCATCAGGAAGGAGGTTCTGCAGCATCCGGTCCCGTACCAGCAGACTGAGAGACAGCTTCTTCCATCAGGCCATCAGACTGCTGAACACTTCATAGTCACCTCAGCTTCACTTAAGAGAACTTCAACATTTTGCACTCCACACTGTATATAAATGCCACTGTTTTGCACATGTCCAACTACCAACCTCTGTATATTTTATATATTTTATTTATTGTTTATTCTATTTAATTTTTAAAATATGTATAGACACACACACACGTAGATATTTATATTTAGTATACACATTCAGTAATGCACATACACTCTTATACTGTACATATATTTATTCATATAATTCTCAGATTTACCCATTCTTATATTTTGCTTGTTCTTATGTTATTGTATTTTAACACAACTCTGTTGCTTGTGAAGCTCGCACACAAGAATTTCACTCGCATGTACTGTACCAGAGTACCTGCACATGTGATGTGACAATAAAAGTGATTTGATTTGAAAGTTCATCTCGCTTCCATCGGCCCAAAGATGTTTCTCAGACCTGTACACGCTCCTTTAGATGTTTTCTGGTAAAATCTATTCTAGCACTTCTTGAGTGTAACCAGTAGTTTGCATCTTGTTGTAAACTCTCTGTATTGATCGTAGACTTTCAAAGAGTTTCACCAACCTCCTCAAGAATCCCCTTGACTCAATTAGATGCTCTGATCCTAAATACAACACCTTGAATCAGTTTCAGGTTTTGTAACTGCTCAAACTTTCATTGAATAATGAGGGAATGGGCTTTACTGTTTGTCACCTTTGAGCCTCTGAAAACGGGGGACTGCATGAAACAACAGTTGATGGAATATTTTTACAAACCTTTAAAACTCACGGTGTGCAGACACTAAAATACGCATCAGAGTCCAGATACTTATGGATATATGTTCATATGTAGCACGTGAAGGCACGTATGGAGGCGTTGCAGTAATAAAGGTAATGAATGTTAGAGCTGTCAGATTAATGACTGTAAGGACGAGTCTCATTTTGTGCAGTAGAGAGAGTCATCAGCTGTCAATCAGACTCTTACACCAGCCTTCATATATTAGCCTGTTGCCTCCTACTGTGGAGGTGAAGAAACAAATTCTGTTTCAGCAGTGATTAAGATAACATTGGATCACAAAGTTTCTCCTGTAAGAGGGTTTTTACTGAAAACTATTTGCAGTGTCAGCAAACCGACTGACTGCCGGAGTGTTTAAAGCTTACGTCTTTGTCTCCAGAATTGCTGCCTGGCTTGGCTGTTTGACCTGGTCACCGCTCTGTACTTTGAGATCTTCATGGTGGTGGTTATCTTCTTCAACATGGTGGTTCTAATGGTGGAGACTGATGATCAGAGTGAGGAGAAGTCACTTGTCCTGAACTGGATCCATCTCATCCTTGGGGCCATCTTCCTTGTTGAGTTTATCCTGAAGATCATTGCACTCAGACAGCATTACTTCAGAAATGTCTTGCACATTGTGGACTTTGTGGTTCTCACTTTGTCCATTATAGGTGAGTCCTACACACAGAAACAATCTTCTTTTCTTATCTGATCTCAGTTTGGTTAGTTACTGCAAATGTCTGCGGGCTGTAACAGGAAGTACAATGTTCCCTGTTTTTACTCTAAAGTCAGTCCGTGTCATGGTTTCTGCAGTTTAAAATGTCTTTGCCCTCTTCCTGATTTCCTGATGTTTGTCACACTTACATGTTTCAGATCAAACAATGAAAATATTTGTCAACGATAACACGTGTAAACGCAAACTGAAGTTTCTAAATGAATGTGTTTATTATTAAGGGGAAAACCCCCCAAATCCAAACCTGGCCTGTGTGGAAAACCTCCACTTATGGCATCAAAAGCAGAAGAAAGAGTGTGGTGTGTCTGTGTTATTTCCATTGTTGTCTAAAGCATTGGAGAAGATGGTCCTCTCACAGACGCAGGCCTCCTTGGATGCAAATAATATCAGCGATAAATTCCAGTCTAGCTTTAAACCACGCCATAGCACCAAAACAGCGCTGCTGAGAGTCCTTAATGGCCTTCTTTTATTTGCCGACTCAGAGTGCTCTACGTTCTTAGTTTTATTGGACTTGACCTCTGCCTTTGATATGGTTGACCATAATATCCTCCTATTGAGGCTTGAGCACACAGTAGGCATAATGGGTAATGCCCTGAACTGGTTTAGATCGTATCTGTCGGACAGGTCTTACATACTTACTTGCTCTTCCTCTGTTGCTCCCCTCTACTGTGGTTTGCCCCAGGGATCTGTGTTGGGCCCTATGTTGTTTTCATTGTATATGCTGCCCCTAGGCTCTGTCTTAGAGAAGTATAATATCTCCTGTCACTTTTATGCTGATGATATTCAAATTTACTTTTGGCTCTCTGGTGATGTTTGGTCATCAGTACACTGTCTGCTAGAGTGTTTGAGAGAGGTCAAAGATTGGCTCTCTGATAACTCTCTTATATTAAACAAGAAGAAAACAGAAATCGTGCTGTTCGACAACCATATTTCACAGGGCCAATTTGCTGATACTCTTGGACCCCTTGGCACCTTTCTTTCTGGCACTGTTAACAACTTAGGTGTCCTCTTAAACAGCTAAGTTTGACAAACAAGTATCCTCGGCAATGTTCCCTCTAAGCTGCACGCATGGGCAATTGCGCACTGCTGGCACAGTCTCTGCACACAAAAAAAGAAATCGAACCTGAATTGAAATTAAATTTAAAACTTTAACAATCCTGTTCTGCAGTGTTAGTCAGTGACTGGCTGCTCCCGTATGTGATCAGAACGATGCCACCTTATCCCAAAGTCCAGCCAATGATGCGATTCACATTCGTATATACGCAGCCAATCAACGTCGCTGACAGGCTCTGACAGCGTCCTTATGCGCCGACACCGGTGTTTTAGCGAAGCAGCTGCTGTGGAGTGAAGCCACGTTAATGACAACGTGTACAACCATTGGAGATGTGAGCAGGACAGACGGAACAACTGACGGACAAAGTGTGGACTTTATACCAGTTTTTAAATTGTGTTGATCGGCCACGTAAAACCAGAGTTATGATAAAATATCTGCAGTGTTTGTTTTCCTCCCTGAATACTGTCGTTGTTTATATTTACTGCAGGAAGAAACGGTAAAAACGGCGTTTTATAAGGAAAACGCTCAAAAGCCTGCGAGCAAAAACAACACCAAAAAAACCCACCCTTTCCTATTGGTCGAAAAATATACCATGTCGACCAAAAAATGATATGGCAACATGGCCTTTAGTTGTTTAGGAAGGAGGAAGTTTTAGGAGTGACGGCGAGAGAGGGGGGGGGGAGAGAGAGAGAGGGGGGGAGAGAGAGAGGGGGGGGGAGAGGGGGGGAGAGGGGGAGAGGGGGGGAGAGGGGGGGAGAGAGAGAGGGGGGGGGAGAGGGAGAGGGAGGGGGGAGAGGGGGGGGAGAGGGAGAGGGGGGGGAGAGAGAGGCGGGGAGAGGGAGGGGGGGGAAGAGAGAGAGATTTGAGATTTGTGACGTTTAGCGTGTTTGGAGTGTGTAGTTAGTGTGTAGTTAGAGTGTAGTTAGAGTGTAGTTAGAGTGTAGTTAGAGTGTAGTTAGAGTGTAGTTAGAGTGTAGTTAGTGTGTAGTTAGTGTGTAGTTAGTGTGTAGTTAGAGTGTAGTTAGAGTGTAGTTAGAGTGTAGTTAGAGTGTAGTTAGAGTGTAGTTAGTGTGTAGTTAGTGTGTAGTCAGTGTGTAGTCAGTGTGTAGTTAGTGTGTAGTCAGTGTGTAGTCAGTGTGTAGTGAGTGTGTAGTTAGAGTGTAGTTAGTGTGTAGTGAGTGTGTAGTTAGTGTGTAGTTAGAGTGTAGTTAGTGTGTAGTCAGTGTGTAGTCAGTGTGTAGTTAGTGTGTAGTCAGTGTGTAGTTAGTGTGTAGTTAGTGTGTAGTTAGTGTGTAGTGTAGTCAATAGTTTTGTTGTGTGTCAGAACAATGAGGCGCCTGCTGAGTGTTACAGGTGTTACAGCAGTGACACATCTGCTGCTGTCAGGCCTGCAGGTATCAGGCTGTTGTTCTCCTTCATCTCATAGTGGACAGAAATTATTTTTTGGAGCGGCACAAATAATTTGTGTGGCATCAGATTTGATGCAGAACAGCTGATTGTTCTGTAAATAGTTTGAAATGTTTGTTTAAAAAAACGCTTTGGCTGCATTTTTAGGTAAACAGCTGCAAAAAACTTTGTTGTTTGCATAACTCAGTTACTCTTTTGAAGAAGTAACTAAATAATTAATTGCCCAACATTGGTCATTATTTACTGTATTTTGCAGACAGAGTTACAGGACTCTCTCCCACAGAGTCATACTCATAATACAAGTCAGAGCTTTATAAAAAAAAAAAAAAAAGAAAGTTGTGTTTTCAAAACTGGAGTTCAAGTTATTTTTACTTCCAATAGTGTTAACATGCTACAAAACCAATTTTTCTAAAACATTGTAAGTGGCCTAAAGCAGTTAATTAAAAGTCGTCTAAGATAAATGTAAATGCTGTAATTTGATTACTTTAATAAACCATGTAAATTGGATGGATTAGATGCTGGCGTGACCACAGTGCACACGTCTGCTGGTGCTCACAGTGGTCCAAGAGACGCTCAGGGAGTTTGTGTGTTCGCTCAGACACGTGAAACATTAGAGGGAACATTGATCCTTGGTAGTTAAATCTAGTTTTTACCAACTGCGTCAAATATCCAAGGCCAAGCACTACATAGGACCTTGAGAACCTATCCATGCATTTCTGACCTCTAGATTAGACTACTGTGATTCCCTTTACTTTGGTCTCTGCCCTTCTTCATAGATTGCAGCTTGTCCAGAATGCTGCGGCACACCTTTTGACTGGAACCAGAAGGTTTGCCTCTATTACCCCAGTCCTCGCTGACCTGCATTGGCTCCCTGTCAAATACCACATTGAGTTCAAAATTCTCTTGCTCACCTTTCAAACCATAAACAATACTGCGCCGTGCTACCTCATTGAACTCCTTAATCCGTATATCCCCAGGAGAGCCCTAAGATCATCAGGACAGTTACTCTTGGTGCAGCCTAGATCCCAGCTAAAGACCAGAGGTGACCGTGCTTTTGTCCTGGCAGGCCCTAGCTTCTGGAACAATCTTCCTGCTGCCGTTCACGCCTCTGATTCCATCCATTCATTTAAATCACAGTTAAAAACTTAGCTGTGTGGCCGAGCGTTTTCGGTTAGTCAAGTGCACATTCCCTATATTTCATCCAGCTGTTATTTATCTTCTATTGATGTACCACTGTATGTATACCCCCACTTTATATTTATGAATACTCAGTGATTTTATTTTCTAAAATACACTCTGATGTTTTATTTCTTATTTTATCTGTATTTTTGTTTAACCAGCTTTTCTCAATTCTTAGCTTATTTGTACTCTGTTATGGTCTCATATCTGTTATGTTTGAACATTTTTATGAAGCACTTTGGTGTACCTTCGGTCTTAAATGTGCTATACAAATAGTTGTTGTTGTTGTTGTTGTTGCAGGTCTCTTCTTAGCTGACATCTTGGAAAAATATTTCGTCAGTCCCTCTCTCTTTTCTGTTATGCGATTGGGTCGTTTGTTCACCTTATGTGGAGCATTCCCTCACATTCGGTTTGCCAGAAGGATCTGGATGCTGATTATGGGCTTTGTGATGTCACTTCCTGCCCTTTTCAACATCGGCCTGCTCTTCTTCCTAATTGTGTACACATTCTCCATCATTGGGATGTTTAACTTTGCCTACGTGAAGCATGAGATGATGATCGATGACATGTTTAACTTCAAGACATTTGGAAACAGCATCATCAGCATGACTATGATCACCACGTCCTCGGGGTGGGACGGCCTGTTGAGTCCCATCATGAACACGCCTCCAGACTGCGACCTGCGATTACCTGAGCCTGGTAACTGCGCCAACCCGACGGTGGGGATTGTTTTCTTCAGCTCCTACATCCTCCTCTTCTGCCTGCTGGTGATCCACCTGTTCATCGTTGTCATCCTGGAGCTCTTCAACACAGCGAGCCCTGAGGACGCTGAGATGCTGAGTGATGATCACCTCCAGATGTTTTATGAAACCTGGAGGAGATTTGACCCCAGTGGCTCGCAGGTCATACAGTACAGGTGAGACTGAGCTCGGTGACGGTTTCTAACCTTAACACTAATCAAAAATGGTTCTGCACTATAATGGACTCCACTGTAACAGTCTAATAGTCTCTAATGGACTTTAATATTTTCTAATGTGTTCCCCAGTGAGCTGGCAGACTTCTGTGATGGTCTCCAGGATCCTTTGAGGATTCCCAAACCAAACACCATAAAACTGACTCACTTGAATCTGCCTCTGTTTCCTGGAGACCAGATCAGCTGTTTGGATGTTCTGCGCACAATTACTACACAGGTAAGGTCACCTGGGACGGGCTGCCAACATTTTGATATGTTTCTTAAACTCTGTTTGCTTAAACTAAAACCACTCTAAAGTCTTCTCCTTAAATGTTTACTGAAGAATTTTAGGTTTCCTCTTTATTTTCATCTTGTTAATCAACCAAAGACCCAGACATTCATTTGAAAGCCTGATGCTTAGCCTCGTCCACCCCAGCTGTAAAACTCAGAAACCAGTCTTACTTGTTATCATCTATCGTCCACCTGGGCCTTACACAGAGTTTCTGTCTGATTTCTCAGACTTTTTATCTGATTTAGTTCTCAGCTCAGATAAAATAATTATTGTGGGTGATTTTAACATCCATGTAGATGCTAAAAATGACAGCCTCAACATGGCATTTAATCTGTTGTTTGACTCAATTGGCTTCTGTCAAACTGTAAAAGAACCCACCCACCACTTTAATCACACTCTAGATCTTGTTTTAAGTGGGAAGAAAACCTCCGGGCCCAAACAGGCTGAGGGAGGTGTAGCCATGTGTTGCTACCAGGTAGGCATGACTAAAGATACGCTGAGGAAAAGAGTCAGAGATTATATGCCTACTGAAGGATATACCCTGGTCAAAAAAACAACACCAAGATTCCTCACAGCATTACTGGTGGCAAAAGCATTGCCCTCCAGAGTAAGAATCTGCTTAGATACCATGGTACTAAAAATTTTTGTATAACGTTTAATCTGAATTTAGAAGCAGAAAATTAGAGGTCATCCAGGTCTGATGAAGACCCTTGAGAGGTTGGTTCTAAACCATCTGCGCCCCCTGGTGTTGTCTTCATTGGATCTGCAGTTTGCTTACCAGCCTGGCATCGGGGTGGAGGACGCCATCATCGACCTCCTGCACCGAGCTCTGACTCACCTGGAGAAGCCTGGAAGCACTGTGAGGATCATGTTCTTTGATTTCTCCAGTGCTTTCAACA
Organism: Rhamphochromis longiceps; assembly: GCF_057381845.1. Lineage (NCBI taxonomy): Eukaryota > Metazoa > Chordata > Actinopteri > Cichliformes > Cichlidae > Rhamphochromis > Rhamphochromis longiceps. The sequence goes on from NC_140563.1 coordinate 70,360,125, forward strand.
CCATCCAGCCACAACTTCTGAGGGACAAGCTGGAGCTATCAGGAATGGACCACCACATGTCCCAGTGGATACTGGACTACCTCACAGGACGCCCACAGTATGTGAGGACACAGGGCTGTCTCTGACACGCTGGTCTGCAGTCCGGGGGCCCCACAGGGAACTGTGCTGGCACCGTTCCTCTTCACCCTCTACACTGCAGACTTCTCCATCAACTCCCCACGCTGCCACCTACAGAAGTTCTCTGACGACTCTGCCATAGTCGGCCTCATCACAGGTGAGGACGACTCAGAGTACAGACAGCGGACTCTGGACTTTGTGGACTGGTGCCAGCAGAACCACCTGCTGATCAACGCCAGGAAAACCAAGGAGTTGGTGGTGGACTTCCGGAGATGCAGACCCACCACACTGACACCGGTGAACATCCATTGGGATAGTGGACTCCCACCTGGTGGGAGTTATGGGGTGTCTGGCCCATTGTGGATAGGTACCTAGGTGTTCACCTAAATAATATATATATATATATTTTTTTTTTTTTTTTTTTTTTTTAAATGACATCAGAAACAGCAGTATGCGACATTACGTGATGGCAGAGCTTCAGTTCATCCTTTGTCATTTTTTTTTTTTTTTAATAAATAGGACAGGGGGAATGAATGAGAGAGAGAGGGGGAGAGAAAGAAAGAAAACCCAAGGGGAGAAGAGACGGTGAGAAGGGGGGGGAAGAGAGACAAAAAAAAAAAAAAAAAAAAAACTCCTGGGTCACCTGTATGGAGAAAAAAAAAAACAAACAAACAAACAAACAGAGGAGACAGCAAACAACAAAGAGCAACATAATAATAGAGAAAACAAAGCACCATCACAATAAACTAGCTAGTCATAGATATCAGTATTTACTAAGTAATAAACGATATTGTGCAGCACGCAAGATAGACAGTGCACAGTGTGCTTTGAGGCAGCAGCCAAGAAAGCTTTAGTCCGCGTCTGTGAATACCCATGTGTGCATACCTGTGTGGATCAGCATGCTTGCATTCCAAAGGTTTCTCCATGTAATGATCTGCTAGGGAGTGTGGGGGGGCCACAGCCCCGTCCTCCAGGGTGTGAAGCGGGTATGGAGGAGATCAAAACTCCAGACATCCAGAGGCCCCCAGAACACAAGAGACCATGGAAGACCAACAGAGGGGCAGCCGCGCCACTGTTCCAGTAAGAGCTGAGGAGAGTCCCAGATGAGGGCTCACCCAGCAGCCGCGGAGCAGAAGCCAGGGGGGGTTGCAGTGACGCGCCCGTGAGCTCCGCCGGCCCCCAGCTGCGCCTGAGTGACCGAGCCCTAGGCCGAGAGGCCGGGGGCACCCCACCTCCAAAGGGGCCCGAGCGAGCCCCAGGCCCCAGGCCCCGACAAGCGGCCGCCAAGGAGTGAGCCGGTGTGTACCCGGACGCCCACCCCCAGACACAAAGAACCACCAACACACCGACACCTGAGGGAGTCCGCCACCGGCAGGGGAAGTGGTGGTGGGTGGAGATAGGCCTCCAAACCTTGGAGGGCCTGAGGTGTCCCCAGAGAGGTGGCGTCTGATACCCAACCTGACATATAGACACAGACATACAGGCACACACAGACACAAACATCCATTCCCACCCTCATGCTCTCATATGCACTCACTCCACACTCAACCAACGTGGAGACAGACATAAAGAGACGCTGTACACACAATCACACTCCCCAAGCGTACTCTACAAACCGGGTCTAGGTACCCTTGCCCCTGGAGGGGGGAATTGCACCCAGACCCAGGTGGTGTTACCCTTTTCCCTGCGGTGGGGAGAGGCAGACCACCCCGACTCCGCAGCAGCAGGGAGGCCCCACACCCCAGACCGCAGTCGGACGGCCAACTCCTCCTACTAGCCCTCCCGCTCCAGCAGGCCGCAGAGAATGGGGGTGGGAGAAGACTCCAAACCTCCCTCCACCCGCTCATTGTAGTGTTGATGCATATGTGTTCTAAGGTGCAATTAAAACCCAGGAGGGCATGGAGCTACCTGCCAAGGAGCAGCAGGTAAGCGCATAGTCCCTCCTGCTAACCCTCAATGTCTACGTGTATTTAAAATTGAGAGGTGGGCAACGACGTCAGGGGTGAGGTATACACCCTGATGGTGATTTGGACTCCGTGATTGTGCCCACCCCCAAGATCCTATATGTATGTGTAATGAGAGTGTGAATAATGTGAATGTCTAAGTTGTGGGATAAAATTGAGGCAGAGGCAGCCAGAAGGGGACAGGGGGGGGGGGGGTAGCCTCCTCTGCACCCTGGTGACATACCCCCACTCCAAGGCCCTGCATGTGTGGGTGGTTGTGGAGGAGCGGGAAGAGGGAGGCAGCTGGAGATGGGGAGGGAAGGAAGGGAGGGGCAGGTAACCCCTCCCTGGGGCCAGCTCCCCCGCTGACCCCAGTAGGCACTCCCACCCTCCGCGACCCGCCAGGGAAGGGGGGCCCAGGCCCATCAGACCGGGGCCCAGTGCAGTAGCGCCCCCCGGCTCCACAGAGCCCTGGACAGTCCACCCAACCCCACCACAGAGAAAACTGCACCCACCCCACCAACCACACATCTTCCAGACTACATAAGACGGTAAACGCCCAGGCTGAGATCTTCCTCCACCTCTCCTGTATCTCCCCCTCCTGCAGAGAGTTCCTGAGAGAAGAAAGCTCCTGCCAGATGTGACCATCCCCCCCACCAGTTGAAGAGCCCCCCAGGCGGCTCGATGCACCGGCGGCACCCTGCTCCAGGGCCGGGCCCCCATGCACCCACCCGCCCACAACCCCGGCAACACACCAACCAGGACCCGAGCCCCCGAGGCCCGGCCCGGGCCCCCGCCCAGAGACGGAGCGCCCCCAGAACCTCACGCCCATCCCGGACCCACCCAGGGGCAGCCAGGTTGCCAGGTCAGTAACCCACGTCCGTCAGCACAGACCCTCCCCTAGCCCCGCTGCACGCAGCTGCGAGGAAACAGTCACCTGAGAGCCAACAGAGCCCTCAACCGGACGTGACCGCTACCCCGGGTTGAGCCCCCCAAGGAAGATGCCTCCGGGGAACCCCCCGACGCCCTAAGCCTGTCCCTACCCCCTCACCAATCACAACAGTGAAGGCGGGACCAAACTATGACCCCCCACCCCCACTAGGTGATGGAGCTGATAAAAGGGGCCCAGAGCAACTGATCTGATGTGGTGGCAGAGGCTGTGTCAAGACTAATGTAATCTAATAGATAATTTCTATATTGGTTAGAATTAAGATTATTTTTATTTTTCCAGTTCATGAGGACTGTTTTCTTGGCTATGCATAGGGCAGTGAAGATCATATGGGCTATATTCTTTTCTGAAGTGACATTATCTAAGCTGCCCAACAAACACACTAAGGGGGAGGTTGGAATGTTACATTTCAGACATTTTGATAAATCTTCACATATCTCGCGCCAAAACTTTTGCACTGGTGGACAGAACCAAAGAGCGTGGATGTAATTGTCTGGTGTATTGCCTTGACAGTGTGAGCAGTTGTTGGAAGATGTAAAGCCCATCTTGAACATCCGATGACCTGTATAGTGCACTCTATGAAGTATTTTGTATTGTATTAATTGCAGACTGGGATTTTTAATTAATTTAAAAGTTTTTAAGCAAATCTGAGACCAGAAGTTTTGGTCTAGGTTGACTGATAAATCTGCTTCCCACTTTGCAGTAGGAAGGGATATTGATTCATCTAATTTAGAAAGTGTTCTGTATATTTTAGATAATAATTTGGGGGATTTAAGAGTAAGAAAATGTGCCGCACTTAGTGGTGTTTGTAATTCAACTTGACTGAGGTTAAATTTCTTTTTTACTATGGATTTAATTTGTTGATATTCTAAAAACCTTGTCTTGTTGATCCCATATTGTTTAACTAGTCTGTCAAATGGAATAAATTCTGTTCCCTCTAATATATGTTCTAAGTATTTAATTCCTTTGCAACTCCATTCTGGGAAATTAATCATATTATTGTTTTGTAATATGTCAGGGTTATTCCAGATAGGTGTACGTTTGCATGGGATTAATGAAGACTCCGTTATTTTTAGAAACTCCCACCATGCTGTTAGAGAAAAGCTGATGTTGATACTTTTAAAGCATTCATGTCTTTTGATGTTTGAGCTAATAAATGGTAGGTCTGAAATCTCTAGATCCTTGCATAGTGCCTGTTCAACATCTAGCCAGGGCTCAACTAAGAAGGTATGTTTTAACCATTCTGAGATGAACTGAAGCCTGTTGGCTAAGAAGTATTGGTGAAAATTAGGCAGATCTAATCCTCCTCTATCCTTGGTTCTTTGTAGCGTTTTTAAGCTAATACGCGGGGGTTTATCTTTCCAAAGGAATTTGGAAATATATGAATCCAGAGATCTGAACCAATCTTGTGATGGTTTGTTAGGGATCATCAAAAATAAGTAATTTATTTTTGGCAAGATCATCATTTTTATAGTGGCGACCCTTCCCATGAGTGATATGGGTAAAGATTTCCATCTAGTCAGATCACCTTCTACTTTCTTTAGAAGTGGGATGTGGTTTAGTTTAGTTAAGTCTGAAAGCTTAGGAGAGATATTAATACCTAAATATTTAATATTTCCGGATTGCAGTGGGGCAGAGGAAGAATTATGGAAGGAGCAGTTAATGGGGAGAACTGTAGATTTTGGCCAGTTAATTGAATAATCTGAAACTCTTGAAAACCAGTTTATTAAAGTAATTACCTCAGAGAGGTTGGTTTGTGTGTTTTGCAGAAAAAGCAACACATCATCCGCATAGAGACTGATTTTATGTTCTATGTTCTTACATTTTATGCCCTTAATTGTTGTAGCCTGTCTAAATGCTGCTGCTAGAGGTTCGATAAAAATTGCAAAAAGTGAGGGGGAGAGTGGGCATCCCTGTCTGGTGCCCCTCAGGAGACAGAAGCTGGAGGATGTCTGGTCATTTGTTCTGATACGAGCCGTTGGGGAATTGTATAATATTCTTATCCAGTTTATGAAAGAGTTTCCAAAACCAAATTTGTGTAAAGTTGCGAATAAAAATTTCCAATTAACTCTGTCAAATGCTTTTTCTGCATCTAGAGATAATATTATGGCTTCGATGTTTTTATCGTATGAGTAGTCTATTAAATTAAGTAATCTACGAGTGTTTGTTGAGGAGTGCCGACCTTTTATGAAACCAGTTTGGTCAGGATGAATTAAGAGGGGGGTCATTTTCTCTAATCTCTTTGAGAGAGCTTTGCAGATTATTTTAAGGTCTACATTTAAAAGAGAAATTGGACGATAGCTTGAGGGAAATAAAGGGTCTTTGCCTGGTTTTAGCAGGAGACTAATGTTGGCAGAATTCATATTTGGTGGTAGTCTGCCCTTTTCCTCGATTTCCTGCAACATGCTGTGGAATACTGGTGCCAAAATTGTCCAGAATTCTTTGTAGAATTCTGCAGGGAAGCCGTCTGGACCTGGAGCCTTATTATTGGGCATACTTATCAGGGCTTCCTGGAGTTCACTTGGCGTCAGTGGCGAATCCAATTCCATTGCTTGACTGTCTAGTAATTTTGGAAGAGTTACGTTGTCAAGAAACAGATCAATTTCATTTTTAGATGGGTTTATTTGTGGTGAGTATAAAGTTTCATAGAAATCCCTAAAAATGTTGTTTATTCTTCCAGGATCATATATTGTGTTCCCCGATAAATCTTTAGCAGCACATATAGTTGTTTTTTCTTTATTTATTTTTAGCTGGTTAGCTAGAAATCGACCTGATTTGTTACTGTGTTCAAAATTCTGCAAGCGAAGTCTTTGTATAAGGAATTGTGTTTTTTTATTAATAGTTTCATTTAATTCTAGTTTTGTTTTGCATATTTTGTTCAATGTTTCCTGATCTTGGTGGGACGCGTAGGCTTCTTCTAGTGATTTGATGTTTTTTTCTAATTCCTGAATATTTTTGTTTTCTTCTTTCTTTTTGTGTGATGAGAAAGAAATTATTTTACCTCTCATCACAGCTTTCCCTGCTTCCCATAGAACAGAAGCAGATATTCCGGGAGTGTCATTAAAGTCTAAATATGAAGTCCATTCCTTTTTAAAGTATTTAATAAAGTCTTCATCTTTAAGTAGTGATATATTAAATCTCCAGTTTTTACTTGGCGTAGTATTATTCTTGTGCATTAGTGTTAAAGATACAGGAGCATGATCGCTGACAGCTATAGAATGAATCTCAGTGTCTGAAATGTCACTCAGCAGTGAGCTGCTGACCAAAAAATAATCCAGACGAGAGTAAGAGTGATGAACATGCGAGAAAAAAGTATATTCCTTACTGGTGGGGTGAAGAGAGCGCCATGCATCGCAAAGACCAAAGTCGTTCATATACTGTTTGATTATATTTGTGGACTGCCAATTACGCTGAGTTCCTGTTGTGTTGAGCCTATCCATTTCTTCATTTAGTCCAAGGTTGAGGTCACCGCCAAGAATGAGTGTGCAATCAAGGTGTTCAGAGAGTGCACTAAAAAAATCCGTGGAAGAATGAGGGTTCATCAACATTTGGACCGTATATACTTACAATACATAGTTTTTTGTTCAATATTGATAGTTTAATAATTAGAAATCTACCCTCTGGATCTATAACTGTATCGAGTACTGTAAAATTAACATTTTTATGTATTAAAATTGCTACTCCCCGTTGTCTAGAATTATAACCGGCTGCAAACACGTTAGGAAACTCAGGTGTTTTAAGTTCATTTAAACCTGTGACAGGTTTGTGAGTTTCTTGTAATAAAACAACATCTGCCTGTAGTTTTTTAAGCTGGTTAAATATTTTTAACCTCTTTCCTCTGGTGCCAGCTCCATTTACATTCCATGTGACAAACCTCAGCATGCCCATAATTGTGTGTGTATGTCTAATGAAGTATGCTGGGTGTTTCGTTTAGACAGGTGGAGAGAATATGGAAACATCCCTTGTTTGTAAATAGAAAGAGAAAAAGAAGTGTGGTGAGAGGCTCCATAAGTCTGACTATGTGTGTGAATATTCACTAATATGAACAAGCGTGGCTTGCTTATGTGTCCTGCAAGTCTGTGCGTGCTGTGAGGCTGTTGTGAATGTGCTGCCGTTGAGCTGATGTGTTTGCGTGATCGTGTTGTGAAAATATGGAGAAATAGAGGGTGTTGTTTGTAGGTGAGTGGGGAAGTAGGTGACCACAGCAGTGAAAGACAAGAGAAAGAAAGAAACCACATGAACTGTGAGCGACAACAAAAAAAAAAAGGAAACGAAACGGAAACATTCCAATTAAAGCAATGACGGAGGGTGACGGTGTTATATCTGCTATGACATCCTACTGATATTACTAGGTTAAACACATTTTAAAGGAGAAAGTGTGAATGAATAAGAAAAGAGTGTAGCGGGTTCTTATCTGGAGTGCAGTCAGTATAACCACGGTGTGGTGCCGGGGTCGCGGTACAGCTGTCCGTCCACGTAGAGCCGGTCCACAGCGATGACAGCACGGGAGCCTTTCTGGATAAAGCTACGTCGAACTGGGAACAGGACCTTGCGTCGTTCCAGGATCTCTTTGGGGAACTGGTCGTTCACGCTGAAGTCCGTTCCTTTCAGCTCTCTGCCGCGACTCTTCACCTGTTCCTTTTGTTTGAATTGGCTGAATTTGGCCACAATAGGCCGTGGTCTCCCGGTCCGCGACCGCGCGCCCCCCAAGCGATGTACTCTATCGAAGTCGATGTTCTTTACGGTGTCCTCCGGCAGCTTCAGGTGGATTTTAATGAAGCTTTTCACCGTTGCCTCTGCGTCCTCTCCGGCAGTTTCTGGAATACCAGAAAACACAAGATTATCTCTCATGCTACGGGCTTGTAAATCGATAACGGACTCTTTTATTTTTTTATTTTCAATGTTTAGCTGGGTCACGTTATCGGTGAGAGATTTAACCGACTCCCGTAGCGTGGCATTTTCAGCGGCAAGCGTTTCCACCTGCCGCTGGCTGAATTCCAGGGATTCTCTCAGAGATTTAAATTCCCGGTGTAAGATCTCCACCAGGGACAGCCTCGCATCGAAACTGGACAATCGCTTGTCGATGGACTCCAGGATTTCTGCGATGTCTTTGCCGGCAGGCGATGTTGTACCGGGGGAGTCTGCCTGGCGACTTCTCTTCGATGACGGCGTCTCGATTTTGGCCGGGGAAGATGCACTCTGGGCCTTATGCATTACTAAATCTTGAAAACAGCGGTCGATGTAATCTTGGAGAGCGTCTAAACTCTCCCCGTTGTCCTCCAGGGTGTTAGAGATGATAAAACAGATGTTGTTAGTTATATGACAATTGATTAGTATATTTGGTAATACTGAAGCTTGGAAAACCTTTGTTAAACTCTATGCTACCATTTGCTTTTTCTCCGCCAAAATCTCCGGCGTCTGACGTCACCTACAACATCACTTCCGTCACTTACCTCTAATAGTTTAACCTGTTCACCTAAATAATAAACTGGACTGATGCTCTTTACAGGAAGGGTCAGAGCAGACTCTACCTGCTGAGGCGGCTGAGGTCATTTGGAGTCCAGGGAGCGCTTTTAAAGACCTTCTATGACTCTGTGGTGGCATCTGTCATTTTTTACAGTGTGGTATGTTGGAGCAGCAGTTTATCGGCAGCTGAGAGGAAGAGGTTGGATAAACTCATCAGGAAGGCCGGCTCTGTTCTGGGATGCACCCTGGACCCAGTGCAGGTGGTGGGAGACAGAAGGACTCTGTCCATCAGAGATGTTATTTTGGCCAGAGTCTCCCAGCCCATGCATGTAAATGTTGCTGAACTGCAGAGCTGCTTCAGTGACAGACTGCTGCATCCTCGATGCATGAAGGAGCGTTTCCGCAGGTCCTTCCTCCCTGCAGCTGTCAGACCCAGCCAGGCTTGTTTTCTATGAGCCTGGGCCACATAAACCAAACCACAATCGAGCCAGATATGGCATGCCATCGCATAAACAGTGCCAGCTATGCCAAGCCTGGCCCATATCTGGATGACACACGTCTTATCATGCCAGAAGTCAGCCAGCAGTGCCGGCTTGATGCCAGATCCGGGCCAGACCTGCTTGCTATGTGGGAGGAGGATCACACTCCTCAGCCTCCCTGGGAAAGTCTATGCCAGGGTGCTGGAAAGGAGAGTTTGTCCGCTAGTCTAACCTTAGATACAGGAGGAACAATGCGGTTTTCGTCCTGGTCGTGGAACACTGGACCAGCTCTTTATCCTCTGAAGGATACTTGAGGGTGCATGGGAGTTTCCCCAACCAGTCCACATGTGTTTTGTGGACTTGGAGAAGGCATTCGACCGTGTCCCTCGGGGAGGTGCTGCGGGACTCTGGGGTGTCTGGCCCATTGCTACGGGCCATTCGATCCCTATATAACCGTTGCAAGAGCTTGGTTCGCATTGCCGGCAATAAGTCGGACTCGTTCCCGGTGGGCGATGGGCTCCGCCAGGGCTGCTCTTTGTCTCCGGTTCTGTTCATAATTTTTATGGATAGGATTTCTAGGCGCAGCCAAGTGGCGGAGGGCTTTCACTTAGGTGGCTTCAGAATCTCATTTCTGCTTTTCGCGGATGATATACGACGAGGGTATACGACTGTGGAACTCTCTTCATTATAATTTAAAGAATTGTATAAGTTTACATTGTTTTAAAAAGTGTTACATGCTTAAAACGATAACTCAATATGAAGAATGCGAATGAAATTGGAGTTCATTGAAAAAGGATCCTTTATAATTTTTTGTTTTATTTATTTAATTTTATTTTTCTCCCTGTTACTATGTGGAGTGGTATATTCTGATTGTAAATTTGTTGTTTGGTTTGGGTTAGGACCGGAGAGAAATGTTAATATTAGTTTGTTCCCTGATTTTTGGTGCCCACTTGTAATATAAGTTGGATTGTAGATAGGGGGCAGGGTTTAATAAGAATATTTTCTTCTTCCTGCTCCTTTTCACACATGGTTGTAGTGCTTTGTTGATAGAAAGTGTGGTTGGTTTGTTTGATCTGTTATACCAAGTGTGAAATAAATAAATAAATGAAATGAAATGAAATGATGTGGTTCTGTTGGCTTCATCGGGTGATGGCCTCCAGCTCACACTGGAACGGTTCGCAGCCGATTGTGAAGCAATGAGGATCAGCACCTCCAAATCTGAGGCCATGGTTCTCAGCTGGAAAAGGGTGGAGTGCCCAGGATGAGTTCCTGCCCCAAGCGGAGGAGTTCAAGTATCTCGGGGTCTTGGTTGCGAGTGATGGGAGAAGGGAGCCGGAGACGGATTGGTGCTGCGGCCGCAGTGATGCGGGCGCTGCACCGGTCCGTCGTGGTGAAGAGAGAGCTGAGCGTAAAAGCGAAGCTCTTGATTTGCCGGTTGATCTACGTCACTCATGCTCATTGATCAACAGCCACTGATCAATGAGTACCTTTCAAAGAGTGCTTGGAAAAGGCCGCAATTGCACCTAAAGGCCAGCGGCCACTCTTTCAGTGATGAGGATGTACACATCCTGGACTTTCCTTTTTAATAAATAAATTTTTCCTTCAATACAGAAAACTTTAAAGGCCTTCTTAACCTCACCTAAGGACAAAAAAGGAATCATACTTATGGTGGCCCAGGTGGCCTGTTGATAAACTATAACTATTGCTTGTATTATTCTTATTGTGATTTTTGATGTTGTTGTGTTTGCAGGCGTTTGATGAACCAGCAGAGGTGGATGCCCTCAAAGCCAAACTGGATGAAATAGTCAGGATTCACAGCCAGGTTCTATTCTATTCTATTCTATTCTATTCTATTCTATTCTATTCTATATATTAGTGAACTTTAAAAACACATCATTGCAACAGATTTTTTGCAACAGGTTAATGAGAGAAAATAAATTAAAAGTCAGAGCTTCAGGTTTGATTTTATTCAGCATGAAAAAAATAGTTGTCTCAAACTTTTCAGCTGGACTATTGAAACACTTCAGTGATTATTCTTTGGATTATTTACATTTACGCATTTTAATACTTTTTAAGTTGTTTTTTAAGAATACTTTTAGACACGCCTTTTCACGTATTTGCTGTTTCCCAAAACCTAGGCCGCATCCTTCGGAGGACCCGGCCTTTGTGGGCTACGTGGGCTTGGTCCTCAGGAGGCCGGTAAGCTGGAAATGAGCGGCTGTGAAATTGGACAGTCTAGCCTTCTTGATTTGTTCCCGCCCTTACTTCCGCATATTTCTGGTCGCTAGCACCACAGCGTGAAAACGTTATAAAAATGGGCCCAAAAATGTTGCTCTTTTTCCAGGCACTTTCTAGAAAGATTATTTTAATTATAAAAAAAACTCTATGCAAATGCCCAAAGCCCTTCAACACAACTGCTATAAAAATTTAACTTTTGCTCCACTAGATTTTCAGAACCTACCATAAAAATAAGGGACTGTCCTTTTTTGTAAGAAATCTTATAAATCCAGCAGGGGATCAAATAATTATAGCCCCACTGTATTTTAGATGGTTGCTGGGTCTCAATAAAGCTTAAGGAACACACTTGCAGAGAGGTCACAGACACATAACTTACCACTATTTTTTTTAAAATCAATCAGGCCAATTGAATCTTTAAATAACTAAGGACACTGTGCCAAAACTAACTAGGTCAATAAAACTACATGAAGCAGAGATTCTAACTGGTGAGTCCCGTTTTCCACAGGTGTCACGTGAATCAACCACCACCTCGCCAGCACAGGAGGAGACAGACATGATCCAGAAACATGTGCAAGGTGGAGATGCTGAGCAAATGGTAGTCCAGGCTGTGGGCAGAGAATTACAGTGAGATGATAATCTACTTCTACCTCCTTCCTTCGTTCTCCTGTTAGTGAACTCGACTCTTCTTCTGCGAGGACTCAGTGACACCAGATCAGAGCAAAATGTGTAAGAAAAATGTGCAAGTGTGCTTCTTCTCATTCTCGATGATGCCAAAGATTTTTCCCTTCTGACAGTTCGGTTTGTGTGGGGGCAATTACCTGAGACCCACATAAACACCAGTTATTTTACTAACACTTATTAACCCTTATTATGAGTTATTATTGTGACAGGAATAAAACCAGTTCTGCGTATACAAACAAACATTATGTTAAACTACAACAACAAAACTACCAAAGAGAGGAGAAGAAGGAGCTGAAGCTGATTTTATTACATTACGAACTTTGATTATATGATTTATAGTGAAATAAAAAATATTTCCATCCATCCATCCATCCATCAGTCCATACTCTACTGCGCGTCCTCCCCACCCAAACCTCAGCCGAGAACATTTCTGAAACCTGAGAGCAGTGTTGCCAACTCCTCAGTAAGGAAAATCGCTATTGGCTGTCCTAAAAGTCGCTAGAAGTCGCTAAATGACGTCATTGCCTAATTTGCATAATTGGTCATGCTAATGTAATTGTAACCTTCACTGTTGGAGAGAGAAATAACATTGTGGAAGAGACATAAAGTGAGTAAAAAACATCCTAAAGGCATTTAGAGTTTATTTAGAACTACAAATTAAATTTATTTTAGCAATTATTGTTTTTTTAATGTCACAATTCCAACCCTGCTCCTTTACCCGGGCTTGGACCGGCAAAAGTGACCCGAAATAAGCACTCTGGTGGAGTTACTTTGTGTGTGTGTTTATAAGTAGTTTTAAACCTTGTGATCCACAAAACAGCATAAGAGTAAAAGAGTAAAAGAAGAACCGACTGCGTTACAGCACCCGCTGCTTGTTGAGAGTAAAAGCGATATGCGACTTTTTTTAGAAAAAAAGTCACTAAGGGGTCTGAAAACTCGCTAAATATAGTGACAAAGTCGCTAAGTTGGCAACACTGCCTGAGAGCACTGCGTCAGGTTTCTGGACTTGCTGAAGCCCGTGCTCCAGCTCCACCCACGGTTTGCCTGGTTTTAAACAAAACTTTTATTCTTCGGGACTTTTTCAGTTCCTGTGATCTGGATTTTCTGTGACTGAGATGTGTCTCAATGAGTCCAGTGCTATATCTGAACTTTTACCAGTCGATTGTTGCTATTTTAACTCACCATGAACGTCGGGCAGAGGTGGAGGCACAGGATTACAAATGGAAGCAGTGCTATTATTAAATTCTGTTCTTTTGAATTCTTTTGGCAACAGAGAAAGACTGGACTCAGAGTGGTCAAGCTCCAAAAATGATCTTTATTTTACATTTCTGGAAATGGAGACCCGTCACACGAACACACACACTCTGGTCTGAATTCTTTGCCAGCTAAATCCGTATATATATTTCTGCACTGCATCACACCGACACACAGTTTACTTAATACGCCTGTGCAGCTCTGCACTAAAACTTCCTGTTCTCTGCAAAAGCAGTTTCCTGTCAGTACTCTGTGACATTGTGCTCAAACTGGCGTTCTCCTAGTCTGGCCTCTATAAAACAATATAAACAGAAAATAAGCATTAAGAATATATATTTATATCGTAACACTTTCTACAGCCTTCGTTCTCCAGCTTTGAACTTACCTCGTTTGAGGTGAGTCGCACAGACCCGGTTTTCTGCGCTGTCATCTATCGCCCCCCGAAATACACTAAGAATTTCATAAATGACGTTTCTGATTTTTTTTAGCTGGGATTATGCCCAAAGTGTTCTTATTATTGGAGATTTTAATATACATGTATGTTGTCCTGATAAGCCACTGGTAAAGGACTTTTTAAGCCTTATTGACTCTTTTAGCCTGGTACAGTCCGTGCCTGGCCCTACACATGAGCACGGACACAAACTGGACCTTGTCCTGTCATATGGTCTGCCTGTCACTAACTTGGAGATTTGTGACTGTGCACTCTCATATCATATGCCTGTGTTATTCAACATTGGTTTTACACATACTGCAGTTAAACCTGGCGCTCCTGCTTGGCGCTGTCGGGTTATTAACCCCTCCACTGCTGCGCAGTTTTTTTGCTGCTTTTAATCAGCTGACTTTGTTTCCTCTGACACAGAAGAGCTTAATTCCTGGTTTTATTCTTGCTGTCAAACAGTCTTGGACTCTGTGGCTCCTTTAAAAACCAGGCAGCCGAAGGCTAAACCTGAGCCTTGGTTTAATGAGAGCAGTCGGGTTGTTAAGAGGGAATGTCGTCGAGCAGAACAGAGATTGAAAAAGGATAAACTGCAGGAGTCATTTCAAATTCTCAAATTCTGCTGGCATCGCTACCAGAACACTGTTAAAGAGGCAAAAAGGGAATATTTTGCAAATATTGTTTCTTTCGACAGTCATAACCCACATGTGTTGTTTAGGACCATTGACACTGTTCTTGATACTCCACTGAATGTCTGTTTGGAAGTTTCTCCTGATATTTGCAATACTTTTCTGAGTTTTTTTCTTGAACAGGTTGGCACCACCAGGGCTCTGATCAAAGCTCCTGACTCTGACCCCTCTGTCTCTGACATTCTCCACTTTAGAGGATGTGGTTCACCATATTAAGCCCGCAGGTTCCCCTCGGGATCCTGTCCCCCCACAAAGACATTTTTCCTAGTATAGGCAGTATGTCCTTGACATTATTAACAGCAGTTTGTCTTCTGGTATGGTTCCTGCAAATTTCAAACATGCAGTAGTGCAGCCACTGCTTCAGAAACCTGGCCTTGATCACAAGGTATTAGCTAATTATAGGCCTATTTCCAAGCTGCCTTTACTTTCCAACGTTTTAGAGAAAATTGTTTTTTGTCAACTGAAGTATTTTCTAGATGAAAACAGTATCCATCCTTAGAAGGCATGGGACCTCTTTTCATTGTTACGCTGATGACTGCCACATTTATTTGCCACTAAAGCAGAAGGATGGCCTCTCCATTAAACCTCTCTTGGCATTTCTAGATAACAGTAAAACCTGGTTGGCCTTAAACTTTTTATTATTATTATATTAAACAATAATATTTTAAACCTGTTATTACTGACAGCCAAATTAGAGCAGTGAAGTCCATTTTTTATCATGTAAGGCGACTGGCAGGTGTGAAATCTTCTTTCTGGGCAGCACACTGATCCATGCTTTTATTTTATCCTGTCTGGACCACTGTAACTCCCTTTATGTGAAGGTCAGGCAGTCGTTGCTCTCACATCTGCAGCTGTTTCAAAATGCCGCTGCATAAAATGCATCGTCACATAATCACCAGTTAACAATATGCACCTGAGGCTACAGTCTATCCTGTTGATTAGCACACACATATGATCTTTCGTTCACGTTTTCTGACTCACTGACCTTAGGATTTTAGGTTGTTTAAGTTAAAACTTCAAAATAACTGCCTGTGGGGATTTCCAAATGGACTTTAGTTCAACTAATGTGTTTCTCAAAACATTCAAATGTTTAATATCTTTCTCAGAATTTTATTGTCTTTGTCCTTCAAACGCTCCTCAGTAACAGAACATATGGCAGTGTGCTTTTCTGGTCCCAATGTGCTCATGTGGCATGTCTTCACGTAGTCTACTAACACAACTCACCTTCAGGAAGTATCCAATCCGATTATATGAATAACACCTACATAGCAGACTGCATGATTATTCGATTGATTGGTTATTCTTCATGTAACTGTTGCTTTTTTGTGTCTGTTGTGAACCATCATCTTATATAATAATGTTAATAAAGGTATATATTAAAATATTCTAATATACTAGTTATTAAAGCATTTGTATTTCTCTACATCATAGGTGTCAAACTCTGGCCCGCGGGCCAAATTTGGCCTGCAGCCTAATTACATTTGGCCCGCGAAGCCATGCCAAATTACAATTAGAGCTGGCCTACTGGTATTATACAGCTAATATATCTATTGTTTAGTATTAAGCTTTGCTTGTTCCATATTCAGTTTTTCAGCAAAACGTGTTTGAGTCCATAAGAAAAGATTCATTCTTATATCTGGAGGAAGTTTTTTTTTCAATAAATATTAATGTTAGCCCGCGACTTTGTTCCAGTTTTGAATTTTGGCCCACTGTGTATTTGAGTTTGACATCCCTGCTCTACATTTACATGTATTTTTAAAAAAATGTTTGTAAACACAAGTCTAACTCACAATAAACACATGCATATGAAAACACGTGCTTTGGATTTTGTCTGAACTGCCTGCCCCGCTCTGTGGGTTCCAAGCCTCGACTGACTGCTGAAAGTGTCAGGGTGGGAAACACACGGAGAGCAGCAGCTCAGGTTTGTTTAGTTCAAACTAAAGCTTAATAGATTTATTCTGGATTTCCTGTTATGGCAGCTGCCATGTACTATAATAAGTAGACAGTCAGCTTATTCAGAGAAAGTGCAGCAAGTGTTAAATGTGAAAGTTCATGACGGCACGATAAGAAAAAGACTGAACAAGTATGGTATCTTCCAGTGTTGGGAAGGTTACTTTTAAAATGTATTCCATTACAGAATACAGAATACATGCCCCAAAATGTATTCTGTAACGTATTCCGTTACGTTACTCAATGACAGTAACGTATTCTGAATACTTTGGATTACTTAATATATTATCGTGCGTTTTACAACAACGTGAATGTACTATTGCTGTGTGATTTATTACTATTACTGAAGGTCCGCGACTCCGAACTGTAGTAAAGGGACCTCTGACTAATACGGCGGGGTCCCTGTCGGCTCGTAGCCAAAAACTAGCTTTACTTTGTTGTCTGGGTCAACTTTGCTAGCAGAGACAGAGAGAGGCGTTGAAAGGCTGCTCCAACGGAACTTATTGTTTCGGAGGAAAACACGAACACGGTGTACAGTCGAGTCTTAATAGCTTACTTACAACTGGGCTCGTCAGGCTCTCTTCTTGGCTGCAGTGGTTATTATTATATTTACATGCTTCCAGCTCCCGTTTTTCCTCGATGACAACTCGTACCTTTCCACTCCCCCTTTTCTCCCTCCTCGCTCACAGACCCATAACGTGTATGGCAGTGCATTCTCCCTGCAGCACGGACTACACTGCCCATGATGCTACATTCTTTAGAGCTATGCTTGTAGCATTCTGCCTGTTAGCTTAGCACAACAACAACAACAGCGAAAAGGCGCTCTCTCACCCAGGAAACACACAGTCGCAGAGAGAGAGAGAGCGTCGCCCTGTAACCATGGCAACCGTAACGCTGCCGCCTGGAACAACAGAACGTAGCTGTCAAACAAAACCCAAACAGTCCTGACCCGCGACAAAATGAAACAGGAAAGTACCGCAGTGTAATCCATTTATTTCAACAAAGTAACTGTATTCTGAATACCACCTTTTTAAACGGTAACTGTAACGGAATACAGTTACTCATATTTTGTATTTTAAATACGTAACGGCGGCACATGTATTCCGTTACTCCCCAACACTGGTATCTTCTCTCTAAAAGAACACGACTTAGGTTTGCAAAGCTGCACCTGACAAATCCCAAGACTTCTAGTACAACAAAACAGCCTTACGGACCTGGGATTCCCATTTCTACAGACGCTTGACAACACAGTGAAAGGGAGACTGCGCCTGAGATGGCAGCTAAAAAATGTTGTCATAAAAAATGTCCCATGTTGTACTCAAAGTCAGGGCCGGGACAGAAAGGGGTGAGAGAAGCCAAGCTACTGGAAGTTTACCACCAGAAACAGTGTTTTGGAAAGTAGAAGCATGCAGCACACAAGCATGCAGCACACAAGCATGAGCGGTCGTTCTCTTTGCTTAAGGAATCCAGGTGAGTGACTGTCTTTTAAAAGATTGAAATCATTTCAGCAGTTGAAATTGCAAGTTACAGCTGTCTGCTTCACATGAAGGATGACCCTGTGAGCAGGTAATACAGTTTTATAACACAACAAAAACAAGTATTATTATCTCCTCTTGGGAATGACGCAGCTGGTCCTGCAGTCAGCCGATTGGATCTTCTCCTGCACTGCATCCACCACTGATGTCGTCTGCATCTGCTCCTTTTCCTGGAAAAAGGAAAAAAACACCTCACTCCCTGATATCCAGCCTGTTGTTTCTACTTATTTTCCAAGTCCGGGAAGTTCTGGCCCAGAAAAATATCCCCCTGACTCTAACCAGTAATGATGTTTGCAAATCCCTCTGCAGCTCAACATGTCACTCTCAGTAATTCAGTTTAATCACAGCTCTGAATGGACTTTTGACCCTCATTGCACAGTGCCAACTCTTAACGAGCACAATTCCAATGTTTATATAAAACTCACACAAAAACAGCTTTATTTAACCATTTTATTCCTAACAGCCTACAAGAAAAGTGTGAGACTACTTAGTCAGAAAAGAAGAAAAACAGCCAACGAGAAGTGACGCAGAGTCCAGTTCAGCTTTATTTATATTGATCCACGTCACAACAATACTCGTCTGAAAAAGCTTCACCCAGAGCCGACAGTATTAGAGACACGAGACAGAAGGACAGCTGACAGCTGGGTTAAAGTCATGAAGAGACCCAGTTCACATCCATGTTCGACTGAATATGTGTGAAGGTAGAAAACCACAAACAGGAGCAGCAGCTGACCTTCCTTCATTAATGAGTAAACAGCAAAAACACTGTTTTTAGTTTATGTTTTGTCTTGATTTACTGAATTTAGTCTAGTTTCCATTTGTTTCCACAGTGAGTTTGATCCTTTCAGTTTAGATTCTTGCACAGGGACAGTTTCCAGTGACCTGAGGGTCATTTATAAAAGCAGGAAGGAGCTGACAGAGCTCTTAAGATCTTTGTCTATGAGCTGTATTCATGTTTGTGTGAATATAAAGTTAGACTGCTGTAATGGAGGGTTCCAAGCAGAGGGGGCATACTTAATTCATTTTTATTTTCAAATCATTTGCATTTCTCTTTGTTTTCATCTCTCCTAAATTCTAGTTGTTGTTTTTTTTGTTTGAACATTATTTATTCATTTATTTTATTTGTTTATTTTTGAATGCAATTTAACAGTTCAGCAGGTTCAGGTGGTTCTAATCTCGGTGTTTCCAGGTGACTTCTTCAGTCTCGGCTGACTCCAAGTTTCCAACCTCATAAACAGTAATGACTGACTATTGCACCACTGAATGGACAATGGGCTGTGAGGTCAGTGTCTTGGTCATTAATATGCAAAATGTCATGGCCATTGACCAGGGGTGGAAAGTAACGAATTACATTTACTTGCATTACTGTAATTGAGTAGTTTTTTCTGTATTTGTACTTTTTAAAGTCATTTTTCAAGTCTGTAATTTTACTTTTACTTAAGTATATTTTTTTAAAAGTTTTGTAGTTCGCTACGTTTTCAATCACACCCTCTACTGAGTAAATTAAAAATAAAAAAAACATTGCGCTTCGGAAATACTGCAGGGAATGATGGGTAGTAGAACAAATTGGCGTTAAGGTCACGTTAAAGATGGAGTTTAACTGCCACTGCACTTTAATTTGTAAAGTTTTTCTTTTCACTAAAAAAGAACTACTTTGAGATTTATATCCCACTGTCTTTTTTTGCACTACTCAGAAGCGGCTGTCCTCCTGCTGACAGAAACGTAACTATGTAACTTTTACTCTGAGTACATTTTAAATGAGCTACTTTTTACTTTTACTTGAGTACATTTTTAGACAGGTAATTTTACTTGTACTTGAGTAAAATTTCAGCAAAGTAATAGTACTTTTACTTGAGTAAAATATTTTAGTACTCTTTACACCTCTGCCATTGACAATGGAGCAATGGTAACTGGTAATTCAGGGTCACCTGGTCCAGCCCTAACTATATGCTTTAGCAAAAAGGAAAGTTTGAAGCCTAATCTTGAAAGTAGAGATAGTGTCTGTCTCCTGAATCCAAACTGGAAGCTGGTTCCACAGAAGAGGGGCCTGAAAACTGAAGGCTCTGCCTCCCATTCTACTTTTAAATACTCTAGGAAGTAGGCCTGAAGAGCGAGAGCGAAGTGCTCTGTGGTTAAGTCAGTTTATTCATTGAGGGCAGGGCCGGCCCGTGGCATAGGCCGTATAGGCAAATGCTAAGGGCGCTGTCCATCAGGGGGCGCCACGCCAGTGCCACAAATGTTGAAAAGAAAAAAAAAAGTTGGTACTATTATTTCTAAATACAAAAAATAATCCCACGTTAATTAAAATGCAAAGTAAAGCTTATTTAATAGAAATATTATTTGTTACAACATTACGCCCCCCCCTCCCGGCACGGTGCGCCCCCTCCCTTCCCGTATCATGGTTCCTTTTGGACGTCACCACATCAAAAAATCAACACAAGATGTCAAAACGGCCAAAACTGTCAGGTGGCCAGGGAAGAAAAAAGAGAAAAGAAGAGGAGGAGAAACGAGAAAAAGAGGTAACGTTAG
The DNA here is from genome assembly GCF_057381845.1 of Rhamphochromis longiceps. Classification (NCBI taxonomy): domain Eukaryota; kingdom Metazoa; phylum Chordata; class Actinopteri; order Cichliformes; family Cichlidae; genus Rhamphochromis; species Rhamphochromis longiceps. The sequence continues at coordinate 70,380,391 of NC_140563.1, forward strand.
CCTACATGAAATTATTTGTCTGAATATGATAGTAACCTAAATTTTTAGCATTAAGCTAATGTTACATGATTCGCTAATTGCTAATCAATAAATAGCTAGTTAACTGTTTTAACGTCAGTTAATATTGTGGAGGGGGCTAAATTGTTATGGAAAATAATAATGTAACGTTAGGTAATTACAGTACTCCCACCTTTCCCACCATTCCTCATTTGTATTCATCTTTTAAGCAGGTGTTTTTTGTTTACATTGTTATTGCCTTCTGGTTAGCTAACGTTTACCCTGCAGGTAATAGTCACTTTTCCATCCATCCATCCATCCATCCATTTTCATCCGCTTTGTCCGGGGCCGGGTCGCGGGGGCAGCAGCCTAAGCAAAGTCAAAGCTAGTCACTTTTCCACCCCTGTATATATTATAGTTGTAAGCCTAGTTGTTAAAGCGCACATCATTAATGTTAATTAAGCAATATCACATGAGAGGGAATGCTGTTTTTTAATATGAGCACTGCTGTGATTCGGTCAAAGATAATCATAACATAACATTCTCATATGAGCATTTCACTGTAATGATGACAATAAATTGAATCTAATCTAATTTGCATATCAGTTAACATCATACATATATCTCTTTGGTTTTTCATTTATATTATATCATTTCATTTTATTCCTGGAATCATATGCTTTTATTATTAGACTTTAATACTCAGTGGTGTCACATACTCCTCTCTTCAGATGCACTGTTGAAGTTTCTAAATCCCACCCCTGGGCCATCTACCACATGGATAGTGTCAGGAGAAGACATACCACAAGTTAAAGAGCATTTCCTGGGCTTTCTTGTTGCAGAGGAATCAACAGGAGATCATTTGTCAACTCTCATCCTAAAACGGATAGAGGAGCTTAACATTCCTTTTGAAGACTGCAGAGGACAGTCCTATGACAATGGGGCCAACATGAAGGGAAAAAATAAAGGTGTTCAGGCAAGGTTGCTTCAAAAAAGGAGCTTTTTTGGTCCCATGTGGTGCCCACACTTTAAATCTGGTAGTAGCTGATGCTGCAAAAAGCTCACCAGATGCCCTTGGCTACTTTGGGCATTTAGCAAAATTATTCAAGCTCCTCTCAGCCTCCACCCATAGGTGGGATGTTCTCCTGAAACATGTGAAAACCACCTTGAAATCATGGGCTGAGACCAGATGGGAAAGCAGGATAAAAAGCATTGAGGCAGTCAGATATCAGGCTCGGCAAGTCAGAGAGGCTCTTCTGGAGGTGAGGGAAACAGCTACAGACCCTGTGGTCAGTGTTGAAGCCCAGTCTTTGGCTGAGGAGATTGGATCCTATCGTTTTTGCATTTGTACAGCCATCTGGTATGACATTCTCAGCAAGATCCAGTATGTGAGTAAACTCATGCAGTCGGCCTCCATGCAGCTAGATGTGGCTGTCGACTTGCTAAAGAAAACCAAAGATTCCCTCACCAGCTACAGAAACACTGGATTTTCTGATGCACAGACAACGGCAAAGGAGATGTGTGAAGAAATGAATGTGGAGGCTGAACTCAAACAAAAGCGATTGAGAACCACCAAAAGGCACTTCGGTTATGAGTCTCCAGATGAGCCCATACAAGATGCACTTAAAAAAATGGAAACCACATTTTTTTAATGTGGTAGTGGATACAGCCATCTCTTCACTTGATGAGAGATTTCAGAACCTTGGAGAGGTGAATGACAAGTTTGGAGTACTCCTCAATTTCCACAACTTACAAAATAAAGGGCTGCTACAGCAGTGCCAAACACTGAGTACTACTCTGACCCATGACAGCCAGCCGGACATTAATGGCACAGAACTTGCAATGGAAATGCAGAATTTCCCACCATTGCCATCAAAGAACATGAGAAACATGGAACTCTTGACCTTCCTGCATGAGAAGAAGCTGGTAGAAATTTACCCCAACATGTGGGTTGCTCTGAGAATCTTTGCCACTCTTCCTGTTACAGTACCTGCTGCTGAAAGAAGCTTCTCTAAGCTCAAACTCATTAAAACCTACCTGAGATCTACTATGATGCAAGAACGTCTCAGTGGACTTTCCATCATAAGCATAAATCATGTGGTCTCAAATCAGTTGTCATATGATGATGTTGTAGATGACTTTGCTGCAAGAAAGACTAGGTGTCACGGTTCTGGGTCCGTTGGACCCAGTATTTTGAGTTTTATTATGTTTGGGTTTTAGTTTACATCGGGGATTGTTTTCTTGTTCTCTTGTTGTGTTTATGATGATGATTATGATGTTTATTATTAGAGTTCCATGTTTCTGTTTATCTGGGTTTAAGATGCGGGTTTAGTTTCATATGTTATTTCCTGTCTGTCTCTCGATGTCGAGCCTGCGTGTGATGTTTTATTGTGAAGGTCTGCGTCTCATGTGAGTGTGTTCAGTTTTACCTCTGTCTCGTCTTACTGATTGTTCCCAGCTGTGTCCACCACCTGTGTGTAATTCCCGTATTTCTCTGTGTGTATTTAAGTCGTGTCCTCCGTCATTGTAGTTGCTGGTCCGTCTGTGTATTCCACCCTGCCTCATCTGTGTATCTACCATGTCTCACCCGTGTGTTCTCCCTGCTGTCCGTCATCATTCTCCTCTGCTCATTTTCATTCAGGTTTGTGCTTTGTAGTTTTAGTTGTTTCCCAGTATAGTTTAGTTCTCCGTGTTGCCGTTTGCCTCTCCTTTTGTGTTCAATAAATCACCTTTTACACCTTCACGACTGCCTGCGTGTGGATCCTCCTTTTCCTCCTCCACACGGCTCCTCTCACTCGCCGTGACACTAGGAGAGTAAGGCTGTAGCAGGTGATGTGAGGTTGATGAGGGGGTGGTGTACAGTAATTTGTAAGTCATTCTAGTTAATGCAGTATTAAAAAGCACAACTAGAGAACTCTGTAGGATCCCCTTTTTTGTAATATAGTTGTTAAAGTCATACTGGTTTATTTACAGTAATATCTTGTTTTGTGCAGTGCCTTATTTATATTGTATTTTTAATTTATTTTATCCAACTTGTTGACACGTTTTATTGTGTTTATGTATGTAAAATGTATTGTATTTCATATATTCATTTTTTATTTTTTGTATTCATTTATTTATTCATATATTTTTTTATCTTGTTAATTATTCTGATTGTGAATTTGGTTTCTTTAAGTAAAAAAAAAAAGGTCAACGACAAAGCTATTCGGTTTCTTGTGAGTACATACACTACACTGCCAATGTAGGGTGGCGCCACCTAAAATCTTGCCTAGGGCGCCAGATTGGTTAGGGCCGGGCCTGATTGAGGGTGTCTGTCTATGCTGCTGTATTATTCTTTCTTTGTGAGTTTTTGGTAAATTTTTTGTCTGTTTGGGAGCTGACACAGTCTCAGTGGAGATGGGTTTTAAAAAATTTGTCCATATTTCTAGAAATGAGAGCTGCTCCATCCAAAGTGGGATGGATGCCGTCTCTCCTAACAAGACCAGGTTTCCTCCAGAAGGTTTGCCAATTATCTATGAAGCCCACATCGTTTCTGGGACACCACTCAGACAGCCAGCAGTTTAAGGAGAACATGCGGCTAAACATGTAACTCCTGGTCTGATTGGGAAGGGGACCAGAGAAAACTAACACCAATTTAAAAAAGACACAGAAGGTGTCCTGACAGAGAAGAAGAAAAAACGTTACCACACATTACATTTGTTTTTTTACTTTGATCTGAGTCTTTACAGAAGAAGACTCAAGTTTACTGACAGGAGGATGAGGCTCCGCCCACAACCTGGAGTAGCGTTCCCTCGGTGTCTCCATCCCGCACGTGTTCCTGGATCAGGTCTGCAGCACACTGTGTTGATGAGGTGAAGCTCACCTGTTCACATGACACCTGTAGGAAACAGGACTCACCTGTGAGATTTGTCACCTGTTGAAATCTTTGAAGTGTCCATGTTATTCATTTACAGATCAAATGTCACCCAACAACCACCTAAAATAAGGTCTGAAACCTTAAAGGCAAAATCCAGGGGAACACTGGATGTAAGCAGTCCATAGAATAATCACTGAAGTGTTTCAGCATTTCAGCTGAAATGTTTGAATTGCTCATTTAATCAGTGCTCAAATAAAATCAGTGAATCAGCAGCAGTGAAATCATCACTGATGACACCATCACAAAGCAATCATCTGTGCTTAAAAGCCCACTAACAACGAGAAGACAAGAACCTGGCTGTTAATCCTGAATATTTCATCCAGTTTGGCTTTGTCCACCCCTCCTGATTCACCAAACACCTGCAAACACAACAACAACATCATAACAAGGTTGTAACTACATTAAGAATAATACCAGCAATAGTTGTAATTTATCAATAGATTTCTCACAGAAAGACACCGTAAGTATGATTCCTGTTTCATCGTTAGTTGAGGGAAAGAAGGTCTTTAAAGGTTTCTTTAGTAATGGAAAACCAGAGACCAAAAATCTTCTTCAATCAGTGAAGAATAGTAAGATGTTCTGGCTTTACGGAGGGCTTTCTTATAAAGCAGCAAACTGTTTCTCCAGACTCCAGAAATCTCTCAGTCAGAACATGCTATGTCATGTTTAGGCGGAAACTAGCGAGCTAACTTCCTGCTAACTTCTAACTCCATTAAACTTCATAAATACTGTTTTCATGGATGCCTGGATGTTAAACTTAGTTGTTACACCTGGTAAAACAGCAACACTGATCATTTTATTACAGATGAAAGAATTTAGTGCAGGGGTCGGCAACCCTGGGCACGCGTGCCACAGCTGGCACGCGAAGGGTTAACTGATGGCACGATCATAGCTGGACTGGCCATTGGGCTTACCGGGCATTTGCCCGGTTGGCCGATGGTTTTGTTTGTTTGTTGTTTTGGTTTTTTGCAACGTATAATCATTGAAAGGTGGTGGATTGGCCAGTTGTTGGCTGATGTGTAAATGTAACTCAGTTGTTTGGTGGTGGCTGTGGTGGAGCTTCCACAGAGGCCAGCAGGTGGATGAGGAAAAGGGGAGGCAGGAGGAGGAGAGACCCGAGGCGGCCGCCGGTCCGAGTGTCAGGTGATCTGAACTTCAGAAGTTATGACCTGCAGTCTATCTGGGTCAGATATAAACCAAGTTTAGGTGGAGTTTATTTTCGTTGTGCTGACTTTTTACAGTCAGTTACAATAACTCGTACTGCGTTCTAGCATGACGGAGTTTCTATACTTGGGTGGTGCTATGATGTTACTGATGGTGAACTTTATTTTGTTCATAAGGTTAGTTAGTAGAGTTGCCAACCGTCCCGTACAAACATAATCACCCCGCATTCAGAGAAATTATTACGTTTCGTGTTGAGCTGAGAAGGAACAGTTTGTCCCGGACTTCAGCTACAATGAAAAAAGACACAAAGCTGGATTTATTCTGCGTCTTCTCTCATTCTCTCCCCTCCCTCTCCTGTTTCTACTTCAATCATGAAGCTGATCAACAATCAGCTGATCGGCACCAGAAAGAGGAAACCAGCAGATGTCGCACTAAAGAACAGCAGCAGGTTTAAGCTTGATCAGCTGTTGTTAGAATTTATTTAATATTACTTTCTATCAGCTGATGTTTGCTGGAGCCACAGCTGTAAAGCTGCTGGTCATGTTGGTTTGGATATGTGGTGAGAGGGAAACATGAAGATGAAACCAGGAGATGTCCTTACTGAACCATCAGAGCTGAACAGGTGATGGAGAAACAGGTTTACCTTTTAGGTGACATGAATGAGTTGAAGTTATGAACTGTTTCTGAGAGACAAATAACACCAGGATCCTTTTCTTTGTAGACCAAAAACCAAAGTTTTTATCTGATGTAAAATGTATAAAAATCATATCAGCAAGAGAGTGTACAGCACTGTCACAACAGTGTTTGTTTTCATTGTTGTGAGGAGACCATAAACAGCATTTGCATTTTCTGCTGTACCGTTCATTTGCTGTTATGGATAAAAAGTGTCTTTTTTTTGTTTCAAAATAGCTGATAACTATTTGCCAACTGCCAACATCTGCAAACAAATATAATTCTGTAAAGTACTGTTAATATAGAGCGTTATTAAATGTATTGCTAATGCAGTCATATGGCACACTGACTTCTGAGGAAATTTTAGATGCACTCATCATCAGAAAGGTTGCCGACTCCTGATTTAGACAGTTTGTAACTCTGAGTGATGCCGCAGAGTTCATTTGACTTTGGGACCTGAAGCAGAGTTTGGACCAGACAGGAGAGGGTTTTCAGGAAACACTGTTAAATGTTCAGTTTCTATCCCATACGTTAAAACAAGATCTACAGTGTGATTAAAGTGGTGGGTGGGTTCTTTTACATTTTGTGAGAAGCCAATTGAGTCTAATAACAGATTAAATGCCATGTTGAGGCTGTCATTTTTAGCATCTACATGGATGTTAAAATCATTTATTTATTTCATTTTCATTTATAAAGCACATTTAATAACAACAGGGTGTTGACCAAAGTAAATGGTAAATGGCCTGTATTTATATAGCGCTTTACTAGTCCCTAAGGACCCCAAAGCGCTTTACATATCCAGTCATCCTCCCATTCACACACTGGTGATGGCAGCTACATTGTAGCCACAGCCACCCTGGGGCGCACTGACAGAGGCGAGGCTGCCGGACACTGGCGCCACCGGGCCCTCTGACCACCACCAGTAGGCAGCAGGTGAAGTGTCTTGCCCAAGGACACAACGACCGAGACTGTCCAAGCCGGGGCTCGAACCGGCAACCTTCCGATTACAAGGCGAACTCCCAACTCTTGAGCCACGATCGCCCAGTGCTGTACAACATAACAATTAAACAGTGGCATTAATAACAACAGATAAAAATTAAAAATTAGAGCAGCAGTCCCCAACCTCCGGGCGTCGGACAGGTACCGGTCCGTGAGTTATTTTGATACCGGGCCGCGAGAGTTGAGGCTTAAACCGGTCCATGGTGCAAAAAAGGTTGGGGACCGCTGCTCTAGAGGGCGTATACAGCTGCACAAGGTCAGACAAATAGTCCGGTGCATGGCCATTTAGCACTTTATAAGTTAAAAGTAAGATTTTGAATTTAATTCTAAAACGCACTGGAAGCCAATGAAGGGAAGCAAGCACCGGAGTAATATGTTGGTGTTTCTTCACACGAGTGAAAAGGCGAGCTGCAGCATTCTGTACCAGTTGGAGCCGGGCCAAGCTGGACTGACTGACACCCACATATACAGGGAGTGCAGAATTATTAGGCAAATGAGTATTTTGTCCTCTGCATGCATGTTGTCTTATTCCAAGCTGTATAGGCTCGAAAGCCTACTACCAATTAAGCATATTAGGTGATGTGCATCTCTGTAATGAGAAGGGGTGTGGTCTAATGACATCAACACCCTATATCAGGTGTGCATAATTATTAGGCAACGTCCTTTCCTTTGGCAAAATGGGTCAAAAGAAGGACTTGATAGGCTCAGAAAAGTCAAAAATAGTGAGATATCTTGCAGAGGGATGCAGCAGTCTCAAAATTGCAAAGCTTCTGAAGCGTGATCATCGAACAATCAAGCGTTTCATTCAAAATAGTCAACAGGGTCGCAAGAAGCGTGTGGAAAAACCAAGGCGCAAAATAACTGCCCATGAACTGAGAAAAGTCAAGCGTGCAGCTGCCAAGATGCCACTTGCTACCAGTTTGGCCATATTTCAGAGCTGCAACATCACTGGAGTGCCCAAAAGCACAAGGTGTGCAATACTCAGAGACATGGCCAAGGTAAGAAAGGCTGAAAGACGACCACCACTGAACAAGACACACAAGCTGAAACGTCAAGACTGGGCCAAGAAATATCTCAAGACTGGTTTTTCTAAGGTTTTATGGACTGATGAAATGAGAGTGAGTCTTGATGGGCCAGATGGATGGGCCCGTGGCTGGATTGGTAAAGGGCAGAGAGCTCCAGTCCGACTCAGACGCCAGCAAGGTGGAGGTGGAGTACTGGTTTGGGCTGGTATCATCAAAGATGAGCTTGTGGGGCCTTTTCGGGTTGAGGATGGAGTCAAGCTCAACTCCCAGTCCTGCCAGTTTCTGGAAGACACCTTCTTCAAGCAGTGGTACAGGAAGAAGTCTGCATCCTTCAAGAAAAACATGATTTTCATGCAGGACAATGCTCCATCACACGCGTCCAAGTACTCCACAGCGTGGCTGGCAAGAAAGGGTATAAAAGAAGAAGAACTAATGACATGGCCTCCTTGTTCACCTGATCTGAACCCCATTGAGAACCTGTGGTCCATCATCAAATGTGAGATTTACAAGGAGGGAAAACAGTACACCTCTCTGAACAGTGTCTGGGAGGCTGGGGTTGCTGCTGCACGCAATGTTGATGGTGAACAGATCAAAACACTGACAGAATCCATGGATGGCAGGCTTTTGAGTGTCCTTGCAAAGAAAGGTGGCTATATTGGTCGCTGATTTGTTTTTGTTTTGTTTTTGAATGTCAGAAATGTATATTTGTGAATGTGGAAATGTTATATTGGTGTCACTGGTAAAAATAAATAATTGAAATGGGTATATATTTGTTTTTTGTTAAGTTGCCTAATAATTATGCACAGTAATAGAAAGGCAGCAGGCCCAGACAAGGTGTGTCCTAGGATGCTAAAGGCGTGTGCTGCTGAACTTGGGGAGCCGCTACAACGAGTCTTCAACCTCAGTCTGCGACTGGGGAGAGTGCCCGCCCTATGGAAGACATCCTGCATCGTCCCGGTCCCCAAAAAGAACCGGCCCAATGAGCTGAATGGCTTCCGACCGGTGGCACTGACGTCACATCTTATGAAGACTCTAGAGCGGCTCTTCCTCAACCTCCTCCGACCACAGGTACAACATGCCCAGGACCCACTACAGTTTGCATACAAGGCGGGTGTCGGAGTGGAGGATGCCATCCTGTACCTCCTACACAGAGCCCACTCACACCTGGATGGGGGAAAAGGCACGGTCAGGATCCTGTTTCTTGACTTTTCCAGTGCCTTTAATACCATCCGGCCCTGTATGCTTCAGGAAAAACTGAACAGGATGGAGGTGGACCCCTGCCTGGTGGCTTGGATCTCCGACTACCTCACCGACAGACCACAGTACGTCAGGCTGAAGGACATCACGTCTGACACAGTGGTCAGCAGCACAGGAGCACCACAGGGAACTGTGCTGTCCCCTCTTCTCTTCACCCTGTACACCTCTGACTTCTGCTACAACTCTGAATTATGCCATATTCAGAAGTTTGCAGACGACACAGCCATCATGGGGTGTATCTGGGATGATCAGGAAGAGGAGTACAGAAGTCTGGTGAGGAACTTTGTCGCATGGAGTCACACAAACCACCTGCAACTCAACACCTCAAAGACTAAGGAACTGGTTGTGGACTTCGGGAGGTCTAGAGCAGGTCCACTGCCGGTTCAGATAGAGGGGGAGGAGGTGGAGGTGGTCAACAAGTACAAGTACCTCGGGCTGTGGGTGGACAATAAACTGGACTGGTCATGCAACACAGAGCACCTGTATAAAAAAGCCCAAAGCCGACTGTACTTCCTCAGGAGGCTGAGGTCTTTTAACATCTGCAGGAAGCTCCTGAGGATGTTTTACCAGTCGGTGGTTGCTGGAGTACTTTTCTATGCTGTGGTGTGCTGGGGGAGCAGCACAGCAAAGAAGGACTCATGCAGGCTGGAGAAACTGATCAGGAGGGCTAGCTCTGTGGTCGGCATGAAGCTGGACACTCTGGTGACAGTGGCAGAGAAAAGGACATTAAAGAAACTGATGGACATTATGAACAATGCTGGGCATCCTCTGCACACGGCCATTAACAATCAGAAGAGTCTGTTCAGTGACAGGTTGCTTCTCCCAAAGACAAGAACTAACAGACTTAAAAACTCCTTTGTCCCACACGCCATCAGACTGTTTAACTCCTCTCTGGAGGGGAGAGGGAGGGGAAACAGGAGGACAAAGGAGGGAACAACTAAGCTGTAGTGCCTCTTCACCTCACTGTGCAATACCTTTTGTGCAATACTTTTGTAAATAGTCAACAGTGCAATAGACCTCAATACTTGAAATGTGCAATTCACTTGTATTTTTATTTTTTATTCCTATTTATTCTATTTATCCCCTTTGTATATTTTATTTATATTGTCTCTGTATTTATATATATGTGTGTGTGTGTGTGTGTGTGTGTATATATAATATTCTGTAACTCTGTAACTTCTGTCGGTGCTGTGCTTTTTTGGAAATCGAATTTCCCAGAGGAACCCACCCGAGGGATTAATAAAGTTCTATCTTATCTTATCTTATCTTATCTTAATAGTCACCTGCACACACAGATATCCCCCTAAAATAGCTAAAACTAAAAACTAACTAAAAACTACTTCCAAAAACATTCAGCTTTGATATTAATGAGTTTTTTTGGGTTCATTGAGAACATGGTTGTTGTTCAATAATAAAATTATTCCTCAAAAATACAACTTGCCTAATAATTCTGCACTCCCTGTAGTGAATTGCAGTAATCCAGTTGAGATAAAACAAACGCATGAATGGCTCGTTCCAAGTTTCTAAAGGATAGAAAAGATCTCACTTTGGATTGGAGCCTTAATTTAAAAAAGGACCGCTGGACAACTGAATTAATTTGTTTCTCAAATGTAAGTTTGCTATCCAAGAAAACCCTCAGGTTTTTTACATGTGTTTTAACAGCACATGTTAGGTTGCATGAGTCCAAATCTGGGGCATTGAAATTACCGCTTGGTCCAAAAATAATTACCTCAGTTTTATCCTCGTTGAAGGTAAGAAAATTTGAGGCCATCCAGGTTTTGGTAAATGGTAAATGGACTGGTTCTTATATAGCGCTTTTCTACTCTTCTGAGCACTCAAAGCGCTTTATACAACTTGTGCATTCACCCATTCACACCCATTCGCACAAGCACATCTTTCTCAGTAACATTCACACACACTCATACTCCGATGGATGAATCGGAGAGCAATTTGGGGTTAGTATCTTGCCCAAGGATATTTGGCATGCAGACTAGGGGAAGCCAGGAATCGAACCACCAACCTTCCAATCAGTAGATGACCTGCTCTACCGCCTGAGCTTTAACTTCGTCGAGACATTTGACTAACGATTCCATGGGCGTAGAGGTGTTTCTATTAAACCGAAGATAAATCTGGGTGTCATCGGCATATGAGTGAAAGCAGATGTTATGCTTCCTAAAGATTAGGCCTAGGGGCAACATGTAGATTGAAAAAAAGAATTGGGCCTAATACGGATCCCTGCGGGACACCACAAGTAAAAGGAGCTGGGGAAGAAATAAAATCATCAAGGCTCACGGAAAAAGTCCTCTTGGAGAGGTACGACCTAAACCGTTCCAAGGGGATACCTTTGATACCACATTGCTCCAAACGGGAGATCAGAATGCTGTGGTCAACAGGATCAAAGGCTGCAGTTAAGTCTGGGAGCAGGAGCACAGCTGGGTCTCCTGAGTCAGTGATTAATAAAATATCATTAAGTATCTTTAGGAGGGCAGTTTCTGTGCTGTGGTGGGTTTTGAAGCCCGACTGGAACTTCTCAAAAATATTATGACTGTTTAGAAAGGTTTGTAGCTGCTCAAATACAATCCTTTCTAGAATTTTTGACAGAAACGGTAGCTTGGAAACAGGTCTAAAATTAGCAAGAACAGAGGAATCAAGATTCGGTTTTATAAGCACTGGCTGCACTACAGCGTGCTTATATCCAGTTGGTACTACTCCAGAGCTGAGACTGCTTTTAAAAATAGTTAAAATGTCAGGACTGACTACCTTAATTATCTTTTTTAGAAAATGGGTTGGGACTCCATCTGAGGGGCAGGATGATGTCTTTATGCTATTGCAAAGCTCTTCTACCTGCTTAAGACATACAGCCTCAAACTGGTCAAAAGCAGTTGAGGGGGTATATGTTGATGAGACATTATACAGAGATGGGGTAGATGTAGATCGAAGCCTTTCTATCTTATTAATAAAAAACTGCAAGAATCTATCGCAAGTTTCAATGGAGCTATCTATATGGAAAGCGGGGGAGGTATTCAAGACCGAATCAATAACTGAGAAAAGAGTTCGGGGGTTATTAGAGTTGGTCTCAATAATGTTGTGAGAAACTTAGATTTTTCGGCTTTTACGATGACTTGATATCTAGATAGGCTCTCTCTCAGCAGCAGGAAAGACACTTGTAACTTGTCTTTTTTCCATTTTCGTTCAGCCTTCCTGTACTGTCGCCTAGCTGATCGAGTTGAGTCGTTTATCCACGGGTCTGAGTACGCTGTTGATCGCACTGATTTAAATGGGGCGATCTCATCAAGAATAGTCTTACATTTATTATTAAAATTCAAATCCATCTGCACAATGCCATCACCAAGAGAAGAATTCGACAGTCCTTCAGAGGCAGTGGAAAACTGTTCTGTGGCCGTTGGTTTAAAAACACGATAACATCGTGTTGAGGATGTAGGTTTAAGATGGCAATGAGATAAAAGTATATTAAACACTAATGGACAGTAGTCGGAAAAGATTGCATCAATTATTTCCAAATTAAAAATTGGTAATCCAAATCCATAGGATCGTCAGATCCAAATCGCTGTGAGTAAAAAAGTCCTTTAAAATAAAGGTTTTATTAGCTAACGAGCGGACATTAGCAAGGCTACTCCTTAGTGAAGTCGAAGGCTTAGTAATGGAAATAGGAGCCCGTTGAAGTGTCCGCAGGTTCTGGAAATTTATTCCTCTTTGACGATGTCGCGGAGGTCGCAGGCGTGGGATCATTGTAGTAATCCCAGCGACAGGAACCATACAGGGGTAGATCATGGTCGGGGAGGTCCAGTGTTTGACGTAGTCAGATCTGGCCGCCTCAAAGTATTGATCATTCCCGGGACGTAAGAAGGCAGCCTTCAGTCTCACCAGTCGACTGCTTCGTCTTCCCCAGCGCCGGCGGTGCCTGGTTGATTGGGGTAGCTTCGAGATAAAGCAAAGGCTGGCAGGGACAGAAACGCCGGGCAGAAATGGTGGAGGGAGAAATTTCTGATTTCCGTAGTTCCAGCAGGATTCACGTCTCTAACAAGGTAATGTTAAATCTAAAAGCGTTTGGCGATCATAAAAACACAGAAAGTTAGCATCTTTTGAAGCGAGTAAAACAAAGGCAAACAATAACACTAGGAGGGACAGACGGCTGGCCGTGAACACTGGCGCCATCTTTGGAATTTGGATCCACAATATCACCCACAATAATTATTTTACTGAGCTGAGAACTAAATCAGATAAAAAGTCTGAGAAATCAGACAGAAACTCTGTGTAAGGCCCAGGTGGACGATAGATGATAACAAGTAAGACTGGTTTCTGAGTTTTACAGCTGGGGTGGACGAGGCTAAGCATCAGGCTTTCAAATGAATGTCTGGGTCTTTGGTTGATTAACAAGATGAAAATAAAGAGGAAACCTAAAATTCTTCAGTAAACATTTAAGGAGAAGACTTTAGAGTGGTTTTAGTTTAAGCAAACAGAGTTTAAGAAACATATCAAAATGTTGGCAGCCCGTCCCAGGTGACCTTACCTGTGTAGTAATTGTGCGCAGAACATCCAAACAGCTGATCTGGTCTCCAGGAAACAGAGGCAGATTCAAGTGAGTCAGTTTTATGGTGTTTGGTTTGGGAATCCTCAAAGGATCCTGGAGACCATCACAGAAGTCTGCCAGCTCACTGGGGAACACATTAGAAAATATTAAAGTCCATTAGAGACTATTAGACTGTTACAGTGGAGTCCATTATAGTGCAGAACCATTTTTGATTAGTGTTAAGGTTAGAAACCGTCACCGAGCTCAGTCTCACCTGTACTGTATGACCTGCGAGCCACTGGGGTCAAATCTCCTCCAGGTTTCATAAAACATCTGGAGGTGATCATCACTCAGCATCTCAGCGTCCTCAGGGCTCGCTGTGTTGAAGAGCTCCAGGATGACAACGATGAACAGGTGGATCACCAGCAGGCAGAAGAGGAGGATGTAGGAGCTGAAGAAAACAATCCCCACCGTCGGGTTGGCGCAGTTACCAGGCTCAGGTAATCGCAGGTCGCAGTCTGGAGGCGTGTTCATGATGGGACTCAACAGGCCGTCCCACCCCGAGGACGTGGTGATCATAGTCATGCTGATGATGCTGTTTCCAAATGTCTTGAAGTTAAACATGTCATCGATCATCATCTCATGCTTCACGTAGGCAAAGTTAAACATCCCAATGATGGAGAATGTGTACACAATTAGGAAGAAGAGCAGGCCGATGTTGAAAAGGGCAGGAAGTGACATCACAAAGCCCATAATCAGCATCCAGATCCTTCTGGCAAACCGAATGTGAGGGAATGCTCCACATAAGGTGAACAAACGACCCAATCGCATAACAGAAAAGAGAGAGGGACTGACGAAATATTTTTCCAAGATGTCAGCTAAGAAGAGACCTGCAACAACAACAACAACAACAACTATTTGTATAGCACATTTAAGACCGAAGGTACACCAAAGTGCTTCATAAAAATGTTCAAACATAACAGATATGAGACCATAACAGAGTACAAATAAGCTAAGAATTGAGAAAAGCTGGTTAAACAAAAATACAGATAAAATAAGAAATAAAACATCAGAGTGTATTTTAGAAAATAAAATCACTGAGTATTCATAAATATAAAGTGGGGGTATACATACAGTGGTACATCAATAGAAGATAAATAACAGCTGGATGAAATATAGGGAATGTGCACTTGACTAACCGAAAACGCTCGGCCACACAGCTAAGTTTTTAACTGTGATTTAAATGAATGGATGGAATCAGAGGCGTGAACGGCAGCAGGAAGATTGTTCCAGAAGCTAGGGCCTGCCAGGACAAAAGCACGGTCACCTCTGGTCTTTAGCTGGGATCTAGGCTGCACCAAGAGTAACTGTCCTGATGATCTTAGGGCTCTCCTGGGGATATACGGATTAAGGAGTTCAATGAGGTAGCACGGCGCAGTATTGTTTATGGTTTGAAAGGTGAGCAAGAGAATTTTGAACTCAATGTGGTATTTGACAGGGAGCCAATGCAGGTCAGCGAGGACTGGGGTAATAGAGGCAAACCTTCTGGTTCCAGTCAAAAGGTGTGCCGCAGCATTCTGGACAAGCTGCAATCTATGAAGAAGGGCAGAGACCAAAGTAAAGGGAATCACAGTAGTCTAATCTAGAGGTCAGAAATGCATGGATAGGTTCTCAAGGTCCTATGTAGTGCTTGGCCTTGGATATTTGACGCAGTTGGTAAAAACTAGATTTAACTACCAAGGATCAATGTTCCCTCTAATGTTTCACGTGTCTGAGCGAACACACAAACTCCCTGAGCGTCTCTTGGACCACTGTGAGCACCAGCAGACGTGTGCACTGTGGTCACGCCAGCATCTAATCCATCCAATTTACATGGTTTATTAAAGTAATCAAATTACAGCATTTACATTTATCTTAGACGACTTTTAATTAACTGCTTTAGGCCACTTACAATGTTTTAGAAAAATTGGTTTTGTAGCATGTTAACACTATTGGAAGTAAAAATAACTTGAACTCCAGTTTTGAAAACACAACTTTCTTTTTTTTTTTTTTATAAAGCTCTGACTTGTATTATGAGTATGACTCTGTGGGAGAGAGTCCTGTAACTCTGTCTGCAAAATACAGTAAATAATGACCAATGTTGGGCAATTAATTATTTAGTTACTTCTTCAAAAGAGTAACTGAGTTATGCAAACAACAAAGTTTTTTGCAGCTGTTTACCTAAAAATGCAGCCAAAGCGTTTTTTTAAACAAACATTTCAAACTATTTACAGAACAATCAGCTGTTCTGCATCAAATCTGATGCCACACAAATTATTTGTGCCGCTCCAAAAAATAATTTCTGTCCACTATGAGATGAAGGAGAACAACAGCTGATACCTGCAGGCCTGACAGCAGCAGATGTGTCACTGCTGTAACACCTGTAACACTCAGCAGGCGCCTCATTGTCCTGACACACAACAACACTACTGACCACACTACACACTAACTACACACTAACTACACACTAACTACACACTAACTACACTCTAACTACACTCTAACTACACACTAACTACACACTAACTACACACTAACTACACACTAACTACACACTAACTACACACTAACTACACACTCCAAACACGCTAAACGTCACAAATCTCAAATCTCTCTCTCTCTCTCCCTCCCCCCCTCCCTCTCCCCGCCTCTCTCTCCCCCTCTCCCTCCCCCTCTCTCTCTCCCCCTCTCTCTCCCCCTTTCCCTCTCCCTCTCCCCCTCTCCCTCTCTCTCTCCACCCCTCTCCCCCCCTCTCTCTCGCCGTCACTCCTAAAACTTCCTCCTTCCTAAACAACTAAAGGCCATGTTGCCATATCATTTTTTGATTGGTCGACATGGTATATTTTTCGACCAATAGGAAAGGGTGGGGTTTTTTTGGTGTTGTTTTTGCTCGCAGGCTTTCGAGCGGTTTCCTTATAAAACGCCGTTTTTACCGTTTCTTCCTGCAGTAAATATAAACAACGACAGTATTCAGGAAGGAAAACAAACACTGCAGATATTTTATCATAACTCTGGTTTTACGTGGCCGATCAACACAATTTAAAAACTGGTATAAAGTCCACACTTTGCCCATCAGTTGTTCCGTCTGTCCTGCTCACATCTCCAATGGTTGTACACGTTGTCATTGTTGTGATATTTTGATACCATGGTAGCATTTACAGGATATTGTTTTATAGTGATATTATACAGGAAAACTGTTACTCAATAAGGCCCATTTACTAGTTGTTTTTCTCTTTCTCTGTGACCCAAGAATTAATGTGTAAGAATCACAGGCTGGTACCTCAAGGTCGAAAATACCACAGAGATCACTTCCTTACTCCCATCCTCCCTTCTTTATCTCTTACAAAAAGGCTCGTTAAAGGCCAGGTGGTTTGTTTCAGAATTCACTAATGAAAGAACTCTGTATTCTATGTCTAGGAGTGTATTTTGCTGGGATGATCATAAATTGTAGCTGAACTGATAAACTATACAAAGGATACTTCTTTGCTCAGAGGGCAGGAAGACGCTTCCTTATTTGGTCTGTACCGGTTTGAACTGAGAATCTGCTGACACATGAACCTTTTTCCTCTATATAAACTGTTGTCTGATGAATAAACCTTTGAGTTGATTTTGGGAAAGCAACCTGAAGCAGTCTGTGTTTCCTTGTTCTCCCAAGCTACTCCCGACGTCGTAACTAACCTGCTGAACGGTATACCTGAGTGTTACTTTGAATCATTTTGAATCTTATAGGGTAAAGACAAAACTCTGCTTATAGGTGCCCACGCCTCGGAGGAAACCCGATCCACGGATGACCCGGGACGGAGATTTCTTTCAGTCATTAACGTGGCTTCACTCCACAGCAGCCGCTTTGCTAAAACACCGGTGTCGGCACATAAGGACGCGTCATAGCCTGTCAGCGACGTTGATTGGCTGCGTATATACGAATGTGAATCGCATCATTGGCTGGTGTTAGGTTTTGTATTGTTGATTGTCATTTATGCTTAGAAATATTTAACCATATATGCTTAGAGGTGTATAATCAATTGTGTAGTGATAGGATGTGTGATCTTTAACAGGCTGCAAAGGCTTGGTGTGTATTCCACACTAGAATGCACACCCACATCCTGGGAGCACGAGAGAGGTCGTACCTTCTCTTATTGTTTTATGGTAGGATTAACGTAGCTACGTCTGTTCTAGTCTAAGTGCTTTTTGTTTAGATGAACTGTTGGATTTTCCAGACCAGCAGGTTAAGGAAGTCGTTTATGGGGTCACATTCTGACCACACACACACACACACACACACACACACACACACACACACACACACACACACACACACACACACACACACACACAGTATTCTTTGTTTACATGTATACTTATGTAAGATGTTATATGTTAATGACCCTATGCATATTCATGTAACCACAGTAAAAGGAGTGCTATGGGGAACCTGGCTGAGAGTCTGATGGAGGTCAAGTGGTGGAACGACACTTGGCTCCAGGCAGGTCTCCCTCATGCATGAGTAACATGAAGAACTTTGCCTACTTGTGTCTTGCTTGCTGTGTAATTATATTGTCTTCAGCGTTCCAGCGAATAGGTTCAAGCTACAAACCTATCAGCTGGACTATGGGATAAGGTGGCATCGTTCTGATCCCATACGGGAGCAGCCAGTCACTCACTGACTAACACTGCAGAACAGGATTGTTAAAGTTTTAAATTTAATTTCAGTGCAGGTTAGATTTTCTTTTTTTTTTGTGCGCAGATACCATGCCAGCGGTGTGCAATTGCCCATGCGTGCAGCTTAGAGGGAACATTGCGGAGGATACTTGTTTGTCAAACTTAGCTGAAAATGTTTTTTAAAAAATTGGTTTTGTAGCATGTTAACACTACAGTATTGGAAGTAAAAATAACTTGAACTCCAGTTTTGAAAACACAACTTTCTTTTTTTGTTTTTATAAAGCTCTGACTTGTATTATGAGTACACTACACTACAGACTAGCTAAACGTCGCAACACACGACAACACACGACAACACACGTCACAAATCTCTCTCTCTCTCTCTCTCTATCATTTTTTGATTGGTCGACATGGTATATTTTCCGACCAATAGGAAAGGGTGGGGGGTTTTTTGGGTGTTGTTTTTGCTCGCAGGCTTTCGAGCGTTTTCCTTATAAAACCCGTCAACAACGACAGTATTCAGGAAGAAAACCAAACATTGCAGATATTTTATCATAACTCTGGTTTTACGTGGCCGATCAACACAATTTAAAAACTGGTATAAAGTCCACACTTTGTCCGTCAGTTGTTCCGTCTGTCCTGCTCACATCTCCAATGGTTGTACACGTTGTCATTAACGTGGCTTCACTCCACATCAGCCGCTTTGCTCGCTAAAACACCGGTGTCGGCACATAAGGACACTGTCATAGCCAGTCAGCGACATTGATTAGCTGCGTATATACGAATGTGAATCGCGTGATTGGCTGGACTATGGGATAAGGTGGCATCGTTCTGATCCCATACGGGAGCAGCCAGTCACTGACTAACACTGCAGAACAGGATTGTTAAAGTTTTAATTTTAATTTCAATTCAGGTTCGATTTCTTTTTTTGTGTGCAGAGACTGTGCCAGCAGTGCGCAATTGCCCATGCGTGCAGCTTAGAGGGAACATTGCCGAGGATACTTGTTTGTCAAACTTAGCTGTTTAAGAGGACACTTAAGTTGTTAACAGTGCCAGAAAGAAAGGTGCCAAGGGGTCCAAGAGTATCAGCAAATTGGCCCTGTGAAATATGGTTGTCGAACGGCACGATTTCTGTTTTCTTCTTGTTTAATATAAGAGAGTTATCAGAGAGCCAATCTTTGACCTCTCTCAAACACTCTAGCAGACAGTGTACTGATGACCAAACATCACCAGAGAGCCAAAAGTAAATTTGAATATCATCAGCATAAAAGTGACAGGAGATATTATACTTCTCTAAGACAGAGCCTAGGGGCAGCATATACAATGAAAACAACATAGGGCCCAACACAGATCCCTGGGGCAAACCACAGTAGAGGGGAGCAACAGAGGAAGAGCAAGTAAGTATGTAAGACCTGTCCGACAGATACGATCTAAACCAGTTCAAGGCATTACCCATTATGCCTACTGTGTGCTCAAGCCTCAATAGGAGGATATTATGGTCAACCATATCAAAGGCAGAGGTCAAGTCCAATAAAACTAAGAACGTAGAGCACTCTGAGTCGGCAAATAAAAGAAGGCCATTAAGGACTCTCAGCAGCGCTGTTTTGGTGCTATGGCGTGGTTTAAAGCTAGACTGGAATTTATCGCTGATATTATTTGCATCCAAGGAGGCCTGCGTCTGTGAGAGGACCATCTTCTCCAATGCTTTAGACAACAATGGAAATAACACAGACACACCACACTCTTTCTTCTGCTTTTGATGCCATAAGTGGAGGTTTTCCACACAGGCCAGGTTTGGATTTGGGGGGTTTTCCCCTTAATAATAAACACATTCATTTAGAAACTTCAGTTTGCGTTTACACGTGTTATCGTTGACAAATATTTTCATTGTTTGATCTGAAACATGTAAGTGTGACAAACATCAGGAAATCAGGAAGAGGGCAAAGACATTTTAAACTGCAGAAACCATGACACGGACTGACTTTAGAGTAAAAACAGGGAACATTGTACTTCCTGTTACAGCCCGCAGACATTTGCAGTAACTAACCAAACTGAGATCAGATAAGAAAAGAAGATTGTTTCTGTGTGTAGGACTCACCTATAATGGACAAAGTGAGAACCACAAAGTCCACAATGTGCAAGACATTTCTGAAGTAATGCTGTCTGAGTGCAATGATCTTCAGGATAAACTCAACAAGGAAGATGGCCCCAAGGATGAGATGGATCCAGTTCAGGACAAGTGACTTCTCCTCACTCTGATCATCAGTCTCCACCATTAGAACCACCATGTTGAAGAAGATAACCACCACCATGAAGATCTCAAAGTACAGAGCGGTGACCAGGTCAAACAGCCAAGCCAGGCAGCAATTCTGGAGACAAAGACGTAAGCTTTAAACACTCCGGCAGTCAGTCGGTTTGCTGACACTGCAAATAGTTTTCAGTAAAAACCCTCTTACAGGAGAAACTTTGTGATCCAATGTTATCTTAATCACTGCTGAAACAGAATTTGTTTCTTCACCTCCACAGTAGGAGGCAACAGGCTAATATATGAAGGCTGGTGTAAGAGTCTGATTGACAGCTGATGACTCTCTCTACTGCACAAAATGAGACTCGTCCTTACAGTCATTAATCTGACAGCTCTAACATTCATTACCTTTATTACTGCAACGCCTCCATACGTGCCTTCACGTGCTACATATGAACATATATCCATAAGTATCTGGACTCTGATGCGTATTTTAGTGTCTGCACACCGTGAGTTTTAAAGGTTTGTAAAAATATTCCATCAACTGTTGTTTCATGCAGTCCCCCGTTTTCAGAGGCTCAAAGGTGACAAACAGTAAAGCCCATTCCCTCATTATTCAATGAAAGTTTGAGCAGTTACAAAACCTGAAACTGATTCAAGGTGTTGTATTTAGGATCAGAGCATCTAATTGAGTCAAGGGGATTCTTGAGGAGGTTGGTGAAACTCTTTGAAAGTCTACGATCAATACAGAGAGTTTACAACAAGATGCAAACTACTGGTTACACTCAAGAAGTGCTAGAATAGATTTTACCAGAAAACATCTAAAGGAGCGTGTACAGGTCTGAGAAACATCTTTGGGCCGATGGAAGCGAGATGAACTTTCAAATCAAATCACTTTTATTGTCACATCACATGTGCAGGTACTCTGGTACAGTACATGCGAGTGAAATTCTTGTGTGCGAGCTTCACAAGCAACAGAGTTGTGTTAAAATACAATAACATAAGAACAAGCAAAATATAAGAATGGGTAAATCTGAGAATTATATGAATAAATATATGTACAGTATAAGAGTGTATGTGCATTACTGAATGTGTATACTAAATATAAATATCTACGTGTGTGTGTGTCTATACATATTTTAAAAATTAAATAGAATAAACAATAAATAAAATATATAAAATATACAGAGGTTGGTAGTTGGACATGTGCAAAACAGTGGCATTTATATACAGTGTGGAGTGCAAAATGTTGAAGTTCTCTTAAGTGAAGCTGAGGTGACTATGAAGTGTTCAGCAGTCTGATGGCCTGATGGAAGAAGCTGTCTCTCAGTCTGCTGGTACGGGACCGGATGCTGCAGAACCTCCTTCCTGATGGAAGCAGTCTGAACAGTTTATGGCTGGGGTGACTGGAGTCCTTGATGATCCTCCCCGCTTTCCTCAGGCAGCGCTTCCTGTAGATGTCTTGGAGGGAGGGAAGCTCACCTCCAATTATCCGTTCAGAGCACCGCACTACTCGCTGGAGAGCTTTGCAGTTGTAGGCGGTGCTGTTGCCATACCAGGTGGTGATGCATCCAGTGAGGATGCTCTCAATGGCACAGTGATAGAAGGTCCTGAGGATGCGGGGGCTCATGCCGAATCTTTTCAGTCTCCTGAGAAAGAAGAGGCGCTGCTGCGCCTTCTTCACTGTTTTGTTTGTGTGTACTGACCACGTAAGATCCTCAGCCAGGTGTACCCCAAGGAACCGGAAGCTGCTCACTCTCTCCACAGCAGCGCCGTTGATGGTGATGGGGGTGTGTACTTCTCTGCACCTCCGGAAGTCCACTATCAACTCCTTTGTCTTTGCGACGTTGAGGGTGAGATGGTTGTCTTGACACCAGTGGGTCAAGGCGCTGACCTCCTCCCTGTAGGCCGTCTCATCACCTTTGGTGATAAGACCCACCACTGTAGTGTCGTCCGCAAACTTCACAATGATGTTGGAGTTGTTAGTGGCCGTGCAGTTGTAGGTGTAGAGTGAGTACAGGAGAGGGCTCAGTACACACCCCTGTGGAGCACCAGTGTTCAGTGTGATGGGGGATGAGGTGATGCTGCCCAGCCTTATTCATTTTATTCACCCCAGTTTGAATAACACCTTGGGACTTGCGCCAGAAAATAAAAAAGTCAGTAATTCTAATAGGTTTTAGGTTCAGGGGATTTACGCAAATTTGCGCAGGGTTAGTAAATCTAGTGTTAAATTAAATAAAATTAACTACAGCTAAGAGGCAAACCAGGTTGCTGTGCGAATCGGTTGATTAAATTATTGCAGTTACAGCGCAGACCTATGATTGTTGGGAGCAGTTCTGATTGTACAGTCTGACAGCTGCAGGGAGGAAGGACCTGCAGAAACGCTCCTTCATGCATTGAGGATGCAGCAGTCTGTCACTGAAGCAGCTCTGCAGCAACATCTACATGCATGGGGTGGGAGACTCTGTCCATCAGAGATGTTATTTTGGCCAAAGTCCTTCTGTCTCCCACCACCTGCACTGGGTCCAGGGTGCATCCCAGAACAGAGCCGGCCTTCCTGATGAGTTTATCTAACCTCTTCCTCTCAGCTGCCGATAAACTGCTGCTCCAACATACCACACTGAAAAAAATGACAGATGCCACCACAGTAAGAGCTGCCAGTTTGTCTACCATGGTGGTGACCATGGTGGCCATTTAGAAGTCGGCCATCTGGGATACAACTTTTGTTTTTTCAATAGGAAGAGAGTTAAGTTGGCTACAATAGGTGACACGGGGGAAAGGACGCTCTTTCGAGGATTCCAATGTTCACATGTTGGACAGAGAGGACAGATGTTTAAAAGAGGAGTGAAAGAAGCCATTTACAGTGGGGCAAAAAAGTATTTAGTCAGCCACCGATTGTGCAAGTTCCCCCACCTAAAATGATGACAGAGGTCAGTAATTTGCACCAGAGGTACACTTCAACTGTGAGAGACAGAATGTGAAAAAAAAAATCCATGAATCCACATGGTAGGATTTGTAAAGAATTTATTCGTAAATTAGGGTGGAAAATAAGTATTTGGTCACCTCAAACAAGGAAAATCTCTGGCTCTCACAGACCTGTAACGTCTTCTGTAAGAAGCTTTTCTGTCCCCCACTCGTTACCTGTATGAATGGCACCTGTTTGAACTCATCATCTGTATAAAAGACACCTGTCCACAGCCTCAAACAGTCAGACTCCAAACTCCGCCATGGCCAAGACCAAAGAGCTTTCGAAGGACACCAGGAAAAGTATTGTAGACCTGCACCAGACTGGGAAGAGTGAATCTACAATAGGCAAGCAGCTTGGTGTGAAAAAATCAACTGTGGGAGCAATCATCAGAAAATGGAAGACATACAAGACCACTGATAATCTCCCTCCATCTGGGGCTCCACGCAAGATCTCATCCCGTGGGGTCAAAATGATCATGAGAACGGTGAGCAAAGATCCCAGAACCACACGGGGGGACCTGGTGAATGACCTGCAGAGAGCTGGGACCAAAGTAACAAAGGTCACCATCAGTAACACACTACAACGGCAGGGAATCAAATCCCGCAGTGCCAGACGTGTTCCGCTGCTGAAGCCAGCGCATGTCCAGGCCCGTCTGAAGTTTGCCAGAGAGCACATGGATGATACAGCAGAGGATTGGGAGAATGTCATGTGGTCAGATGAAACCAAAGTAGAACTTTTTGGTATAAACTCAACTCGTCGTGTTTTTTTTTTCACATTCTGTCTCTCACAGTTGGAGTGTACCTCTGGTGCAAATTACTGACCTCTGTCATCATTTTAGGTGGGGGAACTTGCACAATCGGTGGCTGACTAAATACTTTTTTGCCCCACTGTAAGTCCACCTGGAGTTTACAACTCTCTGCCATCTATAATCCAGTTCTGAGATCCCTCCCCAGACGCCTTAACACCCACTCACATCCTGGGCCATCTGGCCTCAGGAAATCACATGACAGGGTGGGGCCGGGTTTCACCATGAGCTCACCCGAAACCCTGGCTGATTGTGACCCACACCCGTTTTCACACCTTGGCTCATGTGATTAGGTAGAGGATCATCAGGGGGTCCTTTGTACCTCTTTGGGGGGAAACTCCCACTGGGTTTCAATCTGGGACTCTCCACCATTTGACCTTAGAACTGAAGAAGCTTCTCGGATGAGAGCTGAAACGTCTTCAAACAACTAACGGTTCTCTTTCCAAGCTCCTTAGATTCCCATTACTTTGGCATTTTTCACAAATTCAGCAAAAGAGCTCAAAGATACAACTTGAAACTGGTTGTTTCCTGAGTTGTGCATCATGTGTGGACACAACATTAGTTCATCCCTTGAGTTAGGAGCCTCTTTTATGCCTGAATGGGTCAGAGTTGGGTAATCTTCTGAAAGTGGTCGGGTACAAGGACTGGGCTAAAAATGAAAATCAGCCAGCAGTTGACAAAGACTGAAGAACTATATCTGAACTGACCTGAGGTTGTGGAACAGTTTTGTTGCGTTTTTCAGAGAATCGTTTCTTTATGGTGCTCAAATATTTCTGCTGCTGGTCCGTCACAAAAACATGTTTCCCTCCGAAGTAGAGATGAGAGACAAGAGCAAAGTTAACTGACAGAAACAGGAAGAACGAATTCAGCCAACACTGTGGAGCTTCTACAGACTGATGCCCAACTGTGTGCGTGTGCGTGACCTATCTTGTGTCTCTGCTGGTGGATCGTATCAATGATGACTCTAATGAAGAGGTTCAGCGTAAAGAAGCAGCCGATGATAATGAAACAGATGAAGTACAGGTACATGTACACATTGATCTCGTAGTGCGGCTGGTCTTCCACCTACACACACACACACACACACACACACACACACACACACACACACACACACACACAGTGGTTTTAACACACACACACAGTAGTAATATACCAGTAATAACAGCAACAGTAACAGTACTGATCCAGCGTGTATACTGACTTGTCTGGAGTCCACAGCTGCATACATGATGTCCATCCAGCCTGAAGACGTCCCCTGACCCACAATCAACACAGAGTTTCATTAGAAAAACAATGAATTCAAGCTGTATTACTAAATGATACTGACTTTAGTTAGCTTGGTTATGTTTTTTCCACACAGTTGATGGTTTTATGCATTCTAACTAACAAGTTAGAGTGTTCACACTGACCATGATCAGCAGCGACAGGAAACCCATCCCCACATTGTCAAAATTAAACGTCCACGTCTTCCAGTTGACCTCAGAGAAATTCTGATCCATCAGTGAAAAGCATTCAGTCATGTTGTTCACCACGTAAAAGGAGAAAAGCTCCTCTGAAGTCTCATTGTAACAGTAAGAAAACTTTCCTGCAAACAGATTCACTCCTATCACGCTGAAGACAAGCCAGATGACCAGAATCACCAGCAGCATGCTGAACATGGAGGGCAGCGTCACGGCAAGCACCTTCAGCACCACCTGCACACAGACAGAGACAAAAAGGTCTCTGCTGTGAATCAGCTCACATCCAGTTAATAAGCTGCCTCCACGTTGGCTCTCCATCCAACAGGACTTTAGTTCTGCCAGGAAAGTTCACTATTAGCTACTGAAAGACCTGAAAACCTGTAAACAAAAACTAAGCAAATGATATACAACGTAAACAATCATTCAACTTGGGGTGTAAATTGTGTGACATGCAACTGGCTTTATACTAGGGTTACAAGGCATTGATAAGTCCTGGTAAGACCAGTCGCCTCTCACACCTCCGTCATTAGGACAGCTACACCCTGGGGAACCCAGTCTTGTGCCTGGCTGACCAAATGGAGCACAGCCGCCAGTCTGTGGAGTAACCTCCTCAAGTATGGGAAAACTTTCCTCTGAACATCAAAGGACAGTGTGTTCTTTTTGTGTGGTCATACAGATTTGGGAGGCTGAATAACGGGTTGGCGATTAAAACTCACAAATGCAGACCTGCACGCATTACTGAGACAAAAGTGATAAAGTCCTTCTGCTTACACCAGCGATTAAAATACCTGGGACACGTCTGTAGGATGGACAACCGAGAAATAAGAAAACAAAGATTGTTTGATGAACGCTCCCTGAGTTGGGTGAGATTGAAGAAACGTTTAGGGACAGATACCCTGCAAATAAGGAGAATGATGATGGATAGGACAAACTTTCAGTGTCTATGGGAAATAACAGACACACCCTAAGGACTCAAATCTCCTAAAAAGGGAGCACAATGATGAGTAGAGCAAAAGAGAAAGTCACACGAACTCTACAAATCATTTAACAAGCAAAGAATTTTATAAATATTTGATCTTCTTTCTCTAGCAGAAGAGTACACCTACATCCTGCTCGGCAATGTCTGTATCTGTATGAGTGCCTGCCTCACCCTCATGCCCTTGAAGCGAGACGGGACCCTCAGAGTCCTCAGAGCTCTCAGAGGCCGGCTGGTGTATCCAAGCATGTTGCCCATCAGGGAGAACAGAGACACCTAGAAGACAGCACAGCGGTGACAATGTGATCCACCTGTCTCTAATAATCGGCTACAAGCCACAGGCCTTCGAGATGGCAGTTGTTAAACATTACTTAAATACAACCCCTTGTCCCAGCTGTCTTAGCTACTTATAGGCCAATCCCCAGCCTCCATGTTATCGATTCTTGAAACAGTAGTTGTCAACAGCTAACAGATCATCTGCAGAGGAATGGCTTATTGGAAGAGTTTCAGTCAGGTTTCAACTGTAGGAAATCAGGTCTTTGCTCTGTCTTTTGTATAATGAATCTGTAGTGATCTTTGAATGGTTTCTGATGCAGGGGACTGTTCTGCTATCATTCTGTCCAGTGTTAGTGCAGCCTTTCATACCATTTACCATAACATTCTGCCTGACAGGCTTGAGGTTTAGGCTGGTGTATGTGGCTCTGCCTTAGACTGGTTTTCTTCTTACTTATCTGACAGGACTGTCTCTGTTAGAACAAACCATTGTATCTGTTGAAGTCATTCTGATCAAAGTTGTCATTGTTGTGTTTAAAACTGTAAACCTTTTCTTGAACTGCGTGCAGATATTTTTCCTCCCCTACATCTAGCATGGTGGGGGATGCTATTAGCTATAGCGTTTAACTGCAGGCACACTTGCATGTAAGATTCTGGTTTCCTTATTTAGTAATGAATGTTTACTTCCTGCCATTTATGGGCTCACCTGTGCTTGTATATGGTGGACTGTTCAAGGAGTTGAGCCATGTACGGGGTGTAATATTGGATTCTTCTCTGGCTTCGACTTGCATATAAAATCTTCATCATATCGCTGTTCATTTCATTTAAGTAACATTTCTAAGTTATTTTTAGACTATTGTAATAACCTGTTTTCCAGCTTGGACAAATCATTGCTTTCTTTCTTCATTCACAGACTCTGGATTTTTTGGTTGTTCCCTGTAAATGACTAAAGACGAGGGGGCACAGAGGCTTTCAGTCTGTGGCACCAAGGCTGTAGAACAGTCTACCACCACAACTACACTTAGTGGACTCTGTGGACTAAAATCTTTGTTTAAACAGGCTTCAGAAGTTTTATTGGAATGATTATAGGTTTATTTATTTATTTTAAAACTACCTGTTTATTTTATTTTATCTTATCAAGTATTTTTATTGAATATTTTAGCACTTAATGTTCAGATTTATTTGACCCTTTTGTGTACAGCGACTCTGTGAAAAGTGCTTAATAAATAAATAAACTTAATAAATAAACTTTGCTTACTTCTCATAGAGTTCACAGCACAGAAACAGCTTTAGTGAAGGTTACAAATGATCTTCTTATGGCCCCTGACAGTGGACTCATCTCTGTGCTTGTCCTGCTAGACCTCAGTGCAGCGTTCGATACTGTCGACCATAATATCCTATTAGAGCGATTAGAACATGCTGTAGGTATTACAGGTACTGTGCTGCAGTGGTTTGTATCATATCTAATAGACTCCAGTTTGTGCATGTAAATGGAGAGTCCTCTTCACACACTGAGGTTAATTATGGAGTTCCACAGGGTTCAGTGCTAGGACCAATTCTGTTTACATTATACATGCTTCCCTTAGGCAGCATCATTAGAAGACATAGCATACATTTTCACTGCTATGCAGATGACACCCAGCTCTATCTGTCCATGAAGCCAGATAACACACACCAATGAGTTAAACTGCAGGAATGTCTTAAAGACATAAAGACCTGGATGGCCGCTAACTTTCTGCTTCTTAATTCAGATCAAACTGAGGTTATTGTACTCGGCCCTGAAAAGCCTAGAAATATGGTATCTAAGCAGATTCTTACTCTGGATGGCATTACCTTGGCCTCCAGTAACACTGTGAGGAACCTTGGAGTCATTTTTGACCAGGACATGTCCTTCAACGCACATATTAAACAAATATGTAAGACTGCGTTCTTCCATTTGTGCAACATCTCTAAAGTTAGAAATATCCTGTCTCAGAGTGACGCTGAAAAACTAGTTCATGCATTTATTACTTCCAGGCTGGACGACTGTAATTCATTATTATCAGGATGTCCAAAAAACTCCCTGAAAAGCCTTCAGCTGATCCAAAATGCTGCAGCAAGAGTCCTGACAGGGACTAGAAAGAGAGAGCAGATTTCTCCTGTTTTGGCTTCCTGTTAAATCCAGAATTCAAAATCCTGCTCCTCACATACTCTTAAACCAATAAGGTCTTAAATCATCAGGCCCCGCCTCAGATGGCCCCGCCCCTCCCTGAGCCTGGTTCTGCTTGAGGTTTCTTCCTGTTAAAAGAGAGTCTTTCCTTCCCACTGTTGCCAAAGCCCTTGCTCATAGGGGGTCATATTATTGTTGGGTTTTTTCGGTTTCCTTAACATTACTGTAGGGTCTTGACCTTATAGTGTAAAGCACCTTGAGACAACTGTTGTTGTGATTTGGTGCTATATAAATAACATTGAATTGAACTCGATTAAATTGAACTGACCTCATTGTACAGGAGAGCAGTGAAGCAGCAGGTTCATCTTACCCAGCCTGACTGTGTGCTGTTAGTTTATCTGTTCAAACTGAAACAACCCCATTTCTTTACTACAACGTCAAATACTGACATCCTGTCAAAGCCGCCCACATCTCAGACATGAACAGCCCGTCCTTTAGCTTCGGTGCCATCACCAATGCTGAGGTGGGTCTATGATCCCCAGCTCCACACATGGTTAAATGCCCCACATCATTTTTCGTTCATTCCAAGATTTAGCCAGAATACTCTTACTGATACAACCCTCCCCATTTACCCAGGCTTGGGACCAGCACCAGGACAACACTGGCTTGTGGTCCCTCCGTGACTGGCTTTGTAAAATACTGCCAATAATCGGTGCTGCCGATTGTGCTCTTACATCTAGGATGAGGAAGTCGAGCCAGCACCAGAAGCTTGTGAAGTATTTCTTGAATCCAAAAGCGATCCACTTCAGTAG
Source organism: Rhamphochromis longiceps (assembly GCF_057381845.1). NCBI lineage: Eukaryota > Metazoa > Chordata > Actinopteri > Cichliformes > Cichlidae > Rhamphochromis > Rhamphochromis longiceps. The sequence continues at coordinate 70,410,341 of NC_140563.1, forward strand.
CATCTCCACCAGAAACACGAAGGTGAACACCAGGTCTGCCATCTTCAAAACTCTCTGCAAGACTGGACGATGCCCCAGGTAGATGTCCTCAAAAACCTGTTCACAAACACACGCCTGTTTACTCACAACAAGCAGCATATGAGACGATCTGAGGACAACCACTGTCATTCTAGCAGTGTGACCTTCTGGTTTAACAGACGACCTGCTGTCCTGTTTGTTCTTCATGAGCTCTTCTTTTCTGTCTGTGTTTTTTCCCACCACCCTCCGACACATCCAGGAGATGGCTGCTCCTCCCTGATTCTGGTTCAGATGGAGGTCTCTTTCTGTTAAAAAAGGGATTCTTCCTTCCCACTGTCACCAAGGGCTGCTCTTGTCATCTGATTGTTGTGATCCTCTCTCTAATATTGTAGACTGTGATCATCTGCAACTCTGGCGCTTTAGTGAGGGGATGTTTTGTGTCTTTCAGAGCAGCACCTCTGCAATAATAAGACATAACTTTTCTACCCATGAACAGGAAACCACCCCAACAGCTCCAAAACCCAAAAAGGTTGATTCAGTTCATCTGAACGTTTTCAGTGGGAGAAACGTTTCATCATCATCAGGTGACTTCTTCAGTCTCAGCGGACTGCAGGTTTCCAACCTTATAAACAGTAGATTGCACAAGCAGATGACACAACACAGAAAAGCCACCTCGTCAGGCCAGGACTCTGCAGTCTATTCACACCTACAGGCCAGTGGACACTCTTTCAATGATGAGGATGTAACATCCTGGACAGGGAGGAACGCTGGTTTGAAGGCGGAGTCAAGGAGGCCATTTACGTGAAAAGGGAAGGACCATCTCTGAATGGAGGAGGGGCCAAAGGGTACATCTGTCACCATCTTACAATGCTGTGATTGCAGCCATTCCCCAACTCTCTGTGAATGGGACTCATGGTTATTGATCAATCGTCTTTGATCAAATGGTCAAAAGAATTTGCATATTAACGATGAAGGAACTGACCTCCCAGCCCATTGTTCCTTCAGTGGTGCTAGTTTCAGTCAGTGTGCAAATGTCCTGTTTATATGGTTGGAGACCTGCAGTCAGCTGAGACTGAAGAAGTCCCCTGATGATGAAAGTTTCTCCTGAAAACGTTACGACCAGGTGTACAGATTCAACCTTTGGGATTTACTTACCTGGATGATTGAGCATGCATCAAGACACTGATCCAAAAGTGATTTCAAAGACCAAATCAACTGTCTGTGGGTTCATGCAGGTCGCTATCAGTGCCATATGTTTAGCTTAGTGGTTTCAGTGTGGAGTTAAGCCAGGAAGATAAAACATGTCCAAGTGAGTCCAGGGTTTGAATGTGACATGAATTCATGATGTATATTGTCAAATATGTATTGACAATGTCTGTTTACCAGAGCTGCACAGCTCAGCAGGATGATGAAGACGATGAAGCCCTCAAAGAATTTGTGTTGCACGATGCAGAGGCAGGCTCTCCTGAAGTTAGACCAGACCCTGCCGGTACCCTGGGATGTGTCTATTTCCAGGAACGGACAGCAGATGTAACAGCCTGAAACACATCAGAGGCGTTGCTGACTGATTGGCTTCTGTTCTCTTGATGTAACGGAAACAGCTGCAGTGCAGGAACTTTGATATCATCTCTGTATGTCACAGTTTGTTGAACTTTTAAATTGGGTCTACATCATCCATCAAACTGAGGCACTGAAAACTAAATCATGCACAGAAGAACCAAAAGCTGCAGTTCCTCTTGCAGAGGCTCCAGCAGTGAGCCGGTCCCCATAGATTTAACATGTCCCTATGTTAAAACTTTACAGCACAAATAAACATGTTTACAGCCTGAGACCAAATCCATATCCATAATTTCCCCCTTTCATGACAACTGTAAGAGAGTGAGAGAAGGTTTGTATTGAGCCTTAAAGTTGGCATTATTAGGGGCGTGGCCTCTTTGACTAACAGGTGGATGGTGACACAGGCGGGTGTAGCTGCTAGCTGTCTGCCAATTGCAGTCCCTGAACTGTACCTCTGGACCATGTTTGTGCTGTTGGAGTCTTTTGGATCATTTTTATTACAATCATCTGACCAATAATATGGCTGCTGTGAGGTTGACTGGACCAACAGACATTCAAGAAGTCTGAGGTCCAGTTTCAGGGACTGAAACTTGAGGATTTTATTTGGATGTTACTGAACACTAATTAGCAGGTATCCGAGTCTGTGTGATCCAAATATGGTGAAAAAATGAACACGTTTACCAAAGCTCAGCATTTACGTAATTACTCTCACTGCCAGAAGAGGGAGACAAAGGTTTGTCACTGCAGGTTTAAACTATTTTACATATAATAATTTGATATAACAGTGTGTGTGTGTGTGTGCTCATACTGTTGCAGCAGCAGTCCTCAGGTTCTGGATGAGTTTCATCTTTACGTTTCTGCATGACGTCACACTGCAGACACAGAAGTTCACAAACATAAATAAACTTTAATGTCCTAGTTACTTTAAAATACTGTCACCGGACTAAGTGTTCACACTCTGAAAGCTCACGCGGTTTATGTCTCGGGTCTTTACTGTGTCTGTGAATTCAGGATGGCTGATTTCAGTCCTGTAAAAGTCTGATGATCACCTTCTTTAAACTGTTGCAGTGATTTTAACATCAGCAGCTGCTGATGAATTTCAAACAAAAACCTGAACTTTACACGGTCCAGTTGTCTGCTTTAAACCTGTGTGCTGTGGATGTGTGTGTGAAAGCATCTCATCGCTGTGTTTCACTCAATTCATCATAAAGACAACTGCAGTTATGCTGAAGCTCTGATGATGCTGCGGTCACATCGAGGGTGGAGAGATGTTCTTCATGCACAGGGATCACAGTGAGGAAAATAGTACTGTGTAATAATAAATAATAATAATGGATTGGATTTATATAGCGCTTTTCAAGGCACCCAAAGCGCTTTACAATACCACTATTCATTCACTCTCACATTCACACACTGGTGGAGGTAGCTACAGGTGTAGCCACAGCTGTCCTGGGGCAGACTGACAGAAGCGAGGCTGCCATATCGCGCCATCGGCCCCTCTGGCCAACACCAGTAGGTAAGTAGGGTAAAGTGTCTTGCCCAAGGACACAACGACCAGGACAGAGAGCCCAGGGATCGAACCGGCGACCTTCCGGTTACAGATGCGATTCCCAACCCCCTGAGCCACGGTCGCCCCGTGGCGACACAAACATGTTTATCTGCTGTTCATACTCGAGGCCGAAGCTGCGTCACACATCAGTATTTACTTTTAACATGAAATTCTGCTCTAGGATCAAAAATAGTAGAATCTGCTTTACATGCTGCGTCTCCTTTTCTTGTGCATTTTCAGGCGTCCTAAACTCGATCTCAGCCACAGCGACGGGGGCCTCCCAGGCGGCCATGTTTGTGTGGTTATCATCGAGGGTCAGCTGATCTGAGCTCACAGAGCTTAAGGCCAGATATTCCTCCTTGTTGTCTTTTTCAGTGTCACCTGCAAATGAGGAAAACATGAAAATATTTTCAAATTAAAAGCTCTAAATCTAAAACTTAAAAAAGACACAGAAATCCAAATACGATCCACAGAAAAAAAATAAACCACTAACAACAGAGTATGTATGAGGATGACCTGAAACATGAAGGCAACACTGCCTCAAACCTGCAGTCTCTCTAATGTCCAGCAGGTGGCGACTCCTCTGGTTGTAACCTGAACATTTGCAAGTATATGAGAAAATGAGCTTCGTGTTCACCTCATCACTCAGCTCACTGATGAATTTATGGTCTCAGTCACTAGTTTGAAGTCTTGTTGAGGAGAAGGAAGGACGGGAAGATTTAAGTCGAGACTACAATCCACTTTACATTTTACTACCAATGAGTAGTGAGCAGAGTCCCTCACTGTCGAAGTCAGATCCAGTTTGTAAACATCCAGTTTCAGGCTTCAAGACAGGACTTCACTAAGTCTTAGTCTTAAGTGTATATTTATTTTTCTACTCCTTTTATATCCATTTATTAGGGTTTTTTGCACTGATGTAACTCGTCGTCTTGTCTTTATATGCTGCACTGGCTGTAGCAGTCAGTGCGCCCCAGGGCAGCTGTGGCTACAATGTAGCTTGCCATCACCAGTGTGTGAATGGGCGGATGACTGAATGCAGTGTAAAGTGCTTTTGGTCCATAGGGGACCAAGTAATGCGCTATACAAATACAGGCCATTTACCATTTGCCATTTAGCGGAGATGACAATAAAGTTTGACTTTGACTAATATGTTACCTCGTTGTGGCTGTGCCAGTGTTATATCTACATTCCATGTTAATAATGCAGACCCCCAAAACAGCAATAAAGTAATGGCACAAAACAAGCTCCTTGGATTACTGTGACCTGGATAACTGAGAACCTACAAAGACAAATATACAAACAAAAACCACCTTTGTGATCTTGGTCAGCGTAGTTCTTCCCCCACAAAGTCCAGATTCTCTTGGGGATCCAGGTTCTGGTCTGTTTCATGGTACTCTGCAGAATGTTTGTTGTTTTGTCTTCTGAATCCACCAGCTGAACATTGATGAACAATAAATTCAGGAACAGATGTAGGATCTGCAAACAGACCAGGAACTCATTCAAAAACTCTGATTGGACTAAGGTGGACTGGGTCATTCTAGGTTGTTAAGTGTAAAGAGACTCACCAGCAGCTTTCCAACAATCAGGACAATCATGAAGAAGGTCACACACATGCCATCATTCGAGACCTCCATGCAATCCCATAAAGACTCTAAACACAGTCCACACAAGACCCTGAAGACAAGCATGAAGGTGTGGAAAAAGTCTTCCATATGCCAACGAGGAAGCTGGCAGTCATGAGAAATGCGACAGACGTTAGCTTTGTAGTCCGACTGGAACAGCTGCACGCCCGCCACAGAGAACATGAAGACCGTGATGAAGAGAACCAGAGTCAGGTTCCCCACTGAGGCCCAGACGATCTTCAAAAACATGTGGAGCATCGGCCACCAACGGGCCAGCCGAAACACTCGAAACTGGACAAACAGAAAGATACGTGAGAACAGATGATGATGATGACAGTGATGGTGATGTTATACTAACCGGAAGAAAACTGTGCAGCAAAGATAGACCCTCAACGTCAGCCAGTCCCAGCTGCACCAGAGAAATGATGACGAGGATAAAGTCGAAGATATGCCAGCGCACCTGTAACCACGACAACAAACAATCACAAATGTTTCTTTGAAAATGGCAGATCGCTGAACTGTTGAGAAGAAACTACAAATCTGACCTGGAAGTATCCATGCAGGCCCAGTGCGACAAGTTTGATGATCATCTCAGCTGCAAAGATCACACGGAAGACCTGCACAGTTCAAAGGGGTCAGAGGTCACAGAGTAGAAGCATGTTTTGCATCCAATTCATCCAACCATCGGCAGACAGGCGGACGAAAAACCTCGAACACACCGAGTCCCGTGCAGAAGTAGAAGTTCCAACAAAACAATAATTTTCCTGTGAAATGTCACCCATGTAAAGGTAGATCACTCTGACCAGGCATCACTGTTACTGCAAAAAGACTCACGGTGTAAATAAACCTCAGTAAAGCTCCCTCTGAATCCCAGCTGATCCTTACTTTTCTCGAGACTTGCCAGAGGTTTATACTGTACCCCCGTTACATTTTTACCTCACTGTGCTGCTTTTCCTCTCAGTTATGCAGGTCGTTTACAGGTTTGTACCGTTGGTTTGTTACCATTTGTGATGTAGTTGCTCTGAGTGGACATTTTAAACCACTCTTGCTAGGTGGCTGAAGAACCCGCTAAAAGCATTCATCACTAAATTGGTCATGGAGGCACATCGAAGAAGAACATATGGTCCCTCCGACTGATCAAGTCTACACCAAACTAAGGGAGCAGAATGGAAAAGTCCTGATTTTAGCCTGCAGTGAAGAAGCTGCCATTAAATTAACCAAGTAGGAGATAACAGGGTCTGCAGACACTTCTTCAACACTCACCAGCTCAGCGATGACCAGGGTCTCCATGAACTCCACCATCATAGGGTAATGTTCCATGGCTGTGAAGATGGTGCTAACAATGATGCAGATGATGATGACCAGGTCAAAGAAAGGGTTCGTGATAAAAGTGTGAAACTGCTGTTTGAGCCATCGCCAGCAGCCACAACAGTCCCCCTTCAGGAAGGCGTCAGTGCAGGTGCAGCACAAAGGCCGGTGGTGCTCCTCTGCCTCTGCAACACAAAGCTACTCTGTGAGGCCACAAACTGTGTCAGCATTAAGTTGTCTGCAGAGCCTCGGCTCTTCGCGTTTGTCTGTGACTGCTCTCAGTGACAGAGCGTGTTGTCCTGTCCCAATGAAGGAAGGTGGAGGTTAAAGAGGTGGAGGTAAATATCTGTTTACCTTCAACGTATTCTTGCTTAGTAGCTCGTATACCAGCTGATTTCTTCTTCTGCAGTGAGTCCTGTTGCTCTGGAGTCTCTGCCCTGCTGGAAGCCTGCTGTCCATAACAAAACACCCAAATTCAGTTATGCTAAATGACGATTTCAGCAGAGCCATCCCACAGTACTCTGAACAGTTTCCAAACAGGGTTATTTTGTGTCAGAAAGATCACGGCTGACACAATAAGTTGAGAAGAAGCTGGTGAAAGGTTTTTGGAACAGCTGGATTTTAAATGCTGCCGACAGGTCTGCAGGATCGGTCACATGCTAGACACAGAAGGATATTTAGATGAAGAATAGGACGTGTTTGATATATGAACAGAACTAAAGCCCGATAATAGACCTACTCGTGTTATTCCAGTATATTTTGTACAGGTGTGGAATGTTTTAGCAACACTGGCAACACCTGGGCCTAGTGTGCCAGTGCTCCAAGCTGTCAGAGCTCAGCTGTTGGTGTGGCTCTCCTCCTAGAGACACACACCTTATGGTTATTTTATATTGTTTCTATTGTGTTGTTTACATATTGTTGTGATTTACATTGCTGTGATTGAGAGTCGTCATCTACCCGAACCAAATTCCTCGTATGTGTCTGCGCATATACACGACCAATAAAGGCGACTCTGATCTCCCTTTTGTCGTGGCCATGGAGCCCATCAACCTGCTCAATGAGGCCTGTAGAGTCTGAGGTGGGGCTGTTGGACCTCAGCCACAGTAACTGGGGTTTCTCTGTGGTTTCTCTGAACATCAGTTCTTGCCGTGAATTTGCTGCAATGCCCAGTGTGGTATCATAATGAATCATTTGTTTATATATGCATAGTTGCAGTCTTACACGCCTCTCTGCAGCTTCTCTCCTCCTGCGACCCCCCCAAAAACCCATCTCCATAGAGACTGTGTCAGCTCCCAAACAGACAAAAAACAAACTAAAAACCAGCAACAAACAACTTAAACATAAACAATTACAAAGAAAGAACAATACAGTATCCACATCTGAACCAAAGAGTAAAACAGTGAAATGTGGATTATTAAATATTAGGTCTCTCTCCTCCAAGTCTCTGTTAGTACATGACTTAATAATTGATCAACAAATTGATTTACTCTGCCTTACAGAAACCTGGTTGCAGCAGGATGATTATGTTAGTTTAAATGAATCAACACCCCCGAGTCATTCTAACTACCAGAAATCTCGAAGCACAGGCCGAGGGGGAGGTGTGGCAGCAATTTTTCACACCAGCCTATTAATTAATGAAAGACCCAGACAGACTTTTAATTCATTTGAAAGCCTGATGCTTAGCCTCGTCCACCCCAGCTGTGAAACTCAGAAACCAGTCTTACTTGTTATCATCTATCGTCCACCTGGGCCTTACACAGAGTTTCTGTCTGATTTCTCAGACTTTATATCTAATTTAGTTCTGAGCTCAGATAAAATAATTATTGTGGGTGATTTTAACATCCATGTAGATGCTAAAAATGACAGCCTCAACATGGCATTTAATCTGTTATTAGACTCAATTGGTTTCTCTCAAAATGTAAAAGAACCCACCCACCACTTTAATCACACTCTAGATCTTGTTTTAACATATGGCATAGAAACTGAACATTTAACAGTGTTTCCTGAAAACCCTCTGCTGTCTGATCATTTCCTGATAACATTTACATTTACAATAATTGATTACACAGCGGTGGAGAGTAGACTTTATCAAAGTAGATGTCTTTCTGAAAGCGCTGTAACTAAGTTTAAGAATATAATCCACCCACTGTTATCATCTTCAATGCCCTGTACCAACACAGAGCAGAGCAGCTATCTGAACGCTGCTCCAACAGAGGTCGATTATCTTGTTAATAATTTTACCTCCGCACTACGTACGACTCTGGATACTGTAGCTCCAGTGAAAACTAAGGTCTCTAATCAGAAGTACCTGACTCCATGGTATAATTCTCAAACACGTAGCCTAAAGCAGATGACTCGTAAGCTGGAGAGGAAATGGCGTGTCATAAATTTAGAGGATCATCATTTAGCCTGGAGAAATAGTTTGCTGCTTTATAAGAAAGCCCTCCGCAAAGCCAGAACATCTTACTATTCATCACTGATTGAAGAAAATAAGAACAACCCCAGGTTTCTCTTCAGCTCTGTTGAGCCAACAATCCCTTTAACGTTAACTAGTAATGACTTCATGAACTTCTTCACAAATAAAATTTTTATCATTAGAGAAAAAATTACCAGTAATCATCCCACAGATGTAATATTATCTACAGCTACTGTTAGTACCATTGATGTTAAGTTAGACTCTTTTTCTCTAATTGATCTTTCTGAGTTAACTTCAATAATTACTTCCTCCAAACCATCAACATGTCTTTTAGACCCCATTCCTACAAAACTGCTCAAAGAAGTCCTGCCACTAATTAATTCTTCGATCTTAAATATGATCAACCTATCTCTAATGATCAGCTATGTACCACAGGCCTTCAAGCTGGCTGTAGTTAAACCTTTACTCAAAAAGCCATCTCTAGACCCAGCAGTCTTAGCTAATTATAGGCCATTCTCCAACCTTCCTTTATATCAAACATCCTTGAAAGAGTAGTTGTCAAACAGCTAACAGATCATCTGCAGAGGAATGGTTTATTTGAAGAGTTTCAGTCAGGTTTCAGAGCTCATCACAGCACAGAAACAGCTTTAGTGAAGGTTACAAATGATCTTCTTATGGCCTCTGACAGTGGACTCATCTCTGTGCTTGTCCTGCTAGACCTCAGTGCAGCGTTCGATACTGTCGACCATAATATCCTATTAGAGCGATTAGAACATGCTGTAGGTATTACAGGTACTGCACTGCAGTGGTTTCTATCATATCTATCTAATAGACTCCAGTTTGTGCATGTAAATGGAGAGTCCTCTTCACACACTGAGGTTAATTATGGAGTTCCACAGGGTTCAGTGCTAGGACCAATTCTGTTTACATTATACATGCTTCCCTTAGGCAGCATCATTAGAAGACATAGCATACATTTACACTGCTATGCTGATGACACCCAGCTCTATCTGTCCATGAAGCCAGATAACACACACCAATTAGTTAAACTGCAGGAATGTCTTAAAGACATAAAGACCTGGATGGCTGCTAACTTCATGCTTCTTAATTCAGATCAAACTGAGGTTATTGTACTCGGCCCTGAAAAGCCTAGAAATATGGTATCTAAGCAGATTCTTACTCTGGATGGCATTACCTTGGCCTCCAGTAACACTGAGGAACCTTGGAGTCATTTTTGACCAGGACATGTCCTTCAATGCACATATTAAACAAATATGTAAGACTGCGTTCTTCCATTTGTGCAACATCTCTAAAATTAGAAATATCCTGTCTCAGAGTGACGCTGAAAAACTAGTTCATGCATTTATTACTTCCAGGCTGGACGACTGTAATTCATTATTATCAGGGTGTCCAAAAAACTCACTGAAAAGCCTTCAGCTAATCCAAAATGCTGCAGCAAGAGTCCTGACAGGGACTAGAAAGAGAGAGCAGATTTCTCCTGTTTTGGCTTCCTGTTAAATCCAGAATTGAATTCAAAATCCTGCACCTCACATACAAGGTCTTAAATAATCAGGCCCCATCTTATCTCAATGACCTTGTAGTACCATATCACCCTATTAGAGCACTTCGCTCTCGCTCTGCAGGCCTACTTGTTGTTCCTAGAGTATTTAAAAGTAGAATGGGAGGCAGAGCCTTCAGTTTTCAGGCCCCTCTTCTGTGGAACCAGCTTCCAGTTTGGATTCAGGAGACAGACACTATCTCTACTTTCAAGATTAGGCTTCAAACTTTCATTTTTGCTAAAGCATATAGTTAGAGCTGGACCAGGTGACCCTGAATCCTCCCTTAGTTATGCTGCAATAGATGTAGGCTGCCGGGGGATTCCCATGATGCATTGAGTTTTTCCTTTCCAGTCACCTTTCTCACTCAGTATGTATTAACAGACCTCTCTGCATTGAATCATATCTGTTATTAACCTCTGTCTCTCTTCCACAGCATGTCTTTATCCTGTCTTCCTTCTCTCACCCCAACCGGTCGCAGCAGATGCCCCGCCCCTCCCTGAGCCTGGTTTTGCCGGAGGTTTCTTCCTGTTAAAAGGGAGTTTTTCCTTCCCACTGTCGCCAAAGTGCTGCTCATAGGGGGTCATATGATTGTTGGGTTTTTTTCTCTGTATTTATGAAGCGCCTTGAGGCGACTTATGTTGTGATTTGGCGCTATATAAATAAAATTGAATTGAATTTAATTTAATTAACAGTTATTATCAGTACAGGCGTCTTAAGTTCATGTTTATTTTTCTGGAGAAGCGCACAGAGTAGGTTGATTGTTGAGATAGGGCATTGTGTGTTGCTATACTGGCGAGGCCAGGAAAGGTGGTTGTTAGGCTGAAATTGTTAAATGTTGCCATTATTGTACTTAAGTTTGTAAGCCTGGCCTTAAACTGTGTGCTCAGAGACATGCTTCTGTTTCTGTTGCCCTCCCCAGCCTGTTGAATGGTGAGGGGGGCTATAGCGTAACTGTAGGCACATCCTCAGCAGGAAGTCACACAAACGTACCCCCATCCACACACACACACAAACATGCTCGCACATGCATATACACACACACACACACACACACACGCAGTGTTTTAACCTTTTGTGACCATAGGGGTTTTTTACAATGGGTGCTTGTGTAAACTGTGTGTCACACAAAAAAAGGCTGCAAGCGGGGGCTGGTTCTTTGGAGTAATCTGAGCTCGAGGGCAGAAGGGCTGCTCCGAGATCCTCCCCTTGCTGTAGCATGTGAAAACCGATCGATTGCTGTTCTGTATTTCCTTCTTTACAGGAATCAGTGTGAACCAGCGGGCCTGCTGTAGCGCAGACCCAACAGCGGTGTTGAGTCTGTTCCAGAAGTCGAGATAAACGTAAGAATTTAGAAGAAGAGAGGGCTGTAAGTTAGGTAGACGTAAAAAAAAGTTGCACCTGTAACATGTGACACAAGGTTCAGCAAATAAGAAGCAACTTTATTCCCGTGTGTGGATCATTGATTCCTTCTTTTGTTTTTTTGAAGGTGCAGCACCCAGTCCTGGAGAGAAGGTGGTATTGTGTTAGCACACACCTGGATGCTCCACAGCAAACTGACAAAATCTGCTGTTAAAGAGGTGCACACACTTACTGATGACCAACCAATGAACTAAATCTGATTAGACTTGATTAGTATTTGGCTGCTCATTGCCCTCCTAATTCCTGTGGAAGCAATGAGTCCTTACTGACCTCCTCCTCCTCTCTCCTCTTCAGCACCTCCACAATCCGTCCGAACTCTTCTTCTCTTTGTATGGCCTCGGCATCTTGAGTCTCTTCTTGCTCCGCTCGTGTCACAACAACCACTGCCAAAATGAGACTGAGCAGGAAGAAACAACCCGGGAAGAAGACGAACAGAAAGACGATCAGATAGGATTTTCCTGCAGTTCGCAACGTCTGCAAAGGGACAGACAGGTGAGAGAAACAGATGAGACAACCGGAGTACTGGGAGGAGCCTGCATGTGGTCATCGGTGAGTTACTGACCAACTGCATCAGGCCTTCCCAGAAGTCGTGCATCATGAGTCTGAAAAGTGACATCAGAGACCAGAAAAACGAGTCGTAGCTGGTGTATCCGAAGTTTGGGTTACTTCCTGCTTTCACACAGGTGAAACCATCTGGACACCACCTGAACACATAAAAAACAGTTTGTTTTTATTGTTGTTGTTGTCAGTGAATGAAAGAGACTCATGTTTACTTACTCAGCGTCTGACTGGTTTCCACACACCAGAGGATCAGGATGTCCAGGAATGTAGTAATAGTTTTCTAGAAGGCAGACAGACATCCAAACCGTACAAACGGATCATATTTCACCTTTCTAATTTAAGGGCAGGGGTGGCAACGATGACAGGTGCTGAAGTCTGCACTACAAAGCCAGCTGAACATTTCTAAACTTTCTAATACCAGGATCAATTCTCGCAGAGCCCCAGGTCCTGATAACATCCCTGGACGAGCACTGAGGGACTGTGCTGCAGAGCTGTCTTCACGGACATGTTTAATACATCACTGAGCCAGGAAATACTCTCAATGACAGATTCAAGGTCACATTTATGCTGCAATTCTCAGCATCTACATTGTTGCGGGTGATTTTAAAATCTGATAACAACAAATAAAACTGTTTTTGGACCTGAAGACTTTTCCTCAGAGGTTCACCTGATCTCACATGAGATCTCTTTCCACTGCTTTCATTGTAATGTTGGAAGAAGACCTGCGAGTCAGCCATCTGACTGTCTTAAAAGGCTAACCGGCCAATCAGGACGTGGTACGACCATCATACCTGGAGAGGTGGTGTGGTTGTGGAAATCGAACTCTGTCGTGTTTGTGTTCATCGACCAGATGACACATTTGTTCTTCAGGGTTCCCATGAAGAGCTGTAAACCAATCATAGCCAAGATGCTAAGGCAGAACAACGTCAGGATGATGACACAACCAAGCCTCTTCACCGATTGGACAAGAGCTTCGACTGTCTTCTTCAGACCTGTGAAGACAGCCCCCGCTGTGAATACAAGTCGCACACACACACACGCACAGACACACACAGACACACACAGACACACGCACGCACACACAGACACGCACACACACACAGACACACACACACACACACACATGCGCGCACACACGCACAGACACACACAGACACACGCACGCACACACAGACACAGACACGCACACACAGACACGCACACGCGCACACAGACACGCGCACACAGACACACGCACGCACACACAGACACGCACACGCGCACACAGACACGCGCACACAGACACGCACACGCGCACACAGACACGCGCACACAGACACGCACACACAGACACGCGCACACACACACGCGCACACACGCGCACACACACACAGACACACACAGACACACACACACACACACACACACACAGACACACACACACCTCGGCTGCATGTGAAGATCTTCAGCAGCAGAGAAATCGTCATCAGCACAGCAAACTTCCCCAAATCTACGAACTGTGACACCAATCTGAGACACAGAGTCATCATCACCACCTTCATCATCATCATCATGAAGCAGTGATTAAAGCAGCTGTAAAACATAAAGACACATTTACAGCCGAGCAGGAAAAAGCCAAAGTGTGTCGAGCAGAACATACAGAAGCAAAGCCGGTGATGAGGACGTGACAGTTAGTGTCCTAATATAAATCTAAAACCTTTATCAGTGACAAAGGTAGAGGAGACGTACACAGGAAAGCTACACAGGAAAGCAGAGCAGCACAGCGAGCGTTCAGCTACAGGAGGTTAGCTTGTTACCAAGCCTTAAGAAACATCAAGAGTCTCTGTGGTCAGTTTGCTGGGACAGTGTTTGATGTCATCCTGGATTCAAACACTGAAAGAGTGCCAGACCTAAACAAGGAGTTTCAGTGCCTGAACCAAGGAACAACTAAACTCGAAATATAAGGGTAATAACAAAGGAACGGCCCCGGGACAGGCCAAGGACATCGTGAAGAGATCTCGGCTTTTCTGCTTAGGCTGCTGTCCCTGCAACCCAGCTTCAGATAAGCAGAAGAAAACTAGATGGATGGATGTGGTGGTGAAAGCAGCAAAAAGATAATTTTCATCTTCACAGCTGGAAAAAGCCCACCTTATTTGCACGGACATGGATCTATGGATATGAGACCACACTGACAAGAACTGTGTTGGTGTAACTGTAAAGGTCACGTCCAGCATTGAGTGGATTCAATCGGTGGATCACATTTCTTGAGTATTTTCTGAGCTGCAGTGAGCCTTGTTATTCAGGACTGAGAGGCTCTTATTGTGAAGGCTCTTTTATACTGTTTCCTGTTTTTTGGATCACGTTAATCTGTAACCAACATTAACCCCCTAAGATCCGAACTCTTCCTCGGCATGCATTTTTAATTTCTCTTTGATATTTGGGCATATTGGGACCCGATGAATGTAAAAATAAAGAATTACCAGATTATTTTTTTTACCTAATTTTTGTTTCTAAGAAAAATGAAAGCCACATATGAGGATATTTGTTTAAAATTTCAGTAGAACAGTAGGAGTATAATGTCCTCGTGAGTGGATATCAGGCCGTTGCAGAGCGAAATTGAGTATTTCGGTCTAAATAACCCAAAATGTGATGTCCACACGTGGACGCCAGGTCCTAGGAGGTTAAAGAAGTGAACAAAGAGGAGCTCTTCCATTAACAAACTCACAGTATAAGCAGTCCTAATTGTACCTCATCAATGAGCTTGCAGAGACACCTTCAGCAGCAACAGCTTGATGTGATCATTTTCTGTATGACTAATCAGTCTGGCTCGATTAGGAGCACCTGGCTGCTGCTTACCCTCTTAACTCCCATGAAGGCAATAAGGCTGGACTTGTTTTTTTTCTCAGGATCGTCCTGTGAAAACTTTCTTTTCCAATAACTGTACGTGTCGGAGAATCACGGCAGAGAAATAAGTCTCACCAACTTCATGTCAGCCGTTTTCCAATAAATCTAAAACAGATTACACTGAATTTTGTTTGTGCAACCTGAAGTTGCCCCCTGCTGGTCATTAGAAAGAATGCAGATTCATGGCTGTACATACAGTCTGTGTGAGAGTGTGAGGTGTGTTATTGAGCCTTACAGGGTGCTGATGATGATGATGTCCAGCCAGTTCCAGGGATCTCTGAGGAAGGTGAAGCGTCCCACACAGAAGCCTCTCGCCACGACTTTCACCAGAGCCTCAAACACGAAGATTGCCATGTACACGTACCTGTTCACATAAACGTGAGACAGAGAGCTTTCACACCAGAGAAGTCTGGGCTCGGGAGAGCCCGAGTGCCCTGGAGGGACTTTCCCTGCCGGATACACGATGGACGGGTGGCAGACATGGAGGATCGTGTGCCTGGCAGGACTGTGGATCGAGGACGCTGAAGATATCTACCTATTCGGAACCATGAAAACAGGGTTCTTGCTGATCGGAGCTGGCTTGGCCCTGGCTTATCGGAGAATTAAGAAAGTGGAACCGGCTGTTCAAACCCCCCCAAGGCTGCCCGCTGGGATTGAAACAATGGGACGAGGCGCGACGTCTCAGAATGGGCTCACTGAGTGCAGCATGGTGTGGTGGGGCGTGGTCTGCGGGGCCGTGCGGACGCACCTGCACGGCATCCGCAATCACGCCCGCCGTGTTAAAACACGGGGACTCAGGGGTTGGTGGTGGTGTGGTGTGACGTGAATCAAATAAAGTTGGCTCTGAACGTCGCTCCGTGGTCCCGCCGTGCCTTATTCATGCCACACATGGTTAAGAGCTTGGAGAATCTTATGGCTGCCATGAATACTCAGAATAAGACCTCTGAGTGAAAGTTGGATCACATCTTGGAGCAGCTCTCTGCGGTCGTGAGTTCTCAGAATCTGGTCTTTGAGCACAAGAATTGACAAGACCACGGAGCGCAAGTTTGATAACATCATGGAGAAGCTCGCGGCTCTGCAACGGGAGATTGAGAGACCAGTGTCGGAGTGTTAAAGAACAGCTTTGAAATTCTCATGAGTTGTCCGCATAAAAGAAAAATCACCATCATAATGCAGCTGTCCCTTCGGCGCCAGCTGTGGGCTCAAGGCTGGAGCCGAACAAAAACACCCTGATAACGACTGTGTTTAGTCTGTTCCTTCCCATTCCCTACAAGGCCACCTGGGTTGGCTGGAAGACTGTTTATTTAGCCTGGCAGGGCGAAGGACACTGTCTCAGCTAAACTCTGGACACACACACACATACATCAACACTGATATGCACACACTCATCCCCCCTCCCTTTCCAAACGCCTCCGATGCTTGTTCCCTCCTGGAGAACACGGTGGGTCTGAGACAGTAAAGTGCTTCCATTATACTGAAGAGGAGGCAAACACTTCCACCGCAGATCTCTCCTAAATGGACGAGTCACACAAAAGCTGTCTCGATGGAGAAACATCACAACAGGCCCTTTAAGCCGTCTCTTAATTGTCTGTATGACAAATCTATTCACATATCAGAACACTCTGAGCATTTCCTGTCTCGACAACAGCGAGCAAAGTCAGTTTGACCTTTACAGACCTGTGTGTGCTGCTGCTGTCAGACTGAGGACAGACTGAGGACAGACTGGCTCTTTGTCTTTGAGCCTTAGCATGGATTTAGACTTTAAAACCATTCTCATGCTGTGACTCATCGATGCTGCCATCAACAGCCCTGTTCATCACTTAGTCGTGTTTTTCTGCTCCTGATGAAAGATCTGTGTGTGTGTGTGTGTGTGTGTGTGTGTGTGTGTGTGTGTGTGTGTGTGTGTGTGTGTGTGTGTGTCTTACTTCACCACAGGAAATTTGAACTCCAGAACACCGAAGCCCAGGATCGCCAGTAGGATGAATATACTGAAGAATGTGTGAGAGTTCAGGGAAAACTCAGCTCACCTGGTCCAGAGAGCTAAAACCTGACCACACAGAGGCTCCTGACACTATGACATCATAAAGGATATGGATGAAGAAGGGTCTTGATGGCGATGGTCCTCAACGGGTTGAATGGACTCAGCAGGTAACAAGACGAGTCAGCACTAAACCTGTTAATGATGTTTCCTTTACTGAGAACCATGAAGGTCTGCAGAGAGACAGGTGAGAGACAGACATGTGAGAGACAGACATGTGAGAGACAGACAAGTAAGAGACAGACAAATGGGTGAGGGACAGACAGGTGAGGGACAGACAGGTGAGAGACAGACGGGTGAGGGACAGACAGGTAAGAGACAGGTCAGAGACCTTGCGTGATTGGTAGAAGGGATCTAGATCCTCCAATGGGGTGTTGAGAAGCTGAGGTGGCAGGTCCCCATAGATTAAGGGGAGGGACTTTCCAGTCTCCAGGTGAGCAGCTGGTTTGGGCAGGTTTTTCTGAGTTACCTAGGTTACACACAGGACCTTCCCGTCATGCCGTTGATCAGCGTTATCGAGTGCACTTATTAGTTATCAGTTATTGACAGCTGAAAGTTTGATCAGTACCCATTTATCCTTCCACGTCTTTCGCTCCTTTGCCCCAGTTACATGTTGTTGTTGGACTTCCTGTGAGGCCGTCGTGAAGTGTCTGAAGACCTCCGTACCCACAGGTGGCAGCAGAGACACCATGCTGTCATCCTGCAGTGCTGCCCGGATCTTGTTGTCACCTAGCAGCAGGGTTCTACGGGGAAAATAGGGGTGGCATTTTGGTGTTTTGATCGGACTGTCATGAGACAGGTTACTTTCACTGTTTGAAACTAATCCTTCTCATGACAGTCCGATTATTTAGAAAACATTCATTAAGTCGTGAGCACTCTGGGATATAAGCCCGAGCTAAAGCACTTAACGGGTTTACTTTAGGGGGCGCCACAGACCGCACACGTTTAGAAATCAGTTAAATGTATTTGTGTGAAAATAATTTTGTCAGATTTAAGGCACCAGAAATAGGCAAGTAATGCGATACTGTAATCCAATTAGTTTTTTTTAAATTAACAAGTAATATAAGGGACTACTATTGCAAAAAAAGTAATTAGATTACTGTTACTTTCCCATAAGCACGCTGTGTTACTGTGCTACTAAACCGTGATTTTTTTTTGTGAGAGTGTCTCATGAGAATGACATAAGCGTGTGCGACATTCGTGGTAACAGACGTGTGCAGATCAACAATGGATAATATGGAGCGATGGAGAAAGTAAGACCACGCAGCGTTTAAAGCGTGGAAGTAATCACATTACTTTGAGTTTAAATCCGTAAAAAGGGACACAAACATTAGCGTCTGCTGTTCCCTCTGCGTGGGAAGAAAACTCTTTTCTACAGCGAAAGATGAAACTTCAAATCTGAGCGAGCAGAGAGCACGCTGCCACGGGAATGTGACATTCACAGACAAACCGCCGGATCCCCCCATGACATGACCGCTGTGGGCAAACCTCCACCCGCCCCAATCCTGCTAAACAGGGGACAATAGATTTAGGAGCTGCTGAGTCTTTGATTTTTGTTTATTTTCTCCTGTGTTTTACTTGCATCTATTTGAAAGAGTGAGTGTAAACACACAAAAAAATGTTTTATATACTGGATTATGCAGAAAAAATAGAATTTGCTGGAAGGACTATTGCTCGATAACGTATTCAGGTTGTGTATCATGTTTTTGAAAAGTAACTAAGTAAATGCTTTTGAAAATAAGTAATCAGTATTTAGCAACTAATTACTTTTCAAGTAACTTGACCAACACTGCCCTACCCAGTTTAATGAGTAGTGACTCATTAAACTGGGTAGGGCATCTTATATCTGTTATGAAACATTTCACATCACACAACCTACAGAAATGGGTGAGGGTCACAGTGAGGTCAGCTAACGTCATATCATGTTTACTTTGACAAAACCTCCAATCAAGAGGAGTTTTTGATTTTATTGTTTGATTTTTTTTAATCAACTTAACACTTTGCTGTCTTTTAAATTTCTGCCTGTGATGTTACGTAAGGCTTCCTCTTCACACATTCAGGACTCTTGACGTGTAGTTGTACCTAGAGTGCGTAGCTGAACGTGTGTTTTTTATGTGTTCATTGAGGAAAACTTTGCAGAGATGTGAATGATAAAGAACAAAGGCTGTCTTCAATACAAAATCAATACAAATCCTTTCTGAAATCCTGTGCCGCCCACCTGATCCAGCCCTAACGATATGCTTGTCCCCTGCACACTTTGCCCCTCTTTCCTCTCCACTCTCAGATGCTAAAACTCTCAAATAAAGCAAAAAGTAAAAAAGAAGAAACTGTAAAAGAAACATATGAAACATTAATTTTGATCCATATAACCATAAACCACCTGCTTTATGTGCCAATAACACAGTTTTATTTGTGGTATTATTTGTATTTTCTTAGTATTTTATTACTTTTTTTTGCTAAAGCAATGCTTCTAAAAAATATCCTCCATTGTCATAAATGGCCTGTATTTGTACAGCGCTTTACTAGTCCCTAAGAACCCCAAAGTGCTTTACACATCCAGTCATCCACCCATTCACACACACATTCACACACTGGTGATGGCAGCTATATTGTAGCCACCCTGGGGCGCACTGACAGAGGCGAGGCTGCCAGACACTGGCGCCACCGGGCCCTCTGACCACCACCAGTAGGCAACGGGTGAAGTGTCTCGCCCAAGGACACAACGACCAAGACTGACCGAGCCGGGGCTCGAACCGGCAACCTTCCCATTAAAAGACGAACTGCCAACTCTTGAGCCACGATCGTAATAGTAATTATAATAGTAATAGCATTTTAGGAGTGCAGTTCTACACAGAGGAAGGAGTGCAGGTTTGTGAACCAAAGTCTATCACTGTCCCACACGTTTCACTGAAAACCAGTTTAAATCAGACTTACAGCTGTGAAGGATTCAGCCTCAGCTGATTGGCTCTCCTCAGCAGCGCACCTCTCTCCTTCGTGCTGCTCCAGAAATCAAAAAAAGACATTTTTCTGTCTTCGGCGTCCCACCTCTCACTGATACAGCTCTGTCTGTCTCTCTGTCTGAATCTGTTTTCAGTGATCAGCTCTCTGCTCCAGCTGTTTGTCCATGGCTCCAACCACATTAGTTACAAGACACACACAAAGGAACAGAATTGGGAACCGTGTTCTCCCAAAGAGACTCCCACATCCTGATTTCCTGGAAACAGTCTCTCTATCACACACAGAGACACAAACACACAGGAATGAAGCTGTTGGTTGTTTTATAAGAACTCTGTTCATCTGTGGATAAAAACATCTGAGCCATTCTGTCTACTGATTTCATCCTCCCCTGAAAACCCATCTGACTGACTAACTCTGCACACTTTCAGTTAGATTTCTGTCTTTTTTAATTCATTTTTGGCTTCACATTCCTCATCACCTACTTATTACTGCTTAGGTTAATAGGTAGGTTAATAAGTATGTTTAGGTCGTGTTTCATCCTAAACATCAAACTATGTCTTCATCAAACAGCTGCTGGCAATTTCCACGATTTCCATAATAAATAGAGTAAATTTGACAAGTTCACTGCATACTTTCTTATTGTGATATCCACAGGAAAAAAAAACAACTATGTAATTTCTGGAGAAACTGTGGTGGGATTGTTGCTACTGGTGGACTGGTGGTCTTTGTTCTTGGTTGCAGGTAAAGACAAAGTGAAAGGGGCGATGGCTCATAAACACAGGGGTAGTTACAATCAATATGTTCCTGCATTCAAAGTGTCGTCACCCTCATCATTCAGGGACATTTACTTTGTTGTAATAAAGCTCTCCCTCTGAGTACGGGATCATTTTGCCCACTGCAAAACGTTTACAGTTTCTCTCTGAGATTATAGGGACATCTGAAAAGGTTGTTGATGTGTAACAACACCCATAAAAAATATTAGCATGGAAAATGCCGCTGTTCATGCTGTACTCACAACCTTGGAAACACAAGGGAGAGGTCAGCTTTGAACAACTGCAAAGCTCTCCAGAGAGTTGTGCGGTGTGTCGAAAGGATAATTGGAGGTGAGCTTCCCACACACATACGTGTGTGTATATACCTATATCTCTTTTAGTTTTTTAAATTAACAAGTAATATAAGGGACTACTATTGCAAAAAATGTAATTAGATTACTGTTAGTTTCCCATAAGCACGCTGCGTTACTGTGCTACTAAACCGTGATTTTTTTTTGTGAGAGTGTCTCATGAGAATGACATAAGCGTGTGCGACATTCGTGGTAACAGACGTGTGCAGATCAACAATGGATAATATGGAGCGATGGAGAAAGTAAGACCACGCAGCGTTTAAAGCGTGGAAGTAATCACATTACTTTGAGTTTAAATCCGTAAAAAGGGACACAAACATTAGCGTCTGCTGTTCCCTCTGCGTGGGAAGAAAACTCCTTTCTACAGCGAAAGATGAAACTTCAAATCTGAGCGAGCAGAGAGCACGCTGCCACGGGAATGTGACATTCACAGACAAACCGCCGGATCCCCAAAAAAGAAACGTATCCAAAATCACACAAACAGAAAATGCATTAACCTTATACAAGAGAGCTCATGAAGATTAATGCACAGACACTGATTAAACCTGGCTAAGAACACAGACATATGTAATGAAAATCAGCTTGCTACTTTCATAAGTGTTAGAATAGTGTGAAGTTAACACACTTAAAGCTTGAAGTAATTAGTGAATTGGAAGTGCTCTTGTGGCGATTGAGCAAAACAAGTGATTACTCTAGGAAGAAAATTCAAAATAATTTAATAATGTGGTAAGATTTAAATCTGTCTTTCTCTTGTCACGGTAACTTCCTGAGATATGACTCAGTATGCAAATTAGCTGAAATGAGTGGTGAGAAAGAAGCTTCCTGTGTGGCTGAGGCTTTGAATGGAGGAAACAGAGCAGTGACTGAGGAGGATTACTTGGTGAAATTAAGCCCCGTGTTTGCCTTTGCTCTCTGTTGCGTCGTACCCTCAACATGCTGTGTGTTTGTCCAGTTTTCCTGCACCTCGGTTCAAAGTCTTGTTTTGTTTTTGCTTTGCTTTTGTGAGTTTTGCCAGCAATAAAGCTGTTTTGAGTTCCAGTCCCGCTCTTTCCTGCCTGCCTGCCACACAGCCAACAATGCCAGTTTCTGGTAGTTGCAGCTCTGAGTGTTTGTTTCTTAATGGTATGAAAAAGATGTCGTCGGAGTGTAAACCGATTGGTCCTCGCTGCAGAACCCTTTGGAACCAGAGAGTGTTGTTCACACATGAAGCCTAGTCATGGAGCTCCAGATATGTTCTAGAAACATCTATTTACATCCTGTCTCAGAGCGACGCTGGAAAAGTCATTTTTGACCAGAATATGTCCTTCAGTGTACAGATGTGCATATTAGCTTCTCTTCACTGGTTTTCTTTTAAATCCAGAATTACATTTAAGATCATTGTCGTCACATGGAGAAGTGAATGACCCTTAACCGCTCTAAGCCATGCAGCTGTAACCTCAGGCTATGGAGAGATGAATGCACTGAACGCCTCTTTTCATTCCCCAGGTGTTTATACACACACTACTGCCGACCATTCAGTTTTGTCTTCTCTCTCCCAGTTTGTGTTGGATCCTCATTCTGTGCGACCCGCTAATGTTACCTGATGCTACAAAGCTACTGTAACCATAACACGCCTAATTACTGTTATCAGGACAGTGCTAACATTAGCACAACAGTCTGTAGTAGGGTTGCCAACTCTCTGAAAAATAAATAAGGGACACCTCGTGGCCAGGGCCGGGCGACCCAGTTGTCTTCACCCTTCCCAGTGTGGTGAATTTTCTAGCTCTTTTTTTGTGTGTGAAATTATTTTTTTTTAACCATTTGACTTGAAGTTGATTTAAGTAGATGCATATTCTATTCTTTGTGATATGAACACATGTGAAACAAGTGATCATTTAGCCATTTGTTTTTAGCTCAAAATGACAACATTAACACAGTAAAACAGGTCTCTTTCTTAAACAGAAGCCTGTCATGCTTAACTTTTGAGAAAATAAGTAAATCTTTCTTTAAAATAACTCTGTCCTGCTTAACTTAAAATAATAGAAAACAATAGAAAGAAAAACATTCTTGTAACAGTGCACATTTAGTGCATTTAGTACAATTGGCTTCAGCTGAGGTATTATTTCAGCTTTTCTAAAGCTAATCAGCTGCTCCCGCTTGTTCTCATGATTACGCATCATAACTCATCATCATTATTCATCTATGTATTACTTTTATGTATTAGTCATCAATTTGTTGTAATCATCTATTCTTGCAGTTGTTTATTACACAAAATAAATTATATTATCACACTTCTGGCCACATAGCGCTGATATTCACTGCACATGCCCATATTAACTTTTTCCAGCCAGGTGTTTTCCTTTTCCCATTCTTCCCTTTCTCTGAACAAACATTGCTGCTCTAACGCTGGGCTCACACTGTGCGGTTTTTGGCCCATTTTGAGCCGATTTTTGAGTGATCGGACCGATTTTGGCCTTCATCGTGCGTCGTGTAGTATACGTGGGGTAACGAGAAGTGATTAACACCTCACGACCAGCTCCCGATCATCAATCGCTCGTGAGGGTCTCACCACAGCCGCTCACACTGCTCACGCGCAAACACGTAAACGTCGGTGAAAAACACGGCACAGCACGGCTGTGCAGCGTGTGCACTATCCACAAGTGATGGAGGCACAACTTGTAGAACTTTGGAAAGCTCATCCGAGCCTTTTCGATGTGGCATCACAAAATTATCACGACCACAACAACCATGAAAATAGTTGGATTTACTCTGCTGCTCAATCACAGCTGCCTGATAAATGTTTTTCATTATCAGTTTAGCAAAGTTGATGGTGGTGGTGTGTCTGTGTGAGTGAAAGACAGAGAGAGCGACAGAATTTCTGTTATAACCTTCATTTTATGGAGGCACAGTGTGAGCTCTCAGGTCGCATCAGAGCATCGGGCCGTATAGTGTGAGACATCGTGACCTATGAACTTCTAACCTCTGCGAGTCAATCGTGCAGTTTGAGCAGGAGCTGAATAACGCGACTGAAAAAATCGCACAGTGTTTGCCCAGCTTTAGGTGTACTGTCATCCGAGACTTGCACCGCAGTGTCGGCGTTTGTTCCCCTGTTGGCCATGCTTCTTGTTGTGGTCATCTGTTGTCTTCCGGTATTTTCTCCGCAAGCGACCTTTCCTCGACCAATGAGATGAGCGGTAATCTGAATTGTCATACTCGAATTGTCATAAGTGTGCTGTCAGCTCATTGGTCACAAAGCAGGAGAGGGGCTGGGAATTATGTTTTCAAACAAAGTGTTAATTCCATAAACATTTATAGACTACTTTTGATTCTCACTGTATTACGGGACAAAGTGCGTCCCTTATTAGCTCAATACGGGACGTGTACTTTTGTTTCTAAATACGGGACGATTCCGTATTTTAAGGGACGGTTGGCAACCCTAGTCTGTAGTGAGTTAACCAGGCAGCTGAGTGCATCTTCATTCAGTACAGGGCCCATTTCTCCACTTTCATCACCTGTTGGTCAACAGTCTACATCTCCAATCTCAGTAACAGCCCCCTGAGTTACATTGACATTAGCTAGCTCTGTGCTAATTGATGCTAGCCTTTTCTTTTTGGCCCTTTTTTCTGGTGTTATTTGATAGCAACAGTGAAGAGTGACAGGAAAACAGAGCGAGAGAGAAGAGATGCGGCAAAGGATTCGAACCCGGGCCGGCCGCTGACCTGCACAGGCAGCACAGTAGTGGTAATGGCCATAGTTTTGGAAAAACAAAGCTTATTAAATTAATCCAATCTCAGCTGCGGATCACACGACTTCACAGTTACAGGAATCGTCAAATAAAATATTGCAAAAGAAACAAAATGAAGTAACAATGAAGTAAAAGAAGCAAAGATTTTGACCAATCTTACATCTTACAATCTAAAATAACAAAGGGCGTGCAATATATAGAATACTTTGCTTTCACCCCTTCACGTGTTATTGTTGTAAACTGGAAATATGCAGAATTATATATTTAACCAGGAGTTCAGTTTTACCGACTGCTGGTGACAATCAGGTAAAATTACCTGTCGAAATAAATGAGTAGCAAACTGAGTCTGATTTGATCTTTTTATTGAGATTAACACGAGGATTAAACATGGAAGTAAAAACTATAGAAGAAAATACAAGTGGAGCAGTTCTTGTCTTCGAGACGTTCGGTCACCTTCGATCCTAAAACACACAGGTGCTGTAGACGGTCACCTTGTGGCTGATCTCCTGCAGCAGCCCCTTCACTGCTGCCTCCAGCTCCACCAGCTGCTCTGCCTTCTGCTCCAGAGCGCGCTCGTTGTCTTCATAAGACTTCTCCAAATCTGAAATGGGAAGAGCATACATGAAGGGATGTCCCGCCTGCTCAGCTTGAAACATTTTCTGTAGGAGTACAGTGTGGTGTCACCTTTCAGCAGCTGCAGCTTGTCACTGGCCTGCAGCAGCAGCTCTTTGGCTTCCTGCTGAAGTGACTGTGCCCTCTTCTTGGCGTCAACCATGCCTCCCGTCTTCTGACCAATAAGCTGCTCCACGGTGGCATACTTCTCCTTCAGCTCGCTGTCCAGCTCCTAACACAAACACCTAATGTTACAAAGGAAACAGACCAACCTGAAAGCCTCTAATGATCACACAGGTGAGCTCACCTTCTTCAGCTCCTCTGCCGTGCTTCTGACCAGGCGGTGTGTCTGATTGGTCAGCTGGCCAATGATGTTGTCCCACTCGGCGAAGCACTGGTGACAGCGGCTGCAGTTGGGGAAAGTTCCTGAGAATCCGCGAGCGCAAGTGTCGCAGCGCGGCCCGGACACACCCTCCACGCACATGCAGTGACCGCTGACTTTGTTGCACTGCTGCTCGGAGATCCCACGAGGGTCACAGTCACAGGCTGAGGAGACAAGAACAATAACCAATGAGAGTCTGCAGGGCAGACTACAGGAGACGCACTCAAGTACAAAAACACACTTGACTCCAACACAGTTTCAGTGACTTCCTGTTTGCACATTAAGAACATGTGTTTAGCATTTGGCTCCAATCAAACATCTGAAGCTTTATTCTGCTGCAGGAACAACAAATTAAGGCTAATTTTTGCTTTTTTAAATTTGATTCACTCTGACCAGGCAAGCCCTCAAAGGCCAGAGAGTCACAGGGTTTAGGGTTAGTCTGGATGACTGATGTGGAGCTCTGTCCGAAGGCTCTGACAGGAGACGAGTTCAAGAACCTGAAGGAAACACAGTGTCTACACTGCTGTTTAATTCATCTCCAGCAGAGGGCGCTACTCTCTCATGTGAACTGATAAAAAAAACAAACAAAGGGACTGATTGTGTTCCTCCAGGCTGCTGTCTCAGTTCTGCTTTTCTTCCTCTCTTCTCCTTGTTTCTGTAAGACCTCCTCCTCCTGACCTTCAGCTTTACTGAACAAAGCGTCTTTGTGGACTTCTGGAGGCTGAGACGGACAGACCGGTCCCATCTCTGTGGAAGCTGGGCCTCAAAACATCTGGGTTTAATTTGAGCTGCAGCAGCCGAGGATGCTGGGAGCTGAAAGGATCCCACAATAAAAGCGTCTGCAGTTTGATCTCAGTCAGAAACAAGTCCCAGACTCTGCACCGAAACTCTGAACCGGATTCTGACCTGGGGCCTGACAGATCGGGACTCTGTTCCAGGTCTCAGAGCTTCACTGACAACTCAAAAGAGTCCGCTTTATTTTTTATTACACCATCACATCTATCACGCCGTCTCACGAGCACATGGCATGGCGAGCCTACCGT
The DNA here is from genome assembly GCF_057381845.1 of Rhamphochromis longiceps. Lineage (NCBI taxonomy): Eukaryota > Metazoa > Chordata > Actinopteri > Cichliformes > Cichlidae > Rhamphochromis > Rhamphochromis longiceps. The sequence continues at coordinate 70,437,113 of NC_140563.1, forward strand.
GACATTTGATCTCAGGGTCTCCCCAGAACAGTTCTTTACACTCGCTGCACATTCTTCCTCCGAAGCCGGTGTGACAGGAACACTGACCGCTGATCTGTGAACAAATAAACTACAGTCAGACGTGTGGTCTGACGGAGCACAGAAGTACAATTCCATCAAGCTCACACGACAAACCTTTAATGAAATACAACATTTGTTTTCACCTCGAGGACTTTCGGTCCGTTAATCGCCAGGGGCTGCTCACCTCATTGCAGGATGTCCCGTATGAGTGTTTGGGGTCGCAGTCGCAGGTCTGACAACCGGTGCCCGTCGCCATATTCCAGGTGTCAGGTGCGCAGCGGTCGCAATGCTGGCCGACCACATTGGGTAGACAGTGACACTGACCACTGCTGCGGTCACAGTGACAGTCAGAGGACGGGCAGCTGGAGGGAACGCTGCCAAGCCGGTTACAAACGCACTCTGCGGGTACACAACCGTCAAGGTTCAGCGACGATCGTTCGCCTGATTCTGTGAATGTGGTTACCATGGTAACCCCAGCATACTTACTCCTGCAGTCCTGGAGTAGGGCATTGCCATAGTAACCCAGCGTGCAGCTCTCGCAGGCGGCACCCTCGCTGTGGTACAGGCAGCGCAGACACTCACCGGTCCGGGCATCGCACGATTCGGGGTCCAGCATATCAATGTTGTTGTTGCACTGACACGGCTGACACTGCCCACCCGCCTCCTCAGGGTTTCCATAGTAAGCAGGCGAGCACTCGTCACAGCGAGTTCCTGCAGAGGACAAGCAAATGGTTCTTATAAAGACAGGGAGCATAACAATCACACACCAATTCATGCTGGACGCATCGCAGAGCAACTTGGGGTTAGCCCACGGATATTTGGGAGGCAGGCTGGAGCAGCCAGCGATCGAACCACCAAACTCTGAGTGAGACCAGGTGACCTGCTCCTCAGCTACAGCCACCCCAGATGAGAGCTGGACACCATTTATGACCAACAGGTGATCGTTCCTCAGGTGTGACATCATCACCTGAACCAACAACATGCCTCACATCGAGCTTCATCCTCAGGTTCGAGTTTGTTTAAATACAGTTTTAAACTTAACAGCCAATCAGCAGCCAAAGATTCATGCTTATTTAAAGGGAAGCCCGGCTGTTAAGACATGTTTGTGCTAAAATATGTACTGTGCTTTCAATAACATATATGTGGTATTAATGGGGGCGATCGTGGTTCAAGAGTTGGCAGTTCGTCTTGTAATGGGAAGGTTGCCGGTTCGAGCCCCGGCTCGGACAGTCTCGGTCGTTGTGTCCTTGGGCAAGACACTTCACCCGTTGCCTACTGGTGGTGGTCAGAGGGCCCGGTGGCGCCAGTGTCCGGCAGCCTCGCCTCTGTCAGTGCGCCCCAGGGTGGCTGTGGCTGCAATGTAGCTGCCATCACCAGTGTGTGAATGGGTGGATGACTGGATGTGCAAAGCGCTTTGGGGTCCTTAAGGACGAGTAAAGCGCTATAGAAATACAGGCCGTTTACTATTTAAAATACGCCAAATGTTTTCCTTTTAAGCACATTTTATATAAAACCGATTTACCAGTAGTCCGCCATTGTTCTTTACTTCTCAATGCACTCTGGGTAGTGACGTCATAGGGTTGCACCGCATGCAGTTCACAGTTAGCGGCGCACTGGAAATGGCTTCTGCTCAACCTTTCCAGTTTGAACCAGAGCAAACCGAGAGAGAAAGAAAATAGTCAAGCAGCACTTTTCATCTTCATCTAAACTAAGTGCTGGTCGACTGTTTTCTTTCTCTCTCTCGGTTTGCTCTGGTTCAAACTGGAAAGGTTGAGCAGAAGCCATTTCCAGTGCGTAAGTCGGTTTTATATAAAATGTGCTTAAAAGGAAAACATTTGGGCTATTTTAATACCACATATATGTTATTGAAAGCACAGTGCATATTTTAGCGCAAACATGTGTTAATAGCCGGGGTTCCCTATAAACCCGGCAGCCAATCAGAGGGGATCACAGAGGAAACAGTGTTTCAGACATCTGTCAGCGGCTGATTTCAGGTGCCCGTAACAGAAATCTGTAATAACAGACCTGATCCCTTCAAAACAGAAGCCTGCCAGTGACTTGAGGTGGCAGCTGTTAGGATCACACCAAATAAAGCAGAAGAATACTTCCTGTGGAAAAGAGCAGCTCAAGGCTAACCTGTCACCAGTCTCTGCTCACACGCCGAGTACCACGGTGTCGTCAGCGCTTACCTCGATACACAACACGTGTTAATAAAGTTTTTACACTGATGATAAAGTATCAGAAATACTGCCGATGCTGTCGTCAGTAGACTGAAACAGGTGTTGTGTTGGCATGCTTTTCAATGATTTTAACAGATGCGCACCAGAAGCCCCGCCTCAACCAGACCAACATGGCAGCTGGACTGACGCTGCGACCAACCAAGCGTCTGCATCTAAATATCTGTGATGAGGTCTTACCTCTGTGTCATCGTCTGTGTAAATAAAGTTTTCACCTTTGTATCCTGTGTTGCAGACACAGGTGACCTGCTGAGAGTCATCGCTGCGGTAACAACTTCCTGCAAACTGCCGCGGGCTGCCGGGGCCGTCGGGACACATGCAGGGACGACAGTGGTCACCTGACCCCAGGGCTGGGTCACCATAGTAACCATCCAGACATCTGAAAGACAAGAGCACCGATGGCATCATCCTGCTAAATAAACCCAACAGCGATTGGCTGACGGACGGTGGGTAAGTTACCTGTCGCAGGCGCGTCCCGTCGTGTGGTCCCTGCAATCGATGCAGTGGCCGCTGTCGGGGTCGCAGACATCGGCGTGACCGTTACAGAAGCAGGGGCGGCAGGCGGGGAAACCCCAGCGACCCGGCAGACAGCGGTCGCACTGCCGACCGTACGCACCCGGAACGCAGGAACACTGTCCGGTCAACTGATCGCAGAACACACTGAGAGAACCCTGAGGGTCGCACCCACACGCTGAAAGACACGCACGACGAGGTCACACAGAGGTCAGCGTCAGTAAAGCTTCAGCGCTGACTGTAAACAGATTTTTGATCGATTATAGGCGGAGGTGGTTTTGACCTCGGCAGCCGTTGGGTCCAAACTGAAACGTGGACGGAGAACACCTGTCACAGTTCCTGCCGACCACGTTGGGGCGGCACTCACACTGCCCGCCGTGGGGGTCGCACACGGTGCTGAGCGAGCCCTGAGGGTCACACTGGCATTCTGGGAAATGGCATCAGACAAGGAGACACGTCAGAATAACGAGAAGACGCTAAAGCATCAGTGACAATAGATTTATGACCGCAAGGAATGCGGAGGAGGAACCTGCCGGGTCCTGTCGAGGAAGTGAAGCCTAAGGCGATGGTGAGAGGATGAGTGACAGAGATTAACGTGAAGCGGGGGAGGAGGGGAAGGGGATAAAGATGTGAGGGATCAAAGGTTGGCGTTGGAATGAGGAAGAGGTTTTTGTTTCAGATTTTAAACTTCAATGTTTGGAAGGTTCTCTGAATCTGATTCTGGTTCCTCCTTCCTGGAGTCCTTCCTGTCCAGAGTTGGACAGCAGAAATATTTTCCCCTTCTCTTTCTGACTCTCTCTGATTCTTCCGGGAGGTTTGTTTCCGTGAGGAAACCCCAACCCCTTCAAAGTCACCATAAATACAGACACTGCCCTGAGCTCTAAGCCCTGAGTGTCTCACAAGCAGCCCTTTTCTTTTAAACTCCAGCCAGGAAGCGAGGTTATTAAAGTGAAATCACAGTGCTAAGCTGTGCTACCTTTAGCTCCCTGGTGCAACATGGCGGAGATGCTGAAGATGAAGTTTCTGCAGATGTCAGTTATCGGCGTCTTGAGTGCTGCATGTTTGTGTGCTGCATGCTTGTGTGCTGCATGCTTCTACTTTCCAAAACACTGTTTCTGGTGGTAAACTTCCAGTAGCTTGGCTTCTCTCACCCCTTTCTGTCCCGGCCCTGACTTTGAGTACAACATGGGACATTTTTTATGACAACATTTTTTAGCTGCCATCTCAGGCGCAGTCTCCCTTTCACTGTGTTGTCAAGCGTCTGTAGAAATGGGAATCCCAGGTCCGTAAGGCTGTTTTGTTGTACTAGAAGTCTTGGGATTTGTCAGGTGCAGCTTTGCAAACCTAAGTCGTGTTCTTTTAGAGAGAAGATACCAGTGTTGGGGAGTAACGGAATACATGTACCGCCGTTACGTATTTAAAATACAAAATATGAGTAACTGTATTCCGTTACAGTTACCGTTTAAAAAGGTGGTATTCAGAATACAGTTACTTTGTTGAAATAAATGGATTACACTGCGGTACTTTCCTGTTTCATATTGTCGCGGGTCAGGACTGTTTGGGTTTTGTTTGACAGCTACGCTCTGTTGTTCCAGGCGGCAGCGTTACAGTTGCCATGGTTACAGGGCGACGCTCTCTCTCTCTCTGCGACTGTGTGTTTCCTGGGTGAGAGAGCGCCTTTTTGTTGTTGTTGTTGTTGTTGTGCTAAGCTAACAGGCAGAATGCTACAAGCATAGCTCTAAAGAATGTAGCATCATGGGCAGTGTAGTCCGTGCTGCAGGGAGAATGGACTGCCATACACGTTATGTGTCTGTGAGCGCGAGGAGGGAGAAAAGGGGGAGTGGAAAGGTACGAGTTGTCATCGAGGAAAAACGGGAGCTGGAAGCATGTAAATATAATAATAACCACTGCAGCCAAGAAGAGAGCCTGACGAGCCCAGCTGTAAGTAAGCTATTAAGACTCGACTGTACACCGTGTTCGTGTTTTCCTCCGAAACAATAAGTTCTGTTGGAGCAGCCTTTCAACGCCTCTCTCTGTCTCTCGCAAGAAAAGTTGACCCAGACAACAAAGTAAAGCTATTTTTTGGCTACGAGCCGACAGGGACCCCGCCGTATTAGTCAGAGGTCCCTTTACTACAGTTCGGAGTCGCGGACCTTCAGTAATAGTAATAAATCACACAGCAATAGTACATTCACGTTGTTGTAAAACGCATGATAATATATTAAGTAATCCAAAGTATTCAGAATACGTTACTGTCATTGAGTAACGTAACGGAATACGTTACAGAATACATTTTGGGGCATGTATTCTGTATTCTGTAATGGAATACATTTTAAAAGTAACCTTCCCAACACTGGAAGATACCATACTTGTTCAGTCTTTTTCTTATCGTGCCGTCATGAACTTTCACATTTAACACTTGCTGCACTTTCTCTGAATAAGCTGACTGTCTACTTATTATAGTACATGGCAGCTGCCATAACAGGAAATCCAGAATAAATCTATTAAGCTTTAGTTTGAACTAAACAAACCTGAGCTGCTGCTCTCCGTGTGTTTCCCACCCTGACACTTTCAGCAGTCAGTCGAGGCTTGGAACCCACAGAGCGGGGCAGGCAGTTCAGACAAAATCCAAAGCACGTGTTTTCATATGCATGTGTTTATTGTGAGTTAGACTTGTGTTTACAAACATTTTTTTAAAAATACATGTAAATGTAGAGCAGGGATGTCAAACTCAAATACACAGTGGGCCAAAATTCAAAACTGGAACAAAGTCGCGGGCTAACATTAATATTTATTGAAAAAAAAACTTCCTCCAGATATAAGAATGAATCTTTTCTTATGGACTCAAACACGTTTTGCTGAAAAACTGAATATGGAACAAGCAAAGCTTAATACTAAACAATAGATATATTAGCTGTATAATACCAGTAGGCCAGCTCTAATTGTAATTTGGCATGGCTTCGCGGGCCAAATGTAATTAGGCTGCAGGCCAAATTTGGCCCGCGGGCCAGAGTTTGACACCTATGATGTAGAGAAATACAAATGCTTTAATAACTAGTATATTAGAATATTTTAATATATACCTTTATTAACATTATTATATAAGATGATGGTTCACAACAGACACAAAAAAGCAACAGTTACATGAAGAATAACCAATCAATCGAATAATCATGCAGTCTGCTATGTAGGTGTTATTCATATAATCGGATTGGATACTTCCTGAAGGTGAGTTGTGTTAGTAGACTACGTGAAGACATGCCACATGAGCACATTGGGACCAGAAAAGCACACTGCCATATGTTCTGTTACTGAGGAGCGTTTGAAGGACAAAGACAATAAAATTCTGAGAAAGATATTAAACATTTGAATGTTTTGAGAAACACATTAGTTGAACTAAAGTCCATTTGGAAATCCCCACAGGCAGTTATTTTGAAGTTTTAACTTAAACAACCTAAAATCCTAAGGTCAGTGAGTCAGAAAACGTGAACGAAAGATCATATGTGTGTGCTAATCAACAGGATAGACTGTAGCCTCAGGTGCATATTGTTAACTGGTGATTATGTGACGATGCATTTTATGCAGCGGCATTTTGAAACAGCTGCAGATGTGAGAGCAACGACTGCCTGACCTTCACATAAAGGGAGTTACAGTGGTCCAGACAGGATAAAATAAAAGCATGGATCAGTGTGCTGCCCAGAAAGAAGATTTCACACCTGCCAGTCGCCTTACATGATAAAAAATGGACTTCACTGCTCTAATTTGGCTGTCAGTAATAACAGGTTTAAAATATTATTGTTTAATATAATAATAATAAAAAGTTTAAGGCCAACCAGGTTTTACTGTTATCTAGAAATGCCAAGAGAGGTTTAATGGAGAGGCCATCCTTCTGCTTTAGTGGCAAATAAATGTGGCAGTCATCAGCGTAACAATGAAAAGAGGTCCCATGCCTTCTAAGGATGGATACTGTTTTCATCTAGAAAATACTTCAGTTGACAAAAAACAATTTTCTCTAAAACGTTGGAAAGTAAAGGCAGCTTGGAAATAGGCCTATAATTAGCTAATACCTTGTGATCAAGGCCATGTTTCTGAAGCAGTGGCTGCACTACTGCATGTTTGAAATTTGCAGGAACCATACCAGAAGACAAACTGCTGTTAATAATGTCAAGGACATACTGCCTATACTAGGAAAAATGTCTTTGTGGGGGGACAGGATCCCGAGGGGAACCTGCGGGCTTAATATGGTGAACCACATCCTCTAAAGTGGAGAATGTCAGAGACAGAGGGGTCAGAGTCAGGAGCTTTGATCAGAGCCCTGGTGGTGCCAACCTGTTCAAGAAAAAAACTCAGAAAAGTATTGCAAATATCAGGAGAAACTTCCAAACAGACATTCAGTGGAGTATCAAGAACAGTGTCAATGGTCCTAAACAACACATGTGGGTTATGACTGTCGAAAGAAACAATATTTGCAAAATATTCCCTTTTTGCCTCTTTAACAGTGTTCTGGTAGCGATGCCAGCAGAATTTGAGAATTTGAAATGACTCCTGCAGTTTATCCTTTTTCAATCTCTGTTCTGCTCGACGACATTCCCTCTTAACAACCCGACTGCTCTCATTAAACCAAGGCTCAGGTTTAGCCTTCGGCTGCCTGGTTTTTAAAGGAGCCACAGAGTCCAAGACTGTTTGACAGCAAGAATAAAACCAGGAATTAAGCTCTTCTGTGTCAGAGGAAACAAAGTCAGCTGATTAAAAGCAGCAAAAAAACTGCGCAGCAGTGGAGGGGTTAATAACCCGACAGCGCCAAGCAGGAGCGCCAGGTTTAACTGCAGTATGTGTAAAACCAATGTTGAATAACACAGGCATATGATATGAGAGTGCACAGTCACAAATCTCCAAGTCAGTGACAGGCAGACCATATGACAGGACAAGGTCCAGTTTGTGTCCGTGCTCATGTGTAGGGCCAGGCACGGACTGTACCAGGCTAAAAGAGTCAATAAGGCTTAAAAAGTCCTTTACCAGTGGCTTATCAGGACAACATACATGTATATTAAAATCTCCAATAATAAGAACACTTTGGGCATAATCCCAGCTAAAAAAAATCAGAAACGTCATTTATGAAATTCTTAGTGTATTTCGGGGGGCGATAGATGACAGCGCAGAAAACCGGGTCTGTGCGACTCACCTCAAACGAGGTAAGTTCAAAGCTGGAGAACGAAGGCTGTAGAAAGTGTTACGATATAAATATATATTCTTAATGCTTATTTTCTGTTTATATTGTTTTATAGAGGCCAGACTAGGAGAACGCCAGTTTGAGCACAATGTCACAGAGTACTGACAGGAAACTGCTTTTGCAGAGAACAGGAAGTTTTAGTGCAGAGCTGCACAGGCGTATTAAGTAAACTGTGTGTCGGTGTGATGCAGTGCAGAAATATATATACGGATTTAGCTGGCAAAGAATTCAGACCAGAGTGTGTGTGTTCGTGTGACGGGTCTCCATTTCCAGAAATGTAAAATAAAGATCATTTTTGGAGCTTGACCACTCTGAGTCCAGTCTTTCTCTGTTGCCAAAAGAATTCAAAAGAACAGAATTTAATAATAGCACTGCTTCCATTTGTAATCCTGTGCCTCCACCTCTGCCCGACGTTCATGGTGAGTTAAAATAGCAACAATCGACTGGTAAAAGTTCAGATATAGCACTGGACTCATTGAGACACATCTCAGTCACAGAAAATCCAGATCACAGGAACTGAAAAAGTCCCGAAGAATAAAAGTTTTGTTTAAAACCAGGCAAACCGTGGGTGGAGCTGGAGCACGGGCTTCAGCAAGTCCAGAAACCTGACGCAGTGCTCTCAGGCAGTGTTGCCAACTTAGCGACTTTGTCACTATATTTAGCGAGTTTTCAGACCCCTTAGTGACTTTTTTTCTAAAAAAAGTCGCATATCGCTTTTACTCTCAACAAGCAGCGGGTGCTGTAACGCAGTCGGTTCTTCTTTTACTCTTTTACTCTTATGCTGTTTTGTGGATCACAAGGTTTAAAACTACTTATAAACACACACACAAAGTAACTCCACCAGAGTGCTTATTTCGGGTCACTTTTGCCGGTCCAAGCCCGGGTAAAGGAGCAGGGTTGGAATTGTGACATTAAAAAAACAATAATTGCTAAAATAAATTTAATTTGTAGTTCTAAATAAACTCTAAATGCCTTTAGGATGTTTTTTACTCACTTTATGTCTCTTCCACAATGTTATTTCTCTCTCCAACAGTGAAGGTTACAATTACATTAGCATGACCAATTATGCAAATTAGGCAATGACGTCATTTAGCGACTTCTAGCGACTTTTAGGACAGCCAATAGCGATTTTCCTTACTGAGGAGTTGGCAACACTGCTCTCAGGTTTCAGAAATGTTCTCGGCTGAGGTTTGGGTGGGGAGGACGCGCAGTAGAGTATGGACTGATGGATGGATGGATGGATGGAAATATTTTTTATTTCACTATAAATCATATAATCAAAGTTCGTAATGTAATAAAATCAGCTTCAGCTCCTTCTTCTCCTCTCTTTGGTAGTTTTGTTGTTGTAGTTTAACATAATGTTTGTTTGTATACGCAGAACTGGTTTTATTCCTGTCACAATAATAACTCATAATAAGGGTTAATAAGTGTTAGTAAAATAACTGGTGTTTATGTGGGTCTCAGGTAATTGCCCCCACACAAACCGAACTGTCAGAAGGGAAAAATCTTTGGCATCATCGAGAATGAGAAGAAGCACACTTGCACATTTTTCTTACACATTTTGCTCTGATCTGGTGTCACTGAGTCCTCGCAGAAGAAGAGTCGAGTTCACTAACAGGAGAACGAAGGAAGGAGGTAGAAGTAGATTATCATCTCACTGTAATTCTCTGCCCACAGCCTGGACTACCATTTGCTCAGCATCTCCACCTTGCACATGTTTCTGGATCATGTCTGTCTCCTCCTGTGCTGGCGAGGTGGTGGTTGATTCACGTGACACCTGTGGAAAACGGGACTCACCAGTTAGAATCTCTGCTTCATGTAGTTTTATTGACCTAGTTAGTTTTGGCACAGTGTCCTTAGTTATTTAAAGATTCAATTGGCCTGATTGATTTTAAAAAAAATAGTGGTAAGTTATGTGTCTGTGACCTCTCTGCAAGTGTGTTCCTTAAGCTTTATTGAGACCCAGCAACCATCTAAAATACAGTGGGGCTATAATTATTTGATCCCCTGCTGGATTTATAAGATTTCTTACAAAAAAGGACAGTCCCTTATTTTTATGGTAGGTTCTGAAAATCTAGTGGAGCAAAAGTTAAATTTTTATAGCAGTTGTGTTGAAGGGCTTTGGGCATTTGCATAGAGTTTTTTTTATAATTAAAATAATCTTTCTAGAAAGTGCCTGGAAAAAGAGCAACATTTTTGGGCCCATTTTTATAACGTTTTCACGCTGTGGTGCTAGCGACCAGAAATATGCGGAAGTAAGGGCGGGAACAAATCAAGAAGGCTAGACTGTCCAATTTCACAGCCGCTCATTTCCAGCTTACCGGCCTCCTGAGGACCAAGCCCACGTAGCCCACAAAGGCCGGGTCCTCCGAAGGATGCGGCCTAGGTTTTGGGAAACAGCAAATACGTGAAAAGGCGTGTCTAAAAGTATTCTTAAAAAACAACTTAAAAAGTATTAAAATGCGTAAATGTAAATAATCCAAAGAATAATCACTGAAGTGTTTCAATAGTCCAGCTGAAAAGTTTGAGACAACTATTTTTTTCATGCTGAATAAAATCAAACCTGAAGCTCTGACTTTTAATTTATTTTCTCTCATTAACCTGTTGCAAAAAATCTGTTGCAATGATGTGTTTTTAAAGTTCACTAATATATAGAATAGAATAGAATAGAATAGAATAGAATAGAACCTGGCTGTGAATCCTGACTATTTCATCCAGTTTGGCTTTGAGGGCATCCACCTCTGCTGGTTCATCAAACGCCTGCAAACACAACAACATCAAAAATCACAATAAGAATAATACAAGCAATAGTTATAGTTTATCAACAGGCCACCTGGGCCACCATAAGTATGATTCCTTTTTTGTCCTTAGGTGAGGTTAAGAAGGCCTTTAAAGTTTTCTGTATTGAAGGAAAAATTTATTTATTAAAAAGGAAAGTCCAGGATGTGTACATCCTCATCACTGAAAGAGTGGCCGCTGGCCTTTAGGTGCAATTGCGGCCTTTTCCAAGCACTCTTTGAAAGGTACTCATTGATCAGTGGCTGTTGATCAATGAGCATGAGTGACGTAGATCAACCGGCAAATCAAGAGCTTCGCTTTTACGCTCAGCTCTCTCTTCACCACGACGGACCGGTGCAGCGCCCGCATCACTGCGGCCGCAGCACCAATCCGTCTCCGGCTCCCTTCTCCCATCACTCGCAACCAAGACCCCGAGATACTTGAACTCCTCCGCTTGGGGCAGGAACTCATCCTGGGCACTCCACCCTTTTCCAGCTGAGAACCATGGCCTCAGATTTGGAGGTGCTGATCCTCATTGCTTCACAATCGGCTGCGAACCGTTCCAGTGTGAGCTGGAGGCCATCACCCGATGAAGCCAACAGAACCACATCATTTCATTTCATTTCATTTATTTATTTATTTCACACTTGGTATAACAGATCAAACAAACCAACCACACTTTCTATCAACAAAGCACTACAACCATGTGTGAAAAGGAGCAGGAAGAAGAAAATATTCTTATTAAACCCTGCCCCCTATCTACAATCCAACTTATATTACAAGTGGGCACCAAAAATCAGGGAACAAACTAATATTAACATTTCTCTCCGGTCCTAACCCAAACCAAACAACAAATTTACAATCAGAATATACCACTCCACATAGTAACAGGGAGAAAAATAAAATTAAATAAATAAAACAAAAAATTATAAAGGATCCTTTTTCAATGAACTCCAATTTCATTCGCATTCTTCATATTGAGTTATCGTTTTAAGCATGTAACACTTTTTAAAACAATGTAAACTTATACAATTCTTTAAATTATAATGAAGAGAGTTCCACAGTCGTATACCCTCGTCGTATATCATCCGCGAAAAGCAGAAATGAGATTCTGAAGCCACCTAAGTGAAAGCCCTCCGCCACTTGGCTGCGCCTAGAAATCCTATCCATAAAAATTATGAACAGAACCGGAGACAAAGAGCAGCCCTGGCGGAGCCCATCGCCCACCGGGAACGAGTCCGACTTATTGCCGGCAATGCGAACCAAGCTCTTGCAACGGTTATATAGGGATCGAATGGCCCGTAGCAATGGGCCAGACACCCCAGAGTCCCGCAGCACCTCCCCGAGGGACACGGTCGAATGCCTTCTCCAAGTCCACAAAACACATGTGGACTGGTTGGGGAAACTCCCATGCACCCTCAAGTATCCTTCAGAGGATAAAGAGCTGGTCCAGTGTTCCACGACCAGGACGAAAACCGCATTGTTCCTCCTGTATCTAAGGTTAGACTAGCGGACAAACTCTCCTTTCCAGCACCCTGGCATAGACTTTCCCAGGGAGGCTGAGGAGTGTGATCCTCCTCCCACATAGCAAGCAGGTCTGGCCCGGATCTGGCATCAAGCCGGCACTGCTGGCTGACTTCTGGCATGATAAGACGTGTGTCATCCAGATATGGGCCAGGCTTGGCATAGCTGGCACTGTTTATGCGATGGCATGCCATATCTGGCTCGATTGTGGTTTGGTTTATGTGGCCCAGGCTCATAGAAAACAAGCCTGGCTGGGTCTGACAGCTGCAGGGAGGAAGGACCTGCGGAAACGCTCCTTCATGCATCGAGGATGCAGCAGTCTGTCACTGAAGCAGCTCTGCAGTTCAGCAACATTTACATGCATGGGCTGGGAGACTCTGGCCAAAATAACATCTCTGATGGACAGAGTCCTTCTGTCTCCCACCACCTGCACTGGGTCCAGGGTGCATCCCAGAACAGAGCCGGCCTTCCTGATGAGTTTATCCAACCTCTTCCTCTCAGCTGCCGATAAACTGCTGCTCCAACATACCACACTGTAAAAAATGACAGATGCCACCACAGAGTCATAGAAGGTCTTTAAAAGCGCTCCCTGGACTCCAAATGACCTCAGCCGCCTCAGCAGGTAGAGTCTGCTCTGACCCTTCCTGTAAAGAGCATCAGTCCAGTTTATTATTTAGGTGAACACCTAGGTACCTATCCACAATGGGCCAGACACCCCATAACTCCCACCAGGTGGGAGTCCACTATCCCAATGGATGTTCACCGGTGTCAGTGTGGTGGGTCTGCATCTCCGGAAGTCCACCACCAACTCCTTGGTTTTCCTGGCGTTGATCAGCAGGTGGTTCTGCTGGCACCAGTCCACAAAGTCCAGAGTCCGCTGTCTGTACTCTGAGTCGTCCTCACCTGTGATGAGGCCGACTATGGCAGAGTCGTCAGAGAACTTCTGTAGGTGGCAGCGTGGGGAGTTGATGGAGAAGTCTGCAGTGTAGAGGGTGAAGAGGAACGGTGCCAGCACAGTTCCCTGTGGGGCCCCCGGACTGCAGACCAGCGTGTCAGAGACAGCCCTGTGTCCTCACATACTGTGGGCGTCCTGTGAGGTAGTCCAGTATCCACTGGGACATGTGGTGGTCCATTCCTGATAGCTCCAGCTTGTCCCTCAGAAGTTGTGGCTGGATGGTGTTGAAAGCACTGGAGAAATCAAAGAACATGATCCTCACAGTGCTTCCAGGCTTCTCCAGGTGAGTCAGAGCTCGGTGCAGGAGGTCGATGATGGCGTCCTCCACCCCGATGCCAGGCTGGTAAGCAAACTGCAGATCCAATGAAGACAACACCAGGGGGCGCAGATGGTTTAGAACCAACCTCTCAAGGGTCTTCATCAGACCTGGATGACCTCTAATTTTCTGCTTCTAAATTCAGATTAAACGTTATACAAAAATTTTTAGTACCATGGTATCTAAGCAGATTCTTACTCTGGAGGGCAATGCTTTTGCCACCAGTAATGCTGTGAGGAATCTTGGTGTTGTTTTTTTGACCAGGGTATATCCTTCAGTAGGCATATAATCTCTGACTCTTTTCCTCAGCGTATCTTTAGTCATGCCTACCTGGTAGCAACACATGGCTACACCTCCCTCAGCCTGTTTGGGCCCGGAGGTTTTCTTCCCACTTAAAACAAGATCTAGAGTGTGATTAAAGTGGTGGGTGGGTTCTTTTACAGTTTGACAGAAGCCAATTGAGTCAAACAACAGATTAAATGCCATGTTGAGGCTGTCATTTTTAGCATCTACATGGATGTTAAAATCACCCACAATAATTATTTTATCTGAGCTGAGAACTAAATCAGATAAAAAGTCTGAGAAATCAGACAGAAACTCTGTGTAAGGCCCAGGTGGACGATAGATGATAACAAGTAAGACTGGTTTCTGAGTTTTACAGCTGGGGTGGACGAGGCTAAGCATCAGGCTTTCAAATGAATGTCTGGGTCTTTGGTTGATTAACAAGATGAAAATAAAGAGGAAACCTAAAATTCTTCAGTAAACATTTAAGGAGAAGACTTTAGAGTGGTTTTAGTTTAAGCAAACAGAGTTTAAGAAACATATCAAAATGTTGGCAGCCCGTCCCAGGTGACCTTACCTGTGTAGTAATTGTGCGCAGAACATCCAAACAGCTGATCTGGTCTCCAGGAAACAGAGGCAGATTCAAGTGAGTCAGTTTTATGGTGTTTGGTTTGGGAATCCTCAAAGGATCCTGGAGACCATCACAGAAGTCTGCCAGCTCACTGGGGAACACATTAGAAAATATTAAAGTCCATTAGAGACTATTAGACTGTTACAGTGGAGTCCATTATAGTGCAGAACCATTTTTGATTAGTGTTAAGGTTAGAAACCGTCACCGAGCTCAGTCTCACCTGTACTGTATGACCTGCGAGCCACTGGGGTCAAATCTCCTCCAGGTTTCATAAAACATCTGGAGGTGATCATCACTCAGCATCTCAGCGTCCTCAGGGCTCGCTGTGTTGAAGAGCTCCAGGATGACAACGATGAACAGGTGGATCACCAGCAGGCAGAAGAGGAGGATGTAGGAGCTGAAGAAAACAATCCCCACCGTCGGGTTGGCGCAGTTACCAGGCTCAGGTAATCGCAGGTCGCAGTCTGGAGGCGTGTTCATGATGGGACTCAACAGGCCGTCCCACCCCGAGGACGTGGTGATCATAGTCATGCTGATGATGCTGTTTCCAAATGTCTTGAAGTTAAACATGTCATCGATCATCATCTCATGCTTCACGTAGGCAAAGTTAAACATCCCAATGATGGAGAATGTGTACACAATTAGGAAGAAGAGCAGGCCGATGTTGAAAAGGGCAGGAAGTGACATCACAAAGCCCATAATCAGCATCCAGATCCTTCTGGCAAACCGAATGTGAGGGAATGCTCCACATAAGGTGAACAAACGACCCAATCGCATAACAGAAAAGAGAGAGGGACTGACGAAATATTTTTCCAAGATGTCAGCTAAGAAGAGACCTGCAACAACAACAACAACAACAACTATTTGTATAGCACATTTAAGACCGAAGGTACACCAAAGTGCTTCATAAAAATGTTCAAACATAACAGATATGAGACCATAACAGAGTACAAATAAGCTAAGAATTGAGAAAAGCTGGTTAAACAAAAATACAGATAAAATAAGAAATAAAACATCAGAGTGTATTTTAGAAAATAAAATCACTGAGTATTCATAAATATAAAGTGGGGGTATACATACAGTGGTACATCAATAGAAGATAAATAACAGCTGGATGAAATATAGGGAATGTGCACTTGACTAACCGAAAACGCTCGGCCACACAGCTAAGTTTTTAACTGTGATTTAAATGAATGGATGGAATCAGAGGCGTGAACGGCAGCAGGAAGATTGTTCCAGAAGCTAGGGCCTGCCAGGACAAAAGCACGGTCACCTCTGGTCTTTAGCTGGGATCTAGGCTGCACCAAGAGTAACTGTCCTGATGATCTTAGGGCTCTCCTGGGGATATACGGATTAAGGAGTTCAATGAGGTAGCACGGCGCAGTATTGTTTATGGTTTGAAAGGTGAGCAAGAGAATTTTGAACTCAATGTGGTATTTGACAGGGAGCCAATGCAGGTCAGCGAGGACTGGGGTAATAGAGGCAAACCTTCTGGTTCCAGTCAAAAGGTGTGCCGCAGCATTCTGGACAAGCTGCAATCTATGAAGAAGGGCAGAGACCAAAGTAAAGGGAATCACAGTAGTCTAATCTAGAGGTCAGAAATGCATGGATAGGTTCTCAAGGTCCTATGTAGTGCTTGGCCTTGGATATTTGACGCAGTTGGTAAAAACTAGATTTAACTACCAAGGATCAATGTTCCCTCTAATGTTTCACGTGTCTGAGCGAACACACAAACTCCCTGAGCGTCTCTTGGACCACTGTGAGCACCAGCAGACGTGTGCACTGTGGTCACGCCAGCATCTAATCCATCCAATTTACATGGTTTATTAAAGTAATCAAATTACAGCATTTACATTTATCTTAGACGACTTTTAATTAACTGCTTTAGGCCACTTACAATGTTTTAGAAAAATTGGTTTTGTAGCATGTTAACACTATTGGAAGTAAAAATAACTTGAACTCCAGTTTTGAAAACACAACTTTCTTTTTTTTTTTTTTTTATAAAGCTCTGACTTGTATTATGAGTATGACTCTGTGGGAGAGAGTCCTGTAACTCTGTCTGCAAAATACAGTAAATAATGACCAATGTTGGGCAATTAATTATTTAGTTACTTCTTCAAAAGAGTAACTGAGTTATGCAAACAACAAAGTTTTTTGCAGCTGTTTACCTAAAAATGCAGCCAAAGCGTTTTTTTAAACAAACATTTCAAACTATTTACAGAACAATCAGCTGTTCTGCATCAAATCTGATGCCACACAAATTATTTGTGCCGCTCCAAAAAATAATTTCTGTCCACTATGAGATGAAGGAGAACAACAGCCTGATACCTGCAGGCCTGACAGCAGCAGATGTGTCACTGCTGTAACACCTGTAACACTCAGCAGGCGCCTCATTGTTCTGACACACAACAAAACTATTGACTACACTACACACTAACTACACACTAACTACACACTAACTACACACTGACTACACACTAACTACACACTGACTACACACTGACTACACACTAACTACACTCTAACTACACACTAACTACACACTAACTACACTCTAACTACACACTCACTACACACTGACTACACACTGACTACACACTAACTACACACTGACTACACACTGACTACACACTAACTACACTCTAACTACACTCTAACTACACTCTAACTACACTCTAACTACACTCTAACTACACACTAACTACACACTAACTACACACTAACTACACTCTAACTACACTCTAACTACACTCTAACTACACTCTAACTACACTCTAACTACACTCTAACTACACACTAACTACACTCTAACTACACACTAACTACACACTCCAAACACGCTAAACGTCACAAATCTCAAATCTCTCTCTCTTCCCCCCCCTCCCTCTCCCCGCCTCTCTCTCCCCCCCCCTCTCCCTCTCCCCCCCCTCTCCCCCCTCCCTCTCCCTCTCCCCCCCCCTCTCTCTCTCCCCCCCTCTCCCCCCCTCTCCCCCTCTCCCCCCCTCTCCCCCCCCCTCTCTCTCTCCCCCCCTCTCTCTCTCTCCCCCCCCCCTCTCTCGCCGTCACTCCTAAAACTTCCTCCTTCCTAAACAACTAAAGGCCATGTTGCCATATCATTTTTTGGTCGACATGGTATATTTTTCGACCAATAGGAAAGGGTGGGTTTTTTTGGTGTTGTTTTTGCTCGCAGGCTTTTGAGCGTTTTCCTTATAAAACGCCGTTTTTACCGTTTCTTCCTGCAGTAAATATAAACAACGACAGTATTCAGGGAGGAAAACAAACACTGCAGATATTTTATCATAACTCTGGTTTTACGTGGCCGATCAACACAATTTAAAAACTGGTATAAAGTCCACACTTTGTCCGTCAGTTGTTCCGTCTGTCCTGCTCACATCTCCAATGGTTGTACACGTTGTCATTAACGTGGCTTCACTCCACAGCAGCTGCTTCGCTAAAACACCGGTGTCGGCGCATAAGGACGCTGTCAGAGCCTGTCAGCGACGTTGATTGGCTGCGTATATACGAATGTGAATCGCATCATTGGCTGGACTATGGGATAAGGTGGCATCGTTCTGATCACATACGGGAGCAGCCAGTCACTGACTAACACTGCAGAACAGGATTGTTAAAGTTTTAAATTTAATTTCAATTCAGGTTCGATTTCTTTTTTTGTGTGCAGAGACTGTGCCAGCAGTGCGCAATTGCCCATGCGTGCAGCTTAGAGGGAACATTGCCGAGGATACTTGTTTGTCAAACTTAGCTGTTTAAGAGGACACCTAAGTTGTTAACAGTGCCAGAAAGAAAGGTGCCAAGGGGTCCAAGAGTATCAGCAAATTGGCCCTGTGAAATATGGTTGTCGAACAGCACGATTTCTGTTTTCTTCTTGTTTAATATAAGAGAGTTATCAGAGAGCCAATCTTTGACCTCTCTCAAACACTCTAGCAGACAGTGTACTGATGACCAAACATCACCAGAGAGCCAAAAGTAAATTTGAATATCATCAGCATAAAAGTGACAGGAGATATTATACTTCTCTAAGACAGAGCCTAGGGGCAGCATATACAATGAAAACAACATAGGGCCCAACACAGATCCCTGGGGCAAACCACAGTAGAGGGGAGCAACAGAGGAAGAGCAAGTAAGTATGTAAGACCTGTCCGACAGATACGATCTAAACCAGTTCAGGGCATTACCCATTATGCCTACTGTGTGCTCAAGCCTCAATAGGAGGATATTATGGTCAACCATATCAAAGGCAGAGGTCAAGTCCAATAAAACTAAGAACGTAGAGCACTCTGAGTCGGCAAATAAAAGAAGGCCATTAAGGACTCTCAGCAGCGCTGTTTTGGTGCTATGGCGTGGTTTAAAGCTAGACTGGAATTTATCGCTGATATTATTTGCATCCAAGGAGGCCTGCGTCTGTGAGAGGACCATCTTCTCCAATGCTTTAGACAACAATGGAAATAACACAGACACGCCACACTCTTTCTTCTGCTTTTGATGCCTTTCAACACCATCAGGCCGACCCTCCTGGGTGATAAGTTAGCAGCGATGCAGGTGGATGCTTCTCTGGTGTCCTGGATTGTTGATTACCTGACAGGAAGACCACAATATGTACGTCTCCCACAGTGTGTGTCTGACAAGGTGATTAGCAACACAGGGGCACCACAGGGGACTGTCCTCTCCCCCTTCCTCTTCACCCTCTACACCACAGACTTCAGCCACTGCACAGAGACCTGCCATCTTCAGAAGTTTTCTGATGACTCTGCGGTGGTTGGATGCATCAGCAGGGATGATGAGACAGAGTACCGGGCTGTGGTCGACTCCTTTGTCACGTGGTGTGAGCAGAATCATCTGCAGCTCAATGTGGCAAAGACCAAGGAACTGATCGTGGACTTCAGGAAGACCAGGAAACACTTGACCCCTGTTTCAATCCAGGGGGTCAGTGTTGACATTGTGGAGGACTATAAATACCTTGGAGTACACATTGACAATAAACTGGACTGGGCTAAAAACACCACAGCACTTTACAGGAAGGGCCAGAGTCGTCTCTATTTTTTGAGGCGACTGAGGTCCTTCAACATCTGCCGGAAAATGCTGAGGATTTTCTATGAGTCTGTTGTGGCCAGTGCGATCCTCTATGCTGTTGCATGCTGGGGGAGCAGGCTGAGGGTCGCAGATGCCAACAGACTTAATAAACTGATCCGTAAGGCCAGCAATGTTGTGGGGATGGAGCTGGACTCCCTCAAGGTGGTGTCGGAGAGGCGGATGCTGTCCAAGATAAAGACAATGTTGGATAACACCTCCCACCCACTCCATGACATGTTGGTCAGTCACAGGAGCTCGTTCAGTGAGAGACTGAGATTACCGAAAAGCACCACTGAACGACACAGGAAATCATTCCTGCCTGTGGCCATCTCCCTGTACAACGCATCCACTTAACACACTGTTTGCTGCTACAACTACACATGTTTCTTTTCCAAATATTTATTTATGAGTGACTTATGTATGTATGTATGTATATATATGTATATATTGTACTATTCTTAGTTAGTGTATTGTCTGTCTTGTCTTAATGTTGGTTTATAATGGAGCACTGTAACAAAAAATAATTTCCCCCAGGGATCAATAAAGTATTCTGATTCTGATTCTGATAAGTGGAGGTTTTCCACACAGGCCAGGTTTGGATTTGGGTTTTTTTCCCCTTAATAATGACAAATATTTTCATTGTTTGATCTGAAACATGTAAGTGTGACAAACATCAGGAAATCAGGAAGAGGGCAAAGACATTTTAAACTGCAGAAACGATGACACAGACTGACTTTAGAGTAAAAACAGGGAACATTGTACTTCCTGTTACAGCCCAGAGGTGGGACCAAGTCATTGTGTTGCAAGTCTCAAGTAAGTCTCAAGTCTTTATCCTCAAGTCACAAGTCAAGTCTCAAGTAATGTCAGGCAAGTCAGAGTCGAGTCTCAAGTCACTGGTGTAAAAGCCCGAGTAAAGTCACAAGTCTGAAACTTTGAATTTCGAGTCCTTTCGAGTCTTTAAAAAAAACAAAAAAACAAAAAAAAAATGTTGCAGTTATGCTAAATGTAAATATTAGACCATGTAATTTTTAAATCTGTGTTTTTCTCAACACATGATGAAATAGTGAACTTAGAAAATATACACAAATTGTGAAATTGCACCTCTATAAAATGCAGCTCAATTAAACTTAGCTCCAAGAATAATTTTCACCGACAGTTCTGAGATAAGCTGCATGTTATTCTTGGATGCGGTTGTAGGACCGGCTTTAAAATCGCATGACAAAAATATCATACACATTAAAAAAACCTGTATCACCAACGGAGCCTGGACAACATTTGCTAGTTAGATGAAGTCATGAAGCCCCGCCTACCGTTCTTTATACAACTTCAACTGTGATTCTCTACTTGCATGTTTTGCATATTGCATTTCGGTTTTTTGTTGACTACTTCATAGTTTATGTACCTGAAAAAATTAACTCCTTGCAGCATTTTTGAGCGTTTTTTTCCTTTTCTTTTCTTTAAAAATCTGGTTAATTTGATTGGCTGTGCTACAGCTCACGCACACATACATACATACGGAGTGTGGTTTGAATAAATAAATTGAATTAATGGTGCACACTTTGCATGTTAAATTTTATATTTGGGGTGAAACATCAAGTCTTTTCAAGTAAACCGGTTCAAGTCCAATTCAAGTCCCAGGTCATTGGTGTAAAAGTCCAAGTCAAGTCACAGTCTTAGAACATTTTTTCAAGTCAAGTCTAAAGTCATAAAATTAATGACTCGAGTCCAAGTCATGTGACTCGAGTCCACACCTCTGTTACAGCCCGCAGACATTTGCAGTAACTAACCAAACTGAGATCAGATAAGAAAAGAAGATTGTTTCTGTGTGTAGGACTCACCTATAATGGACAAAGTGAGAACCACAAAGTCCACAATGTGCAAGACATTTCTGAAGTAATGCTGTCTGAGTGCAATGATCTTCAGGATAAACTCAACAAGGAAGATGGCCACAAGGATGAGATGGATCCAGTTCAGGACAAGTGACTTCTCCTCACTCTGATCATCAGTCTCCACCATTAGAACCACCATGTTGAAGAAGATAACCACCACCATGAAGATCTCAAAGTACAGAGCGGTGACCAGGTCAAACAGCCAAGCCAGGCAGCAATTCTGGAGACAAAGACGTAAGCTTTAAACACTCCGGCAGTCAGTCGGTTTGCTGACACTGCAAATAGTTTTCAGTAAAAACCCTCTTACAGGAGAAACTTTGTGATCCAATGTTATCTTAATCACTGCTGAAACAGAATTTGTTTCTTCACCTCCACAGTAGGAGGCAACAGGCTAATATATGAAGGCTGGTGTAAGAGTCTGATTGACAGCTGATGACTCTCTCTACTGCACAAAATGAGACTCGTCCTTACAGTCATTAATCTGACAGCTCTAACATTCATTACCTTTATTACTGCAACGCCTCCATACGTGCCTTCACGTGCTACATATGAACATATATCCATAAGTATCTGGACTCTGATGCGTATTTTAGTGTCTGCACACCGTGAGTTTTAAAGGTTTGTAAAAATATTCCATCAACTGTTGTTTCATGCAGTCCCCCGTTTTCAGAGGCTCAAAGGTGACAAACAGTAAAGCCCATTCCCTCATTATTCAATGAAAGTTTGAGCAGTTACAAAACCTGAAACTGATTCAAGGTGTTGTATTTAGGATCAGAGCATCTAATTGAGTCAAGGGGATTCTTGAGGAGGTTGGTGAAACTCTTTGAAAGTCTACGATCAATACAGAGAGTTTACAACAAGATGCAAACTACTGGTTACACTCAAGAAGTGCTAGAATAGATTTTACCAGAAAACATCTAAAGGAGCGTGTACAGGTCTGAGAAACATCTTTGGGCCGATGGAAGCGAGATGAACTTTCAAATCAAATCACTTTTATTGTCACATCACATGTGCAGGTACTCTGGTACAGTACATGCGAGTGAAATTCTTGTGTGCGAGCTTCACAAGCAACAGAGTTGTGTTAAAATACAATAACATAAGAACAAGCAAAATATAAGAATGGGTAAATCTGAGAATTATATGAATAAATATATGTACAGTATAAGAGTGTATGTGCATTACTGAATGTGTATACTAAATATAAATATCTACGTGTGTGTGTGTCTATACATATTTTAAAAATTAAATAGAATAAACAATAAATAAAATATATAAAATATACAGAGGTTGGTAGTTGGACATGTGCAAAACAGTGGCATTTATATACAGTGTGGAGTGCAAAATGTTGAAGTTCTCTTAAGTGAAGCTGAGGTGACTATGAAGTGTTCAGCAGTCTGATGGCCTGGTGGAAGAAGCTGTCTCTCAGTCTGCTGGTACGGGACCGGATGCTGCAGAACCTCCTTCCTGATGGGAGCAGTCTGAACAGTTTATGGCTGGGGTGACTGGAGTCCTTGATGATCCTCCCCGCTTTCCTCAGGCAGCGCTTCCTGTAGATGTCCTGGAGGGAGGGAAGCTCACCTCCAATTATCCGTTCAGAGCACCGCACTACTCGCTGGAGAGCTTTGCAGTTGTAGGCGGTGCTGTTGCCATACCAGGTGGTGATGCATCCAGTGAGGATGCTCTCAATGGCACAGTGATAGAAGGTCCTGAGGATGCGGGGGCTCATGCCGAATCTTTTCAGTCTCCTGAGAAAGAAGAGGTGCTGCTGCGCCTTCTTCACTGTTTTGTTTGTGTGTACTGACCACGTAAGATCCTCAGCCAGATGTACCCCAAGGAACCGGAAGCTGCTCACTCTCTCCACAGCAGCGCCGTTGATGGTGATGGGGGTGTGTACTTCTCTGCACCTCCGGAAGTCCACTATCAACTCCTTTGTCTTTGCGACGTTGAGGGTGAGATGGTTGTCTTGACACCAGTGGGTCAAGGCGCTGACCTCCTCCCTGTAGGCCGTCTCATCACCTTTGGTGATAAGACCCACCACTGTAGTGTCGTCCGCAAACTTCACAATGATGTTGGAGTTGTTAGTGGCCGTGCAGTTGTAGGTGTAGAGTGAGTACAGGAGAGGGCTCAGTACACACCCCTGTGGAGCACCAGTGTTCAGTGTGATGGGGGATGAGGTGATGCTGCCCAGCCTTATTCATTTTATTCACCCCAGTTTGAATAACACCTTGGGACTTGCGCCAGAAAATAAAAAAGTCAGTAATTCTAATAGGTTTTAGGTTCAGGGGATTTACGCAAATTTGCGCAGGGTTAGTAAATCTAGTGTTAAATTAAATAAAATTAACTACAGCTAAGAGGCAAACCAGGTTGCTGTGCGAATCGGTTGATTAAATTATTGCAGTTACAGCGCAGACCTATGATTGTTGGGAGCAGTTCTGATTGTACAGTCTGACAGCTGCAGGGAGGAAGGACCTGCAGAAACGCTCCTTCATGCATTGAGGATGCAGCAGTCTGTCACTGAAGCAGCTCTGCAGCAACATCTACATGCATGGGGTGGGAGACTCTGTCCATCAGAGATGTTATTTTGGCCACAGTCCTTCTGTCTCCCACCACCTGCACTGGGTCCAGGGTGCATCCCAGAACAGAGCCGGCCTTCCTGATGAGTTTATCTAACCTCTTCCTCTCAGCTGCCGATAAACTGCTGCTCCAACATACCACACTGAAAAAAATGACAGATGCCACCACAGTAAGAGCTGCCAGTTTGTCTACCATGGTGGTGACCATGGTGGCCATTTAGAAGTCGGCCATCTTGGATACAACTTTTGTTTTTTCAATAGGAAGAGAGTTAAGTTGGCTACAATAGGTGACACGGGGGAAAGGACGCTCTTTCGAGGATTCCAATGTTCACATGTTGGACAGAGAGGACAGATGTTTAAAAGAGGAGTGAAAGAAGCCATTTAAGTCCACCTGGAGTTTACAACTCTCTGCCATCTATAATCCAGTTCTGAGATCCCTCCCCAGACGCCTTAACACCCACTCACATCCTGGGCCATCTGGCCTCAGGAAATCACATGACAGGGTGGGGCCGGGTTTCACCATGAGCTCACCCGAAACCCTGGCTGATTGTGACCCACACCCGTTTTCACACCTTGGCTCATGTGATTAGGTAGAGGATCATCAGGGGGTCCTTTGTACCTCTTTGGGGGGAAACTCCCACTGGGTTTCAATCTGGGACTCTCCACCATTTGACCTTAGAACTGAAGAAGCTTCTCGGATGAGAGCTGAAACGTCTTCAAACAACTAACGGTTCTCTTTCCAAGCTCCTTAGATTCCCATTACTTTGGCATTTTTCACAAATTCAGCAAAAGAGCTCAAAGATACAACTTGAAACTGGTTGTTTCCTGAGTTGTGCATCATGTGTGGACACAACATTAGTTCATCCCTTGAGTTAGGAGCCTCTTTTATGCCTGAATGGGTCAGAGTTGGGTAATCTTCTGAAAGTGGTCGGGTACAAGGACTGGGCTAAAAATGAAAATCAGCCAGCAGTTGACAAAGACTGAAGAACTATATCTGAACTGACCTGAGGTTGTGGAACAGTTTTGTTGCGTTTTTCAGAGAATCGTTTCTTTATGGTGCTCAAATATTTCTGCTGCTGGTCCGTCACAAAAACATGTTTCCCTCCGAAGTAGAGATGAGAGACAAGAGCAAAGTTAACTGACAGAAACAGGAAGAACGAATTCAGCCAACACTGTGGAGCTTCTACAGACTGATGCCCAACTGTGTGCGTGTGCGTGACCTATATTGTGTCTCTGCTGGTGGATCGTATCAATGATGACTCTAATGAAGAGGTTCAGCGTAAAGAAGCAGCCGATGATAATGAAACAGATGAAGTACAGGTACATGTACACATTGATCTCGTAGTGCGGCTGGTCTTCCACCTACACACACACACACACACACACACACACACACACACACACACACACACACACACACACACAGTGGTTTTAACACACACACACAGTAGTAATATACCAGTAATAACAGCAACAGTAACAGTACTGATCCAGCGTGTATACTGACTTGTCTGGAGTCCACAGCTGCATACATGATGTCCATCCAGCCTGAAGACGTCCCCTGACCCACAATCAACACAGAGTTTCATTAGAAAAACAATGAATTCAAGCTGTATTACTAAATGATACTGACTTTAGTTAGCTTGGTTATGTTTTTTCCACACAGTTGATGGTTTTATGCATTCTAACTAACAAGTTAGAGTGTTCACACTGACCATGATCAGCAGCGACAGGAAACCCATCCCCACATTGTCAAAATTAAACGTCCACGTCTTCCAGTTGACCTCAGAGAAATTCTGATCCATCAGTGAAAAGCATTCAGTCATGTTGTTCACCACGTAAAAGGAGAAAAGCTCCTCTGAAGTCTCATTGTAACAGTAAGAAAACTTTCCTGCAAACAGATTCACTCCTATCACGCTGAAGACAAGCCAGATGACCAGAATCACCAGCAGCATGCTGAACATGGAGGGCAGCGTCACGGCAAGCACCTTCAGCACCACCTGCACACAGACAGAGACAAAAAGGTCTCTGCTGTGAATCAGCTCACATCCAGTTAATAAGCTGCCTCCACGTTGGCTCTCCATCCAACAGGACTTTAGTTCTGCCAGGAAAGTTCACTATTAGCTACTGAAAGACCTGAAAACCTGTAAACAAAAACTAAGCAAATGATATACAACGTAAACAATCATTCAACTTGGGGTGTAAATTGTGTGACATGCAACTGGCTTTATACTAGGGTTACAAGGCATTGATAAGTCCTGGTAAGACCAGTCGCCTCTCACACCTCCGTCATTAGGACAGCTACACCCTGGGGAACCCAGTCTTGTGCCTGGCTGACCAAATGGAGCACAGCCGCCAGTCTGTGGAGTAACCTCCTCAAGTATGGGAAAACTTTCCTCTGAACATCAAAGGACAGTGTGTTCTTTTTGTGTGGTCATACAGATTTGGGAGGCTGAATAACGGGTTGGCGATTAAAACTCACAAATGCAGACCTGCACGCATTACTGAGACAAAAGTGATAAAGTCCTTCTGCTTACACCAGCGATTAAAATACCTGGGACACGTCTGTAGGATGGACAACCGAGAAATAAGAAAACAAAGATTGTTTGATGAACGCTCCCTGAGTTGGGTGAAATCGAAGAAACTGTTAGGGACAGATACCCTGCAAATAAGGAGAATGATGATGGATAGGACAAACCTTCAGTGTCTATGGGAAATAACAGACACACCCTAAGGACTCAAATCTCCTAAAAAGGGAGCACAATGATGAGTAGAGCAAAAGAGAAAGTCACACGAACTCTACAAATCATTTAACAAGCAAAGAATTTTATAAATATTTGATCTTCTTTCTCTAGCAGAAGAGTACACCTACATCCTGCTCGGCAATGTCTGTATCTGTATGAGTGCCTGCCTCACCCTCATGCCCTTGAAGCGAGACGGGACCCTCAGAGTCCTCAGAGCTCTCAGAGGCCGGCTGGTGTATCCGAGCATGTTGCCCATCAGGGAGAACAGAGACACCTAGAAGACAGCACAGCGGTGACAATGTGATCCACCTGTCTCTAATAATCGGCTACAAGCCACAGGCCTTCGAGATGGCAGTTGTTAAACATTACTTAAATACAACCCCTTGTCCCAGCTGTCTTAGCTAATTATAGGCCAATCCCCAGCCTTCCTGTTATCGATTCTTGAAACAGTAGTTGTCAACAGCTAACAGATCATCTGCAGAGGAATGGCTTATTGGAAGAGTTTCAGTCAGGTTTCAACTGTAGGAGATCAGGTCTTTACTCTGTCTTTTGTATAATGAATCTGTAGTGATCTTTGAATGGTTTCTGATGCAGGGGACTGTTCTGCTATCATTCTGTCCAGTGTTAGTGCAGCCTTTCATACCATTTACCATAACATTCTGCCTGACAGGCTTGAGGTTTAGGCTGGTGTATGTGGCTCTGCCTTAGACTGGTTTTCTTCTTACTTATCTGACAGGACTGTCTCTGTTAGAACAAACCATTGTATCTGTTGAAGTCATTCTGATCAAAGTTGTCATTGTTGTGTTTAAAACTGTAAACCTTTTCTTGAACTGCGTGCAGATATTTTTCCTCCCCTACATCTAGCATGGTGGGGGATGCTATTAGCTATAGCGTTTAACTGCAGGCACACTTGCATGTAAGATTCTGGTTTCCTTATTTAGTAATGAATGTTTACTTCCTGCCATTTATGGGCTCACCTGTGCTTGTATATGGTGGACTGTTCAAGGAGTTGAGCCATGTACGGGGTGTAATATTGGATTCTTCTCTGGCTTCGACTTGCATATAAAATCTTCATCATATCGCTGTTCATTTCATTTAAGTAACATTTCTAAGTTATTTTTAGACTATTGTAATAACCTGTTTTCCAGCTTGGACAAATCATTGCTTTCTTTCTTCATTCACAGACTCTGGATTTTTTGGTTGTTCCCTGTAAATGACTAAAGACGAGGGGGCACAGAGGCTTTCAGTCTGTGGCACCAAGGCTGTAGAACAGTCTACCACCACAACTACACTTAGTGGACTCTGTGGACTAAAATCTTTGTTTAAACAGGCTTCAGAAGTTTTATTGGAATGATTATAGGTTTATTTATTTATTTTAAAACTACCTGTTTATTTTATTTTATCTTATCAAGTATTTTTATTGAATATTTTAGCACTTAATGTTCAGATTTATTTGACCCTTTTGTGTACAGCGACTCTGTGAAAAGTGCTTAATAAATAAATAAACTTAATAAATAAACTTTGCTTACTTCTCATAGAGTTCACAGCACAGAAACAGCTTTAGTGAAGGTTACAAATGATCTTCTTATGGCCTCTGACAGTGGACTCATCTCTGTGCTTGTCCTGCTAGACCTCAGTGCAGCGTTCGATACTGTCGACCATAATATCCTATTAGAGCGATTAGAACATGCTGTAGGTATTACAGGTACTGTGCTGCAGTGGTTTGTATCATATCTAATAGACTCCAGTTTGTGCATGTAAATGGAGAGTCCTCTTCACACACTGAGGTTAATTATGGAGTTCCACAGGGTTCAGTGCTAGGACCAATTCTGTTTACATTATACATGCTTCCCTTAGGCAGCATCATTAGAAGACATAGCATACATTTTCACTGCTATGCAGATGACACCCAGCTCTATCTGTCCATGAAGCCAGATAACACACACCAATGAGTTAAACTGCAGGAATGTCTTAAAGACATAAAGACCTGGATGGCCGCTAACTTTCTGCTTCTTAATTCAGATCAAACTGAGGTTATTGTACTCGGCCCTGAAAAGCTTAGAAATATGGTATCTAAGCAGATTCTTACTCTGGATGGCATTACCTTGGCCTCCAGTAACACTGTGAGGAACCTTGGAGTCATTTTTGACCAGGACATGTCCTTCAACGCACATATTAAACAAATATGTAAGACTGCGTTCTTCCATTTGTGCAACATCTCTAAAGTTAGAAATATCCTGTCTCAGAGTGACGCTGAAAAACTAGTTCATGCATTTATTACTTCCAGGCTGGACGACTGTAATTCATTATTATCAGGATGTCCAAAAAACTCCCTGAAAAGCCTTCAGCTGATCCAAAATGCTGCAGCAAGAGTCCTGACAGGGACTAGAAAGAGAGAGCAGATTTCTCCTGTTTTGGCTTCCTGTTAAATCCAGAATTCAAAATCCTGCTCCTCACATACTCTTAAACCAATAAGGTCTTAAATCATCAGGCCCCGCCTCAGATGGCCCCGCCCCTCCCTGAGCCTGGTTCTGCTTGAGGTTTCTTCCTGTTAAAAGAGAGTCTTTCCTTCCCACTGTTGCCAAAGCCCTTGCTCATAGGGGGTCATATTATTGTTGGGTTTTTTCGGTTTCCTTAACATTACTGTAGGGTCTTGACCTTATAGTGTAAAGCACCTTGAGACAACTGTTGTTGTGATTTGGTGCTATATAAATAACATTGAATTGAACTCGATTAAATTGAACTGACCTCATTGTACAGGAGAGCAGTGAAGCAGCAGGTTCATCTTACCCAGCCTGACTGTGTGCTGTTAGTTTATCTGTTCAAACTGAAACAACCCCATTTCTTTACTACAACGTCAAATACTGACATCCTGTCAAAGCCGCCCACATCTCAGACATGAACAGCCCGTCCTTTAGCTTCGGTGCCATCACCAATGCTGAGGTGGGTCTATGATCCCCAGCTCCACACATGGTTAAATGCCCCACATCATTTTTCGTTCATTCCAAGATTTAGCCAGAATACTCTTACTGATACAACCCTCCCCATTTACCCAGGCTTGGGACCAGCACCAGGACAACACTGGCTTGTGGTCCCTCCGTGACTGGCTTTGTAAAATACTGCCAATAATCGGTGCTGCCGATTGTGCTCTTACATCTAGGATGAGGAAGTCGAGCCAGCACCAGAAGCTTGTGAAGTATTTCTTGAATCCAAAAGCGATCCACTTCAGTAGCATCTCCACCAGAAACACGAAGGTGAACACCAGGTCTGCCATCTTCAAAACTCTCTGCAAGACTGGACGATGCCCCAGGTAGATGTCCTCAAAAACCTGTTCACAAACACACGCCTGTTTACTCACAACAAGCAGCATATGAGACGATCTGAGGACAACCACTGTCATTCTAGCAGTGTGACCTTCTGGTTTAACAGACGACCTGCTGTCCTGTTTGTTCTTCATGAGCTCTTCTTTTCTGTCTGTGTTTTTTCCCACCACCCTCCGACACATCCAGGAGATGGCTGCTCCTCCCTGATTCTGGTTCAGATGGAGGTCTCTTTCTGTTAAAAAAGGGATTCTTCCTTCCCACTGTCACCAAGGGCTGCTCTTGTCATCTGATTGTTGTGATCCTCTCTCTAATATTGTAGACTGTGATCATCTGCAACTCTGGCGCTTTAGTGAGGGGATGTTTTGTGTCTTTCAGAGCAGCACCTCTGCAATAATAAGACATAACTTTTCTACCCATGAACAGGAAACCACCCCAACAGCTCCAAAACCCAAAAAGGTTGATTCAGTTCATCTGAACGTTTTCAGTGGGAGAAACGTTTCATCATCATCAGGTGACTTCTTCAGTCTCAGCGGACTGCAGGTTTCCAACCTTATAAACAGTAGATTGCACAAGCAGATGACACAACACAGAAAAGCCACCTCGTCAGGCCAGGACTCTGCAGTCTATTCACACCTACAGGCCAGTGGACACTCTTTCAATGATGAGGATGTAACATCCTGGACAGGGAGGAACGCTGGTTTGAAGGCGGAGTCAAGGAGGCCATTTACGTGAAAAGGGAAGGACCATCTCTGAATGGAGGAGGGGCCAAAGGGTACATCTGTCACCATCTTACAATGCTGTGATTGCAGCCATTCCCCAACTCTCTGTGAATGGGACTCATGGTTATTGATCAATCGTCTTTGATCAAATGGTCAAAAGAATTTGCATATTAACGATGAAGGAACTGACCTCCCAGCCCATTGTTCCTTCAGTGGTGCTAGTTTCAGTCAGTGTGCAAATGTCCTGTTTATATGGTTGGAGACCTGCAGTCAGCTGAGACTGAAGAAGTCCCCTGATGATGAAAGTTTCTCCTGAAAACGTTACGACCAGGTGTACAGATTCAACCTTTGGGATTTACTTACCTGGATGATTGAGCATGCATCAAGACACTGATCCAAAAGTGATTTCAAAGACCAAATCAACTGTCTGTGGGTTCATGCAGGTCGCTATCAGTGCCATATGTTTAGCTTAGTGGTTTCAGTGTGGAGTTAAGCCAGGAAGATAAAACATGTCCAAGTGAGTCCAGGGTTTGAATGTGACATGAATTCATGATGTATATTGTCAAATATGTATTGACAATGTCTGTTTACCAGAGCTGCACAGCTCAGCAGGATGATGAAGACGATGAAGCCCTCAAAGAATTTGTGTTGCACGATGCAGAGGCAGGCTCTCCTGAAGTTAGACCAGACCCTGCCGGTACCCTGGGATGTGTCTATTTCCAGGAACGGACAGCAGATGTAACAGCCTGAAACACATCAGAGGCGTTGCTGACTGATTGGCTTCTGTTCTCTTGATGTAACGGAAACAGCTGCAGTGCAGGAACTTTGATATCATCTCTGTATGTCACAGTTTGTTGAACTTTTAAATTGGGTCTACATCATCCATCAAACTGAGGCACTGAAAACTAAATCATGCACAGAAGAACCAAAAGCTGCAGTTCCTCTTGCAGAGGCTCCAGCAGTGAGCCGGTCCCCATAGATTTAACATGTCCCTATGTTAAAACTTTACAGCACAAATAAACATGTTTACAGCCTGAGACCAAATCCATATTCATAATTTCCCTCTTTCATGACAACTGTAAGAGAGTGAGAGAAGGTTTGTATTGAGCCTTAAAGTTGGCATTATTAGGGGCGTGGCCTCTTTGACTAACAGGTGGATGGTGACACAGGCGGGAGTAGCTGCTAGCTGTCTGCCAATTGCAGTCCCTGAACTGTACCTCTGGACCATGTTTGTGCTGTTGGAGTCTTTTGGATCATTTTTATTACAATCATCTGACCAATAATATGGCTGCTGTGAGGTTGACTGGACCAACAGACATTCAAGAAGTCTGAGGTCCAGTTTCAGGGACTGAAACTTGAGGATTTTATTTGGATGTTACTGAACACTAATTAGCAGGTATCCGAGTCTGTGTGATCCAAATATGGTGAAAAAATGAACACGTTTACCAAAGCTCAGCATTTACGTAATTACTCTCACTGCCAGAAGAGGGAGACAAAGGTTTGTCACTGCAGGTTTAAACTATTTTACATATAATAATTTGATATAACAGTGTGTGTGTGTGTGTGCTCATACTGTTGCAGCAGCAGTCCTCAGGTTCTGGATGAGTTTCATCTTTACGTTTCTGCATGACGTCACACTGCAGACACAGAAGTTCACAAACATAAATAAACTTTAATGTCCTAGTTACTTTAAAATACTGTCACCGGACTAAGTGTTCACACTCTGAAAGCTCACGCGGTTTATGTCTCGGGTCTTTACTGTGTCTGTGAATTCAGGATGGCTGATTTCAGTCCTGTAAAAGTCTGATGATCACCTTCTTTAAACTGTTGCAGTGATTTTAACATCAGCAGCTGCTGATGAATTTCAAACAAAAACCTGAACTTTACACGGTCCAGTTGTCTGCTTTAAACCTGTGTGCTGTGGATGTGTGTGTGAAAGCATCTCATCGCTGTGTTTCACTCAATTCATCATAAAGACAACTGCAGTTATGCTGAAGCTCTGATGATGCTGCGGTCACATCGAGGGTGGAGAGATGTTCTCTTCATGCACAGGGATCACAGTGAGGAAAATAGCACTGTGTAATAATAAATGCACAAACATGTTTATCTGCTGTTCATACTCGAGGCCGAAGCTGCGTCACACATCAGTATTTACTTTTAACATGAAATTCTGCTCTAGGATCAAAAATAGTAGAATCTGCTTTACATGCTGCGTCTCCTTTTCTTGTGCATTTTCAGGCGTCCTAAACTCGATCTCAGCCACAGCGACGGGGGCCTCCCAGGCGGCCATGTTTGTGTGGTTATCATCGAGGGTCAGCTGATCTGAGCTCACAGAGCTTAAGGCCAGATACTCCTCCTTGTTGTCTTTTTCAGTGTCACCTGCAAATGAGGAAAACATGAAAATATTTTCAAATTAAAAGCTCTAAATCTAAAACTTAAAAAAGACACAGAAATCCAAATACGATCCACAGAAAAAAAAAAATAAACCACTAACAACAGAGTATGTATGAGGATGACCTGAAACATAAAGGCAACACTGC
Organism: Rhamphochromis longiceps; assembly: GCF_057381845.1. Lineage (NCBI taxonomy): Eukaryota > Metazoa > Chordata > Actinopteri > Cichliformes > Cichlidae > Rhamphochromis > Rhamphochromis longiceps. Next base: position 70,470,515 of record NC_140563.1, read on the forward strand.
CTCAAACCTGCAGTCTCTCTAATGTCCAGCAGGTGGCGACTCCTCTGGTTGTAAAAGAAACCTGAACATTTGGAAGTATATGGGAAAATGTATTGGCTGTCATGGTTCTGGGTCAGTTTGACCCAGTATTTTGAGTTGTTATGTTTTGGTGTGTTTTTGCATTTTGGATTATTTTCTTATTATGATGATAATGATGATTATGACTCTGTGTTTCAGTTATTCTTGTTTAGGGACTAGTTCGTAGGTTTTTGTGTTCTCATGTTTATTGCAGGTTTAGTTCAGTGTCTAGTCTATCTCTCTGTGTCGTGTCTGCGTTTTTGTTTAGTGGTGTCTTGTTTCCTGTTTTACTCTGAAGGTTCATGTTCCTGTCTTATGTCAGTGTTTCTAGCTTTGTTCCCCCTGTCTCATTAGGTCTTGTCCCTCCCAGCTGTGTTCCACTTCTGTCTCTAATTCCTTGATGACTTCCTCAGTGTATTTAAGCCCAGTGTGTCTTTGTGTCAGTGTCAGATCGTCTGTTATCCTCCTGACACTGTGTTTCATAGCCTGCTGAGTTGCTCTGTGTTTATAGTTTTTTCCATAGTTCCTTCACAGAGTGTCTTAGCCTTTTTAGTTTACACAGTGTTCTCTGTCTTCTTAGTTGTCCCAGTTTCAGTGTTCCCTAGTGTTTTTGTCATGCCTCCAGCCACAATAAAGGCTTGCCTTATTTTGTAAACCTAGTTCTGTCTCCACTGTGTCTGCTCTTGGGTCTACCTCATTCTTCACACCGGCGCACCCCGCCGTGACAGTGCGATCTGACCATGTCGGACCCAGCGGACAGTCCGGACGAGATTGGGGAGGAGCTACAACGGATCAGCCGGCTCATGACGCGCATCTGTGGGTGCAAGGACCCCAGAGTAGTGTCCACTGGGTTGGCGGCCATTGATGCTATCCTTCAGAAGGCGCCACAGCTCCGGCAGTTTCCCCAGCTTTTTGAGGCGTTTGACTCTCAGGCACCCCTGAAGGAGGAGCTTCGCACTGGCTCAGAGGGTGTTAAACGCCGCCTCCGCACCTACGACTCCGACCCGTAAATGGTTGTCAGAGTAAGGACTCTGAGGCTCACCGCTGCACCGCGATCGACTCACAGTTTGTCTCCGCCACTGTCAAGCTGCACAGCCCAGCGCACCGAGATGGTGGAGGCCACAGATTTCGACGACGATGAGCGACAGCAGGTATCGCTAGCTTTACGGGAGGACGAGCTTCGTTGGAAGCCCTGGCTCATTTCGGAGGAGGAACTCACACCTGTTGCACCGCCTCGGACCAGCCGCTCGCCCTCTCCACCCCGCTTGGACTTTACTTCTCCTGCCTCTTTTCTGGCAAGGATGTGGGCGGACGACGAGGACATCGCCGCCACATCACCCTCTGCTTCGGTGGCTTCAGCATCCATCGTACCCACTTCCAGAAAGAACCGGCGCCGCCGTCGCACCGCTCTACCCCCGGGGGTGAGTGAATGTGTGTCTGTGTCTCATAATCCTTCTATAGAGAAGAGCGAGATGTGCATAGATTCGCCGGGGCCGGAAGCTATGACTGAATTGTGTTCTGAGACTGAAAGTACAGTGTTTAGTTGTTTAGAAAGACCTACTACGGAAATCATGGAGTCCGACCTCTGTGAGCGGCAGCAAGCAGCTTGCACCCACGTAGAGGAGGAGCTCCGGGGAAAGCCGTGGCTCACCCCAGATTGTCAGCACATCTTTTGGGGAACACGCCTGGCTCTCGGGGGCCCTCGGAGCTGCCAGGGTCTGCCACCCCTCACTTCCCCAACAGCCAATGCTTCAGCCTCAGTGGTTTCTTCAAAGAAGAGGCGACATCCACGTCGCCACAGCACCACGCAGCAGCTGGAGGTTGGTGGAACTCTCGTTTCCTCTTGGACTCCGTTAATAATAGAGATTAGTGACAATTTTTGCCTCAAAGTCTTCCTAAGTTGCAGGAATGTGACTGTCATGAAGGATTCGCAGACGCTCCAGAGATAAAGACAATTTCTACATGTGCTGGAGGAGCGATAGCGACCCAGTGCTCCTCAACACCACCCATTCTCTTAATAAACGATGAAAGTGTTGATCAAGAACTCATGTTTGGTGTGAAGGGTGGTGATATAACCTCTGGTCATGAGCGGTGTGACTTAAATAATGACACCCTGTCTGTACCCGGTGATCAACTTGACTGTTCCTTAGCTCATTCATCTTGTGACTCTACTACTTGTTGTCATGGTCTACGGTGGGTGGCTGGGGTTTCCATTAGGCTCCTGAACTGACCTGGGATCCGCCCCTGGGCAGGGCCAACTCCAGCTCCTGCACACCTGGAGCCTATTGCAGGCAATCAAGCCAGAGGGATTTAAACCACACATCGATGTTCACTCACTGCCAGTTCGTCTTCAACCCATGTTGGTAACAGGTCTTGTGCTTCAAATTCTCGCTGTGATTTATCTTACTAACAAAGACTCTTTTGTACTACAGTGCTGTACCCACCCTGGCTCACACTCCACCTCCGGACTCGGGATACCTAGTGATCGTTCTGGAAATCCCTCTGTGCCTCACCTGCCTGCCCTCCTGCCATCACACTCCATCTGGAGCCCCGGATCTCAGGTCAGCCTTTCCACGCCACTCAGCCTCCCCTGGATCTTCATCACCCCCCTCTCAAACACTCCAGGTCCCTAAACTGCAAGTAAGAATTGCTGCTCTTATACTGGCCACTTCTGAGCTGCCTTCACTACCTGCCTAACTCCTATATCCTCTTCCCTCAGTGTGACTGTTCCCCACTCAGCTCCGTTCCGCTTCTCAGGCCTCGTTCCCTCGCCCTAGCCACGTTCCCCTGGGCACGCCACACCAAGGCTCCACGTCTCGTCATTTTCTGTCTTTGCCACGTTTCTTTTTTCCCCTTTGCACTTAACCGTAATAAACTGTTAAATCATCTACTGTCTCCGCTCTGGGTTTCTGCACCTGAGTCCTACTCAGTACCGGCCATCCGTCGCCGTGACACTTGTTATGAATTGTGTGAGACCAAATTATTGTGTAAACCAGAGGAAAACAATTCAAAGCGACCTCTGAGTGATGCTCTCACTCCTGTACTCAACAAGCACAATTCACCTGAGTTTTGTGTTCCAGGTCCAGAGAACAGTAATGGCAATGTGGTCTATGTTCTGAACTCTAAAAGGGAATTGTGCCCCCCAGAAGAAGATGGGGGACACATGTCTGAACCATGTAGCTCCAGCTCCCCTCAGGGCACAGTGAATGCTGAGGCTGAGATCTGGGCCTCCGATACTGTCTCTAATGATCATGTTTTACCTTCCGTTTGTGTAAATTTGGAATCATGTTCTTTTGTTTCTTCTAAATCATTTCAAGATGGGGTGTTGGTTGAGAGCACTACTGATGTAGTAAGCTCACAGTCTGCACCACCACTGGCAGCCACAGCTCTATTAGACACTGTGTTAGCGGCACCTCCATTCATAGATGACTCAGAGGCTCTGTCTAAGTCAGCTTCTGGTGGGGGGGCTAGCTGGGGAATGCAGTACTGAGACTGCCAAATACCAGGCCGAGCCGCATGATTCCTGTCAGTCAGAGCATAATGAGGCTTCAATCCCCTCTGACAGCGTCACTTTTGATTTGTTTGTGACTAATGTGGTCACTGCTAAAGCTAATGGCTCTGTCAAACCAATCACAGAAGAGTTTATTCAGACTCTTGGCGTTAACCTAGTGCCAGCCGTCCCATCAGAAATAAGTGTAACTGCTGTATGTGTAAGCACAGACTCTGATCAGGTTACAGGTTCACCACATGACTGCAAAATGAACGTGAATGAGTCTTCTTTGACCAGTTGTGCCGACTTAATGGAGGTCCAGGAACCTAGCCATGAACTGATTAATCATGTTTCTATGAACGGTTCAGTTATAAATGCAGCTCATGTGGTCAAACTAGCCCCTTTGGTGACTGAAAGTGGTGGGAAATGAATCGTGTAATGTTACATTAAATTTCCCAGAGAGTCAGCGGCATCTTTCTTTTGCCAGAGTAACGGCTCAGCCCCCTGTTCAGCTCTCTGTTTTGCCAGGGGTCTCCATAACTGCTCATCCTGCATCTGTAGCTGGATGCCTGGGTGTGCCACCTCGGCACCTCGCAGCACCCACGCTGCTTCATGCCTTGTCAGCTGGAGGGCCCGAGGAGCCCGTCCAGCCTCAGGCCACGTCAGCTGGACAGCCCGAGGAGCCCGTCCAGCCTCATGCCTCGTCAGCTGGAGGGCCCGAGGAACCCATCCAGCCTGATGACACGTCGGCTGGAGGGCCCGAGGAGCCCGTCCAGCCACCACCTGCTCTACCACCTGCGGCTTCGTCGCCTGCAGCACCTATGCCGTCGCCTGGTCCATCTTCTGCTCCCGCTCCGCCTATGCCGTCGCCTGGTCCAGCTCCGGCTTCTGCTTCTGCTCCGCCTGGTCCAGCTTCGGCTTCTGCTCCTGCTCCGCCTGGTCCAGCTCCGGCTTCCTCTTCTGCCTCGCCTGGTCCTGCGGCTGCCACGCCACCTCGGGATCGCCGGCCACTTTCCAGGCCAGCCGCCGGACGTCATTGGTGTCGTGGACGGCCTCCTGATCTCTGTTACCGCAGTCTCTTCCTCACGGCCGGCCTCCGGAACTGTTTTACTTTGGACTCCTGTGCTGCCGCCCGCACGGTCGGCCCCCAGAACTGCTTGCCCGTCGCCACCGTTGCCGCCCGCACGGTCAGCCCCCAGAACTTTTTAGGGCTCGTGTTGGATTTAGTTTGATTTTGTCAGTTTTTCTGGACTCTTGCTCCTTGTTTTTTGTTGGTTTCCATTGGTTGGTGTCGTAAACCACCGCCTCTGTTCAAAGATGGTCGCTCACAGTGGACATAGATGCTTCTTTCACTCCTCTTTTAAACCATCTGTCCTCTCTTTCCAGAATGTGAACATTGGCATCCTCGAAAGAGTGTCCTTTATCCTTTAGATGCAGATGGACTGCTGAGTCTTGTCCTGTGGAGGTGGCTCTTCTGTGTTGTGCCATGCGCTTGTGAAGTTGCTGTTTGGTCTCTCCAATGTAGAGGTCTGGGCATTCCTTGCTGCACTGTACAGCATACACCACATTGTTAAGTCTGTGTTTTGGCGTTTTATCTTTCGGGTGAACCAGTTTTTATCATTTTTGTCATTTGACCTTAGAACTGAAGAAGCTTCTTGGATGAGAGGTGAAAAGTCTTCAAGCAACTTAAAGAATTCCAGATGCTTTTCTTTGCAAGCTCCTTAGACTACGATGACCTGCATGACTGAGAACCTTCACAGACATATTGCCGTACATTTTGGGAGGAACACCCTTCAACTGGTGCGGGAGTATGAAAGGGAATCAAGGAAACTAGCGGATTATAGGAACCATCTCCATTTCAACCTAAGATGCAGACAAAGCAAAGTTGTTCCTAAGAGCTTGCGCCTTGGATCCACTGTCAGGGGATACAGAGCAGACTTGATTCTACAGAGAGCACAAAGTCAGCTTTAAAGTGAAAGGATAAGACAGGTCCATTTCACTTTAGATGCCCTCCAGATCAAGATCAGCCAGACTCTGCAGGAACTGGAAACCCTTCTACCCTCTCCAATCTTAGAAGAGGTTTACGAGTTTGTGGACAAGGCTCAGCGGGCCCAACACTCTAAAGGAAAAGAAAGACAACGCAGGAAATTTCACATCTTGCTTTCAAAATCACACACCCCTCATTCTGAACCTACACAACTCAGAGAAAACACAACTGAAGACAGTCAGGAGAAATGGGTTAAGAACTTTTCAGACCGGAACCTCACTGAACCTGAAAAGAGAGTATTAGCCAAAGGACTCAATTTTGCCCTTTCCCCGCAACAGTTGCCCATAGTGGACCTCATCACAGCCACAGAATCTGCCATACGGATTAATAAATTATCACAGACAGAAGCAGAGCAAATAAGGATGAAAGTCTCAGCCACCATCTCCAGTGCCAAAGTCCCTCCGTCCAACCTCACAATACAGGAAAAGAAGGCCGTCGCTTCCCTGAGCAAAGACCACAACATCACTATATTACCAGCTGATGAGGGAAGATGCACCATGGTCCTAAACACTACAGATTACCACACAAAGATCACTACTTTCCTCAGTGACAACAATACCTATGAAGCCTTAAAGTGAGACCCCACATGCAGCTACAAAAAGAAAGTTATAGCTTGTCTTCAAGACCATGAAAAGGACAAACCTTTGACCGCCTTATATATCACCGCCTTTACCCAGGGGATGCCATACCCTGCATTTACGGACTTCCTCAAATCCACAAGGAAGGTGTCCCACTCAGACCCATAGTCAGTAGCATAAACTCAGCCACTTACAACATGGTAAAACACCTTGCTACCATCCTTGCACCTCTCATGGGGAACACCCCACACCACATCAAGAACTCCACCGACTTCACCGACAAGGTCCAGAAACTTACCCTGGATCCAGATGAAACCATGGTGTCCTTTGATGTAGTCTCTCTCATCACTTGCATACCCACCACGGAGGCCGTGGAGACTGTCAGAAAACGACTACAAGAAGACAGCTCCTTGGAGGACAGGACCAACTTCACACCCGATCAGATCTGCACCCTGTTAGACCTCTGCCTCACCACAACATACTTCAAATACAACGAAGGCTTCTACAGACAAAAACATGGCTGTGCCATGGGCTCCCCCGTGTCACCTATTGTAGCCAACCTTTACATGGAGGAAGTGGAAAGGAAGGCTCTTGGCTCTTTCAAAGGAAGAGTACCCAGCCACTGGTACAGATATGTGGACGACACCTGGGTCAAAATCAAGACACAAGAAGTGGAATCCTTCACTGCGCACATTAACGCCGTGGATAAGAACATCAAGTTCACCAGGGAAGACACAAAGGATAACTGTTTGCCTTTCCTGGACTGCGCTGTGCACATTGAAAAGAACGGCAACCTCAACATCGAAGTTTACCGGAAGCCCACACACACGGACCAGTACCTCCTCTTTGACTCCCATCACCCTCTGGAACACAAACCTGGAGTAATTAGGACCCTACACCACCGGGCAGAACATGTTCCCTCTAAGCCTGAAGGAAAAAAGAAGGAACACACACATGTAAAGGAAGCACTCAAAACGTGCGGTTATGCTAATTGGGCGTTCTTAAAGTCAGCAAAGAGGCACAAAAAAGAAGATCAGAAACATTTCAGACCCAGCAACACACTCAGACAAAAACTGGTTCACCCGAAAGACAAAACTCCAAAACACAGACTTAACAATGTGGTGTATGCTGTACAGTGCAGCGAGGAATGCCCAGACCTCTACATCGCAGAGACCAAACAGCCACTTCACAAGCGCATGGCACAACATAGAAGAGCCACCTCCACAGGACAAGACTGTCCACACACAAATTCTTTTTACATATACAAATCCTGATTTACAAGTACAAAATATTTATGACCACAATTTGAGCCCATAAAAATGAGCCTCGTGTTCACCTCATCTCTCAGCTCACTAATGAATTTATGGTCTCAGTCACTAGTTTGAAGTCTTGTTGACGAGAAGGAAGCACGGGAGGATTTAGGTTGGAACTACAACCCACAAAGCACACAGGTCTGGCCCGGATCTGGCATCAAACTGGCACTTCTGACTGACTGGTGTCATGGCAGGGTGTGTGTCAACCAGATGTGGGCCAGGTCTGGCAATGATGGCACTATTTATGTTCCTATTTCCTATTTTAGTTAGAAGACCCATGTTGCAATGCTATGGTAGCCAACGTTTCAAATGCAGGTTTGACAGGTTTGTGAGTGTACACTTTATCCAAAACCTAGTGAGGGTTTACTCATGTTTACCACTAGGTGGCGGCAGCTCAGGAGATAGAGCAGGTCACCCACTGATCCGAAGGTTAGTGGTTCAACCCTTGGTTCCTCCAGTCTGCATGTCAAGAGTGTGAATGTGTAGGAATGTAGTTAGGAAGCACTCAGTTTAGAGAAAGTGTGTGATTGGGTGAATGTGGCATGTTGTATAGAGCATTTTGAGTAATATGAGTGAGTAAAAAAGTGCTATATAAGAATCAGTCCATTCACTATCTGAACAGAGTTTTGCCATGTTCATTTCACACCATTATGTTGTTATTACATGGCTTGATTAAGGGACACATTAGGCTGACATCTGGGGCCAGAGCTGAAACTGTTCTGGGCCAGCAGTGTGTCTTCAACTGGCCCGTGGCTGCACACAACTTACACATGGCCCATATACCGCAAAGAACGACGTCCCTTTTTGTGGCCCAGATCAGGGGGAATCCACACATGGGCCAGATCAGGACCACAAGTGTGTCTGCAACTGGTCTTGTGCTGGCCCATGTGTGGGCCACCTCTGGCAAACCAGATCTAGGCCACCAAATCTAGGCCATCATTCTTTGGGTAAGTGGGCCATGTGTAAACACATTGTGTGGGCCAGATCTGGGCCATACGGATTTTGCTATGTGTGAATCCACTTTATATCTTATTACCAATGAGTAGTGAGCAGAGTCCCTCACTGTCGCAGTCAGATCTAACCCTCACTCAACACATACAGTTTGTAAACATCCAGTTTCAGGCTTCAAGACAGGGCTTCACTAAGTCTTAGTCTTAAGTGTATATTTATTTTTCTACTCCTTTTATATCCATTTATTAGGGGGTTTTTTTGCACTGATGTAACCGGACCCTCGTTGTCTTGTCTTTATATGCTGCACTGGCTGTAGCAGTCAGTGCGCCCCAGGGCAGCTGTGGCTACAATGTAGCTGGCCATCACCAGTGTGTGAATGGGCGGATGACTGAATGCAGTGTAAAGTACTTTTGGTCCATAGGTGGGTGGCTGTAGCTCAGGTGGTAGAGCAGGTCATCTACTGATCGGAAGGTTGGTGGTTCGATTCCCAGCTTCCCCTAGTCTGCATGCCAAATATCCTTGGGCAAGATACTAACCCGAAATTGCTCTCCGACGCATTCATCGGAGTATGAATGTGTGTGAATGTCAGTTGTGCTTGTGCGAATGGGTGTGAATGGGTGAATGCACAAGTTGTGTAAAGCGCTTTGAGTGCTCAGAAGAGTGGAAAAGCGCTATATAAGAACCAGTCCATTTACCATTACCATAGGGGACTAAGTAATGCACTATACAAATACAGGCCATTTGCCATTTAGCGGAGATGACAATAAAGTTTAGCTTGACTTTGACTAATATGTTACCTCGTTGTGGCTGTGCCAGTGTTATATCTACATTCCATGTTAATAATGCAGACCCCCAAAACAGCAATAAAGTAATGGCACAAAACAAGCTCCTTGGATTACTGTGACCTGGATAACTGAGAACCTACAAAGACAAATATACAAACAAAAACCACCTTTGTGATCTTGGTCAACGTAGTTCTTCCCCCACAAAGTCCAGATTCTCTTGGGGATCCAGGTTCTGGTCTGTTTCATGGTACTCTGCAGGATGTTTGTTGTTTTGTCTTCTGAATCCACCAGCTGAACATTGATGAACAATAAATTCAGGAACAGATGTAGGATCTGCAAACAGACCAGGAACTCATTCAAAAACTCTGATTGGACTAAGGTGGACTGGGTCATTCTAGGTTGTTAAGTGTAAAGAGACTCACCAGCAGCTTTCCAACAATCAGGACAATCATGAAGAAGGTCACACACATGCCATCATTCGAGACCTCCATGCAATCCCATAAAGACTCTAAACACAGTCCACACAAGACCCTGAAGACAAGCATGAAGGTGTGGAAAAAGTCTTCCATATGCCAACGAGGAAGCTGGCAGTCATGAGAAATGCGACAGACGTTAGCTTTGTAGTCCGACTGGAACAGCTGCACGCCCGCCACAGAGAACATGAAGACCGTGATGAAGAGAACCAGAGTCAGGTTCCCCACTGAGGCCCAGACGATCTTCAAAAACATGTGGAGCATCGGCCACCAACGGGCCAGCCGAAACACTCGAAACTGGACAAACAGAAAGATACGTGAGAACAGATGATGATGATGACAGTGATGGTGATGTTATACTAACCGGAAGAAGAAGCAAAGATAGACCCTCAACGTCAGCCAGTCCCAGCTGCACCAGAGAAATGATGACGAGGATAAAGTCGAAGATATGCCAGCGCACCTGTAACCACGACAACAAACAATCACAAATGTTTCTTTGAAAATGGCAGATCGCTGAACTGTTGAGAAGAAACTACAAATCTGACCTGGAAGTATCCATGCAGGCCCAGTGCGACAAGTTTGATGATCATCTCAGCTGCAAAGATCACACGGAAGACCTGCACAGTTCAAAGGGGTCAGAGGTCACAGAGTAGAAGCATGTTTTGCATCCAATTCATCCAACCATCGGCAGACAGGCGGACGAAAAACCTCGAACACACCGAGTCCCGTGCAGAAGTAGAAGTTCCAACAAAACAATAATTTTCCTGTGAAATGTCACCCATGTAAAGGTAGATCACTCTGACCAGGCATCACTGTTACTGCAAAAAGACTCACGGTGTAAATAAACCTCAGTAAAGCTCCCTCTGAATCCCAGCTGATCCTTACTTTTCTCGAGACTTGCCAGAGGTTTATACTGTACCCCCGTTACATTTTTACCTCACTGTGCTGCTTTTCCTCTCAGTTATGCAGGTCGTTTACAGGTTTGTACCGTTGGTTTGTTACCATTTGTGATGTAGTTGCTCTGAGTGGACATTTTAAACCACTCTTGCTAGGTGGCTGAAGAACCCGCTAAAAGCATTCATCACTAAATTGGTCATGGAGGCACATCGAAGAAGAACATATGGTCCCTCCGACTGATCAAGTCTACACCAAACTAAGGGAGCAGAATGGAAAAGTCCTGATTTTAGCCTGCAGTGAAGAAGCTGCCATTAAATTAACCAAGTAGGAGATAACAGGGTCTGCAGACACTTCTTCAACACTCACCAGCTCAGCGATGACCAGGGTCTCCATGAACTCCACCATCATAGGGTAATGTTCCATGGCTGTGAAGATGGTGCTAACAATGATGCAGATGATGATGACCAGGTCAAAGAAAGGGTTCGTGATAAAAGTGTGAAACTGCTGTTTGAGCCATCGCCAGCAGCCACAACAGTCCCCCTTCAGGAAGGCGTCAGTGCAGGTGCAGCACAAAGGCCGGTGGTGTTCCTCTGCCTCTGCAACACAAAGCTACTCTGTGAGGCCACAAACTGTGTCAGCATTAAGTTGTCTGCAGAGCCTCGGCTCTTCGCGTTTGTCTGTGACTGCTCTCAGTGACAGAGCGTGTTGTCCTGTCCCAATGAAGGAAGGTGGAGGTTAAAGAGGTGGAGGTAAATATCTGTTTACCTTCAACGTATTCTTGCTTAGTAGCTCGTATACCAGCTGATTTCTTCTTCTGCAGTGAGTCCTGTTGCTCTGGAGTCTCTGCCCTGCTGGAAGCCTGCTGTCCATAACAAAACACCCAAATTCAGTTATGCTAAATGATGATTTCAGCAGAGCCATCCCACAGTACTCTGAACAGTTTCCAAACAGGGTTATTTTGTGTCAGAAAGATCACGGCTGACACAATAAGTTGAGAAGAAGCTGGTGAAAGGTCTTTGGAACAGCTGGATTTTAAATGCTGCCGACAGGTCTGCAGGATCGGTCACATGCTAGACACAGAAGGATATTTAGATGAAGAATAGGACGTGTTTGATATATGAACAGAACTAAAGCCCGATAATAGACCTACTCGTGTTATTCCAGTATATTTTGTACAGGTGTGGAATGTTTTAGCAACACTGGCAACACCTGGGCCTAGTGTGCCAGTGCTCCAAGCTGTCAGAGCTCAGCTGTTGGTGTGGCTCTCCTCCTAGAGACACACACCTTATGGTTATTTTATATTGTTTCTATTGTGTTGTTTACATATTGTTGTGATTTAAATTGCTGTGCTTGAGAGTCGTCATCTACCGGAACCGAATTCCTCGTATGTGTCTGCGCATATACACGACCAATAAAGGCGACTCTGATCTCCCTTTTGTCGTGGCCATGGAGCCCATCAACCTGCTCAATGAGGCCTGTAGAGTCTGAGGTGGGGCTGTTGGACCTCAGCCACAGTAACTGGGGTTTCTCTGTGGTTTCTCTGAACATCAGTTCTTGCCGTGAATTTGCTGCAATGCCCAGTGTGGTATTTTTATTTATTTATTTATTTATTGTCATTGTCAGAGAACAATGAAATTACGTTTGGGGCTTCCGTACAACCCGTAAATAAAATAATGAAAAAAATAATAAATACCCCTTAAAGCCCAAGTGTAAGTATTTAACCCAGTGTGACTCCAGTACAACAAGACAATCCTTAAACCAGTTCAGTGCTATTAAGAAATTGAATATGGTTATTGTCCATGAGAGGGGGGGGGGGGGGTAGAGAATTCAGGAGCCTCACAGCCTGTGGATACAGGCTGTTGGCCAGTCTGGATGTTCTGGCCTCCTCAGACAGCGAGTGGGGAAGATATTACTGATCTCTGGCAGACTTGTTCCAATAATTCTGCCAGCTTCTTTCACCACCCGCTGGAGTGCTTGCTGATCGGCCTTGGTGCAGCTGGGGAACCACACTAGAAATCCATACGTCAGAACGCTGCTGATGGCACAGTTGTAGAAGTTCAACATCAGAGATCTGGGAATGTGTGCGCTCCGCAGTCTCCTCAGGTGGTAGAAGCGCTGTTGGGCCTTCCGTGCAACTAAAGTGATATGGTTGCCCCAGGACAGGTCCTCGGTCACAGTTACCCCCAAGAATTTAAAACTGCTCACCCTCTCCACCGCCTCACTGCCAATGAAGAGAGGCAGATGGTTGTTATGACCTCTCTTCCGGAAATCTACAATGATCTCCTTGGTCTTTTTGGTGTTTAAGACCAAGTTATTGTCGTGGCACCATGACTCTAGTTGTTGTACCTCTGTCCTATAGTTTGTCTCATCATTGTTGGATATAAGTCCGAGCACTGTAGTGTCATCTGCAAACTTAACAATGAGATTGGACGCGCAGGAGGAAATACAGTCATGGGTGAAGAGAGTGTATAGCAGAGGGCTCAGAACACACCCCTGAGGGGCACCGGTGTTGACCACAAGGGTGGAAGAGGTGTTCTTACCCACTCTGACACTCTGTCTACGGTTAGTGAGGAAGTCCACAATCCAGTTGCACAGAGAGGAGTTAAGTCCCAGTTGGTGGAGTTTGGGACGGAGTTTGTATCATAATGAATCATTTGTTTATATATGCATAACAGTTATTATTAGTACAGGCGTCTTAAGTTCATGTTTATTTCTCTGGAGAAGCGCACAGAGTAGGTTGATTGTTGAGATAGGGCATTGTGTGTTGCTATACTGGCGAGGCCAGGAAAGGTGGTTGTTAGGCTGAAATTGTTAAATGTTGCCATTATTGTACTTAAGTTTGTAAGCCTGGCCTTAAACTGTGTGCTCAGAGACATGCTTCTGTTTCTGTTGCCCTCCCCAGCCTGTTGAATGGTGAGGGGGGCTATAGTGTAACTGTAGGCACATCCTCAGCAGGAAGTCACACAAACGTACCCCCATCCACACACACTCACTCACGTGCACATGCGGACACACACACACACACAGTGTTTTAACCTTTTGTGACCATAGGGGTTTTTTACAATGGGTGTTTGTGTAAACTGTGTGTCACACAAAAAAAGGCTGCAAGCGGGGGCTGGTTCTTTGGAGTAATCTGAGCTCGAGGGCAGAAGGGCTGCCCCGAGATCCTCCCCTTGCTGTAGCATGTGAAAACCGATCGATTGCTGTTCTGTATTTCCTTCTTTACAGGAATCAGTGTGAACCAGCGGGCCTGCTGTAGCACAGACCCAACAGCGGTGTTGAGTCTGTTCCAGAAGTCGAGATAAACGTAAGAATTCAGAAGAAGAGAGGGCTGTAAGTTAGGTAGACGTAAAAAAGTTGCACCTGTAACATGTGACACAAGGTTCAGCAAATAAGAAGCAACTTTATTCCCGTGTGTGGATCATTGATTCCTGCTTTTGTGTTTTTGAAGGTGCAGCACCCAGTCCTGGAGAGAATGTGGTATTGTGTTAGCACACACCTGGATGCTCCACAGCAAACTGACAAAATCTGCTGTTAAAGAGGTGCACACACTTACTGATGACCAACCAATGAACTAAATCTGATTAGACTTGATTAGTATTTGGCTGCTCATTGCCCTCCTAATTCCTGTGGAAGCAATGAGTCCTTACTGACCTCCTCCTCCTCTCTCCTCTTCAGCACCTCCACAATCCGTCCGAACTCTTCTTCTCTTTGTATGGCCTCGGCATCTTGAGTCTCTTCTTGCTCCGCTCGTGTCACAACAACCACTGCCAAAATGAGACTGAGCAGGAAGAAACAACCCGGGAAGAAGACGAACAGAAAGACGATCAGATAGGATTTTCCTGCAGTTCGCAACGTCTGCAAAGGGACAGACAGGTGAGAGAAACAGATGAGACAACCGGAGTACTGGGAGGAGCCTGCATGTGGTCATCGGTGAGTTACTGACCAACTGCATCAGGCCTTCCCAGAAGTCGTGCATCATGAGTCTGAAAAGTGACATCAGAGACCAGAAAAACGAGTCGTAGCTGGTGTATCCGAAGTTTGGGTTACTTCCTGCTTTCACACAGGTGAAACCATCTGGACACCACCTGAACACATAAAAAACAGTTTGTTTTTATTGTTGTTGCTGTCAGTGAATGTAAGAGACTCATGTTTACTTACTCAGCGTCTGACTGGTTTCCACACACCAGAGGATCAGGATGTCCAGGAATGTAGTAATAGTTTTCTAGAAGGCAGACAGACATCCAAACCGTACAAACGGATCATATTTCACCTTTCTAATTTAAGGGCAGGGGTGGCAACGATGACAGGTGCTGAAGTCTGCACTACAAAGCCAGCTGAACATTTCTAAACTTTCTAATACCAGGATCAATTCTCGCAGAGCCCCAGGTCCTGATAACATCCCTGGACGAGCACTGAGGGACTGTGCTGCAGAGCTGTCTTCACGGACATGTTTAATACATCACTGAGCCAGGAAATACTCTCAATGACAGATTCAAGGTCACATTTATGCTGCAATTCTCAGCATCTACATTATTGTGGGTGATTTTAAAATCTGATAACAACAAATAAAACTGTTTTTGGACCTGAAGACTTTTCCTCAGAGGTTCACCTGATCGTGGGGCGATCGTGGCTCAAGAGTTGGGAGTTCGCCTTGTAATCGGAAGGTTGCCGGTTCGAGTCCCGGCTTGGACAGTCTTGGTCGTTGTGTCCTTGGGCAAGACACTTCACCCGTTGCCTACTGGTGGTGGTCAGAGGGCCCGGTGGCGCCAGTGTCTGGCAGCCTCGCCTCTGTCAGTGCGCCCCAGGGTGGCTGTGGCTACAATGTAGCTGCCATCACCAGTGTGTGAATGGGTGTGTGACTGGATATGTAAAGCGCTTTGGGGTCCTTAGGGACTAGTAAAGCGCTATATAAATACAGGCCATTTACCATTTATCTCACATGAGATCTCTTTCCACTGCTTTCATTGTAATGTTGGAAGAAGACCTGCGAGTCAGCCATCTAACTGTCTTAAAAGGCTAACCGGCCAATCAGGACGTGGTACGACCATCATACCTGGAGAGGTGGTGTGGTTGTGGAAATCGAACTCTGTCGTGTTTGTGTTCATCGACCAGATGACACATTTGTTCTTCAGGGTTCCCGTGAAGAGCTGTAAACCAATCATAGCCAAGATGCTAAGGCAGAACAACGTCAGGATGATGACACAACCAAGCCTCTTCACCGATTGGACAAGAGCTTCGACTGTCTTCTTCAGACCTGTAAAGACAGCCCCCGCTGTGAATACAAGTCACATGCACACGCACACACGCATGTGCATGCACGCACACACACACACATGCGCGCACAGACACACACACACAGACACACGCGCACACACACACAGACGCACACAGACACACGCACGCACACACGCACACACACACACAGACACACACACACAGACACACACACACAGACACACACGCACGCACACACGCGCACACACACACAGACACACACAGACACACACACACACAGACACACACAGACACACACACACACACAGACACACACAGACACACACACACCTCGGCTGCATGTGAAGATCTTCAGCAGCAGAGAAATCGTCATCAGCACAGCAAACTTCCCCAAATCTACGAACTGTGACACCAATCTGAGACACAGAGTCATCATCACCACCTTCATCATCATCATCATCATGAAGCAGTGATTAAAGCAGCTGTAAAACATAAAGACACATTTACAGCCGAGCAGGAAAAAGCCAAAGTGTGTCGAGCAGAACATACAGAAGCAAAGCCGGTGATGAGGACGTGACAGTTAGTGTCCTAATATAAATCTAAAACCTTTATCAGTGACAAAGGTAGAGGAGACGTACACAGGAAAGCTACACAGGAAAGCAGAGCAGCACAGCGAGCGTTCAGCTACAGGAGGTTAGCTTGTTACCAAGCCTTAAGAAACATCAAGAGTCTCTGTGGTCAGTTTGCTGGGACAGTGTTTGATGTCATCCTGGATTCAAACACTGAAAGAGTGCCAGACCTAAACAAGGAGTTTCAGTGCCTGAACCAAGGAACAACTAAACTCGAAATATAAGGGTAATAACAAAGGAACGGCCCCGGGACAGGCCAAGGACATCGTGGAGAGATCTCGGCTTTTCTGCTTAGGCTGCTGTCCCTGCAACCCAGCTTCAGATAAGCAGAAGAAAACTAGATGGATGGATGTGGTGGTGAAAGCAGCAAAAAGATAATTTTCATCTTCACAGCTGGAAAAAGCCCACCTTATTTGCACGGACATGGATCTATGGATATGAGACCACACTGACAAGAACTGTGTTGGTGTAACTGTAAAGGTCACGTCCAGCATTGAGTGGATTCAATCGGTGGATCACATTTCTTGAGTATTTTCTGAGCTGCAGTGAGCCTTGTTATTCAGGACTGAGAGGCTCTTATTGTGAAGGCTCTTTTATACTGTTTCCTGTTTTTTGGATCACGTTAATCTGTAACCAACATTAACCCCCTAAGATCCGAACTCTTCCTCGGCATGCATTTTTAATTTCTCTTTGATATTTGGGCATTTTGGGACCTGATGAATGTAACAATAAAGAATTACCAGATTATTTTTTTTTTACCTAATTTTTGTTTCTAAGAAAAATGAAAGCCACATATGAGGATATTTGTTTAAAATTTCAGTAGAACAGTAGGAGTATAATGTCCTCGTGAGTGGATATCAGGCCGTTGCAGAGCGAAATTGAGTATTTCGGTCTAAATAACCCAAAATGTGATGTCCACACGTGGACGCCAGGTCCTAGGAGGTTAAAGAAGTGAACAAAGAGGAGCTCTTCCATTAACAAACTCACAGTATAAGCAGTCCTAATTGTACCTCATCAATGAGCTTGGAGAGACACCTTCAGCAGCAACAGCTTGATGTGATCATTTTCTGTATGACTAATCAGTCTGGCTCGATTAGGAGCACCTGGCTGCTGCTTACCCTCTTAACTCCCATGAAGGCAATAAGGCTGGACTTGTTTTTTTTCTCAGGATCGTCCTGTGAAAACTTTCTTTTCCAATAACTGTACGTGTCGGAGAATCACGGCAGAGAAATAAGTCTCACCAACTTCATGTCAGCCGTTTTCCAATAAATCTAAAACAGATTACACTGAATTTTGTTTGTGCAACCTGAAGTTGCCCCCTGCTGGTCATTAGAAAGAATGCAGATTCATGGCTGTACATACAGTCTGTGTGAGAGTGTGAGGTGTGTTATTGAGCCTTACAGGGTGCTGATGATGATGATGTCCAGCCAGTTCCAGGGATCTCTGAGGAAGGTGAAGCGTCCCACACAGAAGCCTCTCGCCACGACTTTCACCAGAGCCTCAAACACGAAGATTGCCATGTACACGTACCTGTTCACATAAACGTGAGACAGAGAGCTTTCACACCAGAGAAGTCTGGGCTCGGGAGAGCCCGAGTGCCCTGGAGGGACTTTCCCTGCCGGATACACGATGGACGGGTGGCAGACATGGAGGATCGTGTGCCTGGCAGGACTGTGGATCGAGGACGCTGAAGATATCTACCTATTCGGAACCATGAAAACAGGGTTCTTGCTGATCGGAGCTGGCTTGGCCCTGGCTTATCGGAGAATTAAGAAAGTGGAACCAGCTGTTCAAACCCCCCCAAGGCTGCCCGCTGGGATTGAAACAATGGGACGAGGCGCGACGTCTCAGAATGGGCTCACTGAGTGCAGCATGGTTAAGAGCTTGGAGAATCTTATGGCTGCCATGAATACTCAGAATAACACCTCTGAGTGAAAGTTGGATCACATCTTGGAGCAGCTCTCTGCGGTCGTGAGTTCTCAGAATCGGCTCTTTGAGCACAAGAATGACAAGACCACGGAGCGCAAGTTTGATAACATCATGGAGAAGCTCGCGGCTCTGCAACGGGAGATTGAGAGACCAGTGTCGGAGTGTTAAAGAACAGCTTTGAAATTCTCATGAGTTGTCCGCATAAAAGAAAAATCACCATCATAATGCGGCTGTCCCTTCGGCGCCAGCTGTGGGCTCAAGGCTGGAGCCGAACAACAACACCCTGATAACGACTGTGTTTAGTCTGTTCCTTCCCATTCCCTACAAGGCCACCTGGGTTGGCTGGAAGACTGTTTATTTAGCCTGGCAGGGTGAAGGACACTGTCTCAGCTAAACTCTGGACACGCACACACATCCCCCCGCCCTTTCCAAACGGCTTCGATGCTTGCTCCCTCCTCGGGAACACAGCAGGTCTGAGACAGTAAAGTGCTTCCATTATACAGGGAGTGCAGAATTATTAGGCAAATGAGTATTTTGTCCACATCATCCTCTTCATGCATGTTGTCTTACCCCAAGCTTTATAGGCTCGAAAGCCTACTACCAATTAAGCATATTAGGTGATGTGCATCTCTGTAATGAGAAGGGGTGTGGTCTAATGACATCAACACCCTATATCAGGTGTGCATAATTATTAGGCAACGTCCTTTCCTTTGGCAAAATGGGTCAAAAGAAGGACTTGACAGGCTCAGAAAAGTCAAAAATAGTGAGATATCTTGCAGAGGGATGCAGCAGTCTCAAAATTGCAAAGCTTCTGAAGCGTGATCATCGAACAATCAAGCGTTTCATTCAAAATAGTCAACAGGGTCGCAAGAAGCGTGTGGAAAAACCAAGGCGCAAAATAACTGCCCATGAACTGAGAAAAGTCAAGCGTGCAGCTGCCAAGATGCCACTTGCTACCAGTTTGGCCATATTTCAGAGCTGCAACATCACTGGAGTGCCCAAAAGCACAAGGTGTGCAATACTCAGAGACATGGCCAAGGTAAGAAAGGCTGAAAGACGACCACCACTGAACAAGACACACAAGCTGAAACGTCAAGACTGGGCCAAGAAATATCTCAAGACTGGTTTTTCTAAGGTTTTATGGACTGATGAAATGAGAGTGAGTCTTGATGGGCCAGATGGATGGGCCCGTGGCTGGATTGGTAAAGGGCAGAGAGCTCCAGTCCCACTCAGACGCCAGCAAGGTGGAGGTGGAGTACTGGTTTGGGCTGGTATCATCAAATGTGAGATTTACAAGGAGGGAAAACAGTACACCTCTCTGAACAGTGTCTGGGAGGCTGTGGTTGCTGCTGCACGCAATGTTGATGGTGAACAGATCAAAACACTGACAGGATCCATGGATGGCAGGCTTTTGAGTGTCCTTGCAAAGAAAGGTGGCTATATTGGTCGCTGATTTGTTTTTGTTTTGTTTTTGAATGTCAGAAATGTATATTTGTGAATGTGGAGATGTTATATTGGTGTCACTGGTAAAAATAAATAATTGAAATGGGTATATATTTGTTTTTTGTTAAGTTGCCTAATAATTGTGCACAGTAATAGTCACCTGCACACACAGATATCCCCCTAAAATAGCTAAAACTAAAAACAAACTAAAAACTACTTCCAAAAACATTCAGCTTTGATATTAATGAGTGTTTTGGGTTCATTGAGAACATGGTTGTTGTTCAATAATAAAATTATTCCTCAAAAATACAACTTGCCTAATAATTCTGGACTCCCTGTACTGAAGAGGAGGCAAACACTTCCACCGCAGATCTCTCCTAAATGGACGAGTCACACAAAAGCTGTCTCGATGGAGAAACATCACAACAGGCCTTTTAAGCCGTCTCTTAATTGTCTGTATGACAAATCTGTTCACATATCAGAACATTCTGAGCATTTCCTGTCTCGACAACAGCGAGCAAAGTCAGTTTGACCTTTACAGACCTGTGTGTGCTGCTGCTGTCAGACTGAGGACAGACTGAGGACAGACTGGCTCTTTGTCTTTGAGCCTTAGCATGGATTTAGACTTTAAAACCATTCTCATGCTGTGACTCATCGATGCTGCCATCAACAGCCCTGTTCATCACTTAGTCGTGTTTTTCTGCTCCTGATGAAAGATCTGTGTGTGTGTGTGTGTGTGTGTGTGTGTGTGTGTTCGTGTGTGTGTGTTCGTGTGTGTGTGTGTGTGTGTGTGTGTATCTTACTTCACCACAGGAAATTTGAACTCCAGAACACCGAAGCCCAGGATCGCCAGTAGGATGAATATACTGAAGAATGTGTGAGAGTTCAGGGAAAACTCAGCTCACCTGGTCCAGAGAGCTAAAACCTGACCACACAGAGGCTCCTGACACTATGACATCATAAAGGATATGGATGAAGAAGGGTCTTGATGGCGAGGGTCCTCAACGGGTTGAATGGACTCAGCAGGTAACAAGACGAGTCAGCACTAAACCTGTTAATGATGTTTCCTTTACTGAGAACCATGAAGGTCTGCAGAGAGACAGGTGAGAGACAGACATGTGAGAGACAGACATGTGAGAGACAGACAAGTAAGAGACAGACAAATGGGTGAGGGACAGACAGGTGAGGGACAGACAGGTGAGAGACAGACGGGTGAGGGACAGACAGGTAAGAGACAGGTCAGAGACCTTGCGTGATTGGTAGAAGGGATCTAGATCCTCCAATGGGGTGTTGAGAAGCTGAGGTGGCAGGTCCCCATAGATTAAGGGGAGGGACTTTCCAGTCTCCAGGTGAGCAGCTGGTTTGGGCAGGTTTTTCTGAGTTACCTAGGTTACACACAGGACCTTCCCGTCATGCCGTTGATCAGCGTTATCGAGTGCACTTATTAGTTATCAGTTATTGACAGCTGAAAGTTTGATCAGTACCCATTTATCCTTCCACGTCTTTCGCTCCTTTGCCCCAGTTACATGTTGTTGTTGGACTTCCTGTGAGGCCGTCGTGAAGTGTCTGAAGACCTCCGTACCCACAGGTGGCAGCAGAGACACCATGCTGTCATCCTGCAGTGCTGCCCGGATCTTGTTGTCACCTAGCAGCAGGGTTCTACGGGGAAAATAGGGGTGGCATTTTGGTGTTTTGATCGGACTGTCATGAGACAGGTTACTTTCACTGTTTGAAACTAATCCTTCTCATGACAGTCCGATTATTTAGAAAACATTCATTAAGTCGTGAGCACTCTGGGATATAAGCCCGAGCTAAAGCACTTAACGGGTTTACTTTAGGGGGCGCCACAGACCGCACACGTTTAGAAATCAGTTAAATGTATTTGTGTGAAATTAATTTTGTCAGATTTAAGGCACCAGAAATAGGCAAGTAATGCGATACTGTAATCCAATTAGTTTTTTTTAAATTAACAAGTAATATAAGGGACTACTATTGCAAAAAAAGTAATTAGATTACTGTTACTTTCCCATAAGCACGCTGCGTTACTGTGCTACTAAACCGTGATTTTGTTTGTGAGAGTGTCTCATGACAATGACATAAGCGTGTGCGACATTCTTGGTAACAGACGTGTGAAGATCAACAATGGATAATATGGAGCGATGGAGAAAGTAAGACCACGCAGCGTTTAAAGCGTGGAAGTAATCACATTACTTTGAGTTTAAATCCGTAAAAAGGGACACAAACATTAGCGTCTGCTGTTCCCTCTGCGTGGGAAGAAAACTCTTTTCTACAGCGAAAGATGAAACTTCAAATCTGAGCGAGCAGAGAGCACGCTGCCACGGGAATGTGACATTCACAGACAAACCGCCGGATCCCCCCATGACATGACCGCTGTGGGCAAACCTCCACCCGCCCCAATCCTGCTAAACAGGGGACAATAGATTTAGGAGCTGCTGAATCTTTGATTTTTCTGAGCCTGTCAAGTCCTTCTTTTGACCCATTTTGCCAAAGGAAAGGACGTTGCCTAATAATTATGCACACCTGATATAGGGTGTTGATGTCATTAGACCACACCCCTTCTCATTACAGAGATGCACATCACCTAATATGCTTAATTGGTAGTAGGCTTTCGAGCCTATACAGCTTGGAGTAAGACAACATGCATGAAGAGGATGATGTGGACAAAATACTCATTTGCCTAATAATTCTGCACTCCCTGTAAGTTACGTAAGGCTTCCTCTTCACACATTCAGGACTCTTGACGTGTAGTTGTACCTAGAGTGCGTAGCTGTACGTGTGTTTTTTATGTGCTCATTGAGGAAAACTTTGCAGAGATGTGAATGATAAAGAACAAAGGCTGTCTTCAATACAAACTCAATACAAATCCTTTCTGAAATCCTGTGCCGCCCACCTGATCCAGCCCTAACGATATGCTTTATCAAAAGGGAAGTTTTAAGCCTAATTGTAAAAGTAGAGAGGCCTGTCCCCTGCACACTTTGCCCCTCTTTCCTCTCCACTCTCAGATGCTAAAACTCTCAAATAAAGCAAAAAGTAAAAAAGAAGAAACTGTAAAAGAAACATATGAAGCATTAATTTTGATCCATATAACCATAAACCACCTACTTTATGTGCCAATAACACAGTTTTATTTGTGGTATTATTTTTCTTAGTATTTTCTTACTTTTTTTTGCTAAAGCAATGCTTCTAAAAAATATCCTCCATTGTCATAAATGGCCTGTATGTGTATAGCACTTTACTAGTCCCTAAGGACCCCAAAGCGCTTTACATATCCAGTCATCCACCCATTCACACACTGGTGATGGCAGCTACATTGTAGCCACAGCCACCCTGGGGCGCACTGACAGAGGCGAGGCTGCCGGACACTGGCGCCACCGGGCCCTCTGACCACCACCAGTAGGCAACGGGTGAAGTGTCTTGCGCAAGGACACAACGACCAAGACTGTCCGAGCCGGGGCTCGAACCGGCAACCTTCCGATTGCAAGGTGAACTCCCAACTCTGGAGCCACGATCGTAATAGTAATTATAATAGTAATAGCATTTTAGGAGTGCAGTTCTACACAGAGGAAGGAGTGCAGGTTTGTGAACCAAAGTCTATCACTGTCCCACACGTTTCACTGAAAACCAGTTTAAATCAGACTTACAGCTGTGAAGGATTCAGCCTCAGCTGATTGGCTCTCCTCAGCAGCGCACCTCTCTCCTTCGTGCTGCTCCAGAAATCAAAAAAAGACATTTTTCTGTCTTCGGCGTCCCACCTCTCACTGATACAGCTCTGTCTGTCTCTCTGTCTGAATCTGTTTTCAGTGATCAGCTCTCTGCTCCAGCTGTTTGTCAATGGCTCCTCCCACATTAGTTACAAGACACACACAAAGAAACAGAATTGGGAACCGTGTTCTCCCAAAGAGACTCCCACATCCTGATTTCCTGGAAACAGTCTCTCTATCACACACAGAGACACAAACACACAGGAATGAAGCTGTTGGTTGTTTTATAAGAACTCTGTTCATCTGTGGATAAAAACATCTGAGCCATTCTGTCTACTGATTTCATCCTCCCCTGAAAACCCATCTGACTGACTAACTCTGCACACTTTCAGTTAGATTTCTGTCTTTTTTAATTCATTTTTGGCTTCACATTCCTCATCACCTACTTATTACTGCTTAGGTTAATAGGTAGGTTAATAAGTATGTTTAGGTCGTGTTTCATCCTAAACATCAAACTATGTCTTCATCAAACAGCTGCTGGCAATTTCCACGATTTCCATAATAAATAGAGTAAATTTGACAAGTTCACTGCATACTTTCTTATTGTGATATCCACAGGAAAAAAAAAGAACTATGTAATTTCTGGAGAAACTGTGGTGGGATTGTTGCTACTGGTGGACTGGTGGTCTTTGTTCTTGGTTGCAGGTAAAGACAAAGTGAAAGGGGCGATGGCTCATAAACACAGGGGTAGTTACAATCAATATGTTCCTGCATTCAAAGTGTCGTCACCCTCATCATTCAGGGACATTTACTTTGTTGTAATAAAGCTCTCCCTCTGAGTACGGGATCATTTTGCCCACTGCAAAACGTTTACAGTTTCTCTCTGAGATTATAGGGACATCTGAAAAGGTTGTTGATGTGTAACAACACCCATAAAAAATATTAGCATGGAAAATGCCGCTGTTCATGCTGTACTCACAACCTTGGAAACACAAGGGAGAGGTCAGCTTTGAACAACTGCAAAGCTCTCCAGAGAGTTGTGCGGTGTGTCGAAAGGATAATTGGAGGTGAGCTTCCCACACACATACGTGTGTGTATATACCTATATCTCTTTTAGTTTTTTAAATTAACAAGTAATATAAGGGACTACTATTGCAAAAAATGTAATTAGATTACTGTTAGTTTCCCATAAGCACGCTGCGTTACTGTGCTACTAAACCGTGATTTTTTTTTGTGAGAGTGTCTCATGAGAATGACATAAGCGTGTGCGACATTCGTGGTAACAGACGTGTGCAGATCAACAATGGATAATATGGAGCGATGGAGAAAGTAAGACCACGCAGCGTTTAAAGCGTGGAAGTAATCACATTACTTTGAGTTTAAATCCGTAAAAAGGGACACAAACATTAGCGTCTGCTGTTCCCTCTGCGTGGGAAGAAAACTCCTTTCTACAGCGAAAGATGAAACTTCAAATCTGAGCGAGCAGAGAGCACGCTGCCACGGGAATGTGACATTCACAGACAAACCGCCGGATCCCCAAAAAAGAAACGTATCCAAAATCACACAAACAGAAAATGCATTAACCTTATACAAGAGAGCTCATGAAGATTAATGCACAGACACTGATTAAACCTGGCTAAGAACACAGACATATGTAATGAAAATCAGCTTGCTACTTTCATAAGTGTTAGAATAGTGTGAAGTTAACACACTTAAAGCTTGAAGTAATTAGTGAATTGGAAGTGCTCTTGTGGCGATTGAGCAAAACAAGTGATTACTCTAGGAAGAAAATTCAAAATAATTTAATAATGTGGTAAGATTTAAATCTGTCTTTCTCTTGTCACGGTAACTTCCTGAGATATGATTCAGTATGCAAATTAGCTGAAATGAGTGGTGAGAAAGAAGCTTCCTGTGTGGCTGAGGCTTTGAATGGAGGAAACAGAGCAGTGACTGAGGAGGATTACTTGGTGAAATTAAGCCCCGTGTTTGCCTTTGCTCTCTGTTGCGTCGTACCCTCAACATGCTGTGTGTTTGTCCAGTTTTCCTGCACCTCGGTTCAAAGTCTTGTTTTGTTTTTGCTTTGCTTTTGTGAGTTTTGCCAGCAATAAAGCTGTTTTGAGTTCCAGTCCCGCTCTTTCCTGCCTGCCTGCCACACAGCCAACAATGCCAGTTTCTGGTAGTTGCAGCTCTGAGTGTTTGTTTCTTAATGGTATGAAAAAGATGTCGTCGGAGTGTAAACCGATTGGTCCTCGCTGCAGAACCCTTTGGAACCAGAGAGTGTTGTTCACACATGAAGCCTAGTCATGGAGCTCCAGATATGTTCTAGAAACATCTATTTACATCCTGTCTCAGAGCGACGCTGGAAAAGTCATTTTTGACCAGAATATGTCCTTCAGTGTACAGATGTGCATATTAGCTTCTCTTCACTGGTTTTCTTTTAAATCCAGAATTACATTTAAGATCATTGTCGTCACATGGAGAAGTGAATGACCCTTAACCGCTCTAAGCCATGCAGCTGTAACCTCAGGCTATGGAGAGATGAATGCACTGAACGCCTCTTTTCATTCCCCAGGTGTTTATACACACACTACTGCCGACCATTCAGTTTTGTCTTCTCTCTCCCAGTTTGAGTTGGGTCCTCATTCTGTGCGACCCGCTAATGTTACCTGATGCTACAAAGCTACTGTAACCATAACACGCCTAATTACTGTTATCAGGACAGTGCTAACATTAGCACAACAGTCTGTAGTGAGTTAACCAGGCAGCTGAGTGCATCTTCATTCAGTACAGGGCCCATTTCTCCACTTTCATCACCTGTTGGTCAACAGTCTACATCTCCAATCTCAGTAACAGCCCCCTGAGTTACATTGACATTAGCTAGCTCTGTGCTAATTGATGCTAGCCTTTTCTTTTTGGCCCTTTTTTCTGGTGTTATTTGATAGCAACAGTGAAGAGTGACAGGAAAACAGAGGGAGAGAGAAGACATGCGGCAAAGGATTCGAACCCGGGCCGGCCGCTGACCTGCACAGGCAGCACAGTAGTGGTAATGGCCATAGTTTTGGAAAAACAAAGCTTATTAAATTAATCCAATCTCAGCTGCGGATCACACGACTTCACAGTTACAGGAATCGTCAAATAAAATATTGCAAAAGAAACAAAATGAAAATGGTAAAAAGCCTGTATTTATATAGCGCTTTACTAGTCCCTAAGGACCCCAAAGCGCTTTACATATCCAGTCATCCACACATTCACACACCGGTGATGGCAGCTACATTGTAGCCACAGCCACCCTGGGGCGCACTGACAGAGGCGAGGCTGCCGGACACTGGCGCCACCAGTAGGCAACAGGTGAAGTGTCTCGCCCAAGGACACAACGACCGAGACTGTCCAAGCCGGGGCTCGAACCGGCAACCTTCCGATTACAAGACGACCTCCCAACTCTTGAGCCACGATCGCCCCTGAAAATGAAGTAACAATGAAGTAAAAGAAGCAAAGATTTTGACCAATCTTACAATCTAAATTAACAAAGGGCGTGCAATATATAGAATACTTTGCTTTCACCCCTTCACGTGTCATTGCTGTAAACTGGAAATATGCAGAATTATATATTTAACCAGGAGTTCAGTTTTACCGACTGCTGGTGACAATCAGGTAAAATTACCTGTCGAAATAAATGAGTAGCAAACTGAGTCTGATTTGATCTTTTTATTGAGATTAACACGAGGATTAAACATGGAAGTAAAAACTATAGAAGAAAATACAAGTGGAGCAGTTCTTGTCTTCGAGACGTTCGGTCACCTTCGATCCTAAAACACACAGGTGCTGTAGACGGTCACCTTGTGGCTGATCTCCTGCAGCAGCCCCTTCACTGCTGCCTCCAGCTCCACCAGCTGCTCTGCCTTCTGCTCCAGAGCGCGCTCGTTGTCTTCATAAGACTTCTCCAAATCTGAAATGGGAAGAGCATACATGAAGGGATGTCCCGCCTGCTCAGCTTGAAACATTTTCTGTACAGTGTGGTGTCACCTTTCAGCAGCTGCAGCTTGTCACTGGCCTGCAGCAGCAGCTCTTTGGCTTCCTGCTGAAGTGACTGTGCCCTCTTCTTGGCGTCAACCATGCCTCCCGTCTTCTGACCAATAAGCTGCTCCACGGTGGCATACTTCTCCTTCAGCTCGCCGTCCAGCTCCTAACACAAACACCTAATGTTACAAAGGAAACAGACCAACCTGAAAGCCTCTAATGATCACACAGGTGAGCTCACCTTCTTCAGCTCCTCTGCCGTGCTTCTGACGCTCACTGATTCCTGATTGGTCAGTTTGGCACTAAGAGTAACGTTCACAGCTTTCTCCTTCAGCAGTGTCACATCCTGTTCGAGCTTCTGCAGCCTCTGGGTGGCATTTGAAAGCTTTAACTCAGCATCTGCCGTCTCCGACTCCACCTGAACACAACACGGGCATTTGACATGTTACCTGCATGTTTCTGATAGGAAATAGCCGTGTGCAGAGTCAACAGGCAGTAACCGTGAGACTCACCGAGGACAACAGGTGGCTGGTGTTGTGGATGTTGGCCGTGGCCTGCTGGATAGCACTGCTGGCAGCCGTCTGAGCTCTCTGAGCTTCTTCCAGTGCTCGCTTCACTTTCTCCACAGAGTCTCTGACATCACGCGCCTCCTCGCTGAGGAATGCAGGAAGACAGCTGATCAGGTTCAGTGGACAGGTGAAACTTTCAGGTAGGCCAGGGAATCTGAATTTAGTGATTCCAGTTCCATTATCAAAATCACTTATCTATTCGATTAGGAATCGAATAGATAAGATTCCTATTGATTTTCATTGGCTCCACCATCTCAAAGACATTACACTCATGGACATTCACTGTGATCTGTGGTCACATACACTGCCTGCATTTGTATAGTGCTTTACTAGTCCCTAAGGACACCAAAGCGCTTTACACAACATTCATTCGCCCATTCACACACACATTCACACATCGGTGATGGCAGCTACATTGTAGCCAGCCACCCTGGGGCGCACTGACAGAGGCGAGGCTGCCGGACACTGGCGCCACCGGGCCCTCTGACCACCACCAGTAGGCAACGGGTGAAGTGTCTTGCCCAAGGACACAACGACCGAGACTGTCCAAGCCGGGGCTCGAACCGGCAACCTTCCAATTAGAAGACGAACTCCTAACTCTTGAGCCACGATCGCCCCTGCTGCGGGTCACATGTTTGAGGTGTTTGTTGTGATCAGCGCTGTTACTCAACAAAGTAATTATTGCACATATTACACAGAACACTTTTCTTTAAAGTAATGCAGTACGTTACTTAGTTACACCCAGGAGAAAGAAATTTGTTACATTATTTTCAAGTTTCTCCGTAAAATAAACTGAAACTCATCATTTAACACTATAAACCTGAGGCTTCAGCCCCACACAGACACAAAGCCTGTCCTCATGAGGACACACATCATCTTTCTCTTAGTGTTCAGGTATGAACACAGCGGTCGTCATGGTGATTCTACTGTAGAAGCATGAACAGACAGAGGCTGCAGCCTGACTGCTCAACAGTTTGTTCCCTGTTGAAGTCCAGGCTCTGGGTGCTGAGGTCTGCACACACTCAGCTTTAGCATCATTCTGGGTTCTTGGCTAGCTTAGAGTTAGCATGCTGTCTGTGCAAAGAGCCGAAGTCTGTTAGCATCATAATGGAGCTGTTTCTGTCCTGGAGCAGTCTCCACTGTACCATCGTGCTCTCATCCTTTAATGCCATAAAAATAAAAGTCATGTCCCCACTGGAGACGGCACTACTATTTTCCTCTGACACACAAACGGAAATCAGCTGATTGTAGCGAGGTTGCAAGACCCGATAAGCGTGATCGATAGGAACAAGGAATTGGACTACTGGGAACCAGTTCTCCTCCATTCCCATCCCTACGTTCAGGTCTTTTAATCAATAAATTTGACCTGTTAGTAAATACTGCAGTATTGATAAGACAAACTGTGCTGCTATCAATATTTATTAATCATTAATTCATTGTACCAGCTGTTAAAACTTTGAGAAACTCTGACAAAAAGGCAGCCGGAGCTCTCTGATCATGACCAACAGCACAGGAAGGTAGGCAGGGTCGCTTTAATTCACTGCACGTAGCTAAATGCAGCCAATTCAATTCAATTTTATTTATATAGCGCCAAATCACAAAAGTCGCCTGAAGGCGCTTCATAGATACAGAGAAAAACCCAACAATCATATGACCCCCTATGAGCAGCACTTGGCAACAGTGGGAAGGAAAAACTCCCTTTTAACAGGAAGAAACCTCCAGTAGAACCAGGCTCAGGGAGGGGCGGGGCCATCTGCTGTGATTGGTGGGGTGAGAGAAGGAAGACAGGATAAAGACATGCTGTGGAAGAGAGACAGAGGTTAATAACAGATATGATTCAATGCAGAGAGGTCTGTTAATACATAGTGAGTGAGAAAGGTGACTGGAAAGGAAAAACTCAATGCATCATGGGAATCCCCCGGCAGCCTAAGTCTATTGCAGCATAACTAAGGGAGGATTCAGGGTCACCTGGTCCAGCCCTAACTATATGCTTTAGCAAAAAGGAAAGTTTTAAGCCTAATCTTGAGATAGTGTCTGTCTCCTGAATCCAAACTGGCCACAGTGAAGTAGCTCAGTGGTTAGCACCGCTGCCTCACAGGGTCTCCTGGCTTGAACCCAGCTCGGCCACTCTTACACGTGTCCACTCAGGGCATTGACACAGAAGAGATTCTTCATCTCAGAAGCCGCTGGTTAAAGGAAGGAAAGCAAATGTAGCTGTGTGTGAGCAGAGAAATGCGTACAGCTGTGGGCAGAAGGTTCATCCATTCACTCATCACAGACACGAATGGGTTACATGCAAACACTACCAAAAACAAACAGAAAATAACAGCATATTTCAAGACAATAATTTGAAACAAGTGTACGCAAGCACGAGTTTTTCCGATATGCAACTGATTTGCAGAGGTCTGGAAGAAGATCCAAGTTGTCACAGAAGAGAGCAAAATGGGTAAGATATTCAAGAACAGGATCAGTTTGTGGAGTATACTTAAAGGCTGGGTCGGTGCCAGGAAGACAAACTATGAACGAATGAATTCAGATATCAGACAGAAGCTTATTACTGGCTACCAAAAGCATCCTGTTGAGCTGCAACAGCATTCATCCCTTCTGAAAGAAAGACAGATTTCCGTCTGGAGAACTTGTAAGATATCATCCCCTGAAGCTGAAGCAAACCAGGCAAACATTACTGATGGACAGGTAAATCTCACCTGGCTCGGCGAGCCTCGTCCAGCAGCTTGTCGGCCCTCTGGATGTCGTCGGCACTTTCCTGCAGGATGTTTTCCACATGTCCCAGTTCTCCCACTTTCTGCCGGATCTCGTCGGTCAGGTTCTGCAGCTGAGCCGGCGTGGTTGGCATCTGCATGTCCAGAACCTCGTTTGCCACAAGTTCAATGCTCTCAAGATCTGCAGCGTCCTCTGAAGTGCCACAAATGCAGTCAGTTTATCTGCAGCCAGCCTCTTTAAAAAGAACTTTTAATCTCCGATCAATGAAAATAAATACCCGAAATTATTCTCAGTCTATCCAACCGTGTCTGAAAGCTTGTCAAGTTATTAGAAACCAGTTTTCAGAAATAATTTCAGCTCGTTAGCAGTTTCTTTAATGTGCCGTACGCAGCAGATGACACGAAGGAACGAGTCTGTGAGCGCGTCGGCCTCTGAGAGTGTCCCAGACACACAAGAGTAGATGGTTTAGTTTCTGATGATTTCATGTACACTACATGATCTAGGATCCTTTAATGCTGCTGCACAGACAGACAGAGAGCTTCTGAGTTCATGTTTGTTAAACAGGATCTATGAGACCTGCAGAAATACAAGAACAAAACTCAACATTGATTTTCTTTTCCATCAGTTAGGGAGTTTTGGTTGTATTAAGCACTGGAAGCAGCTTTGGATCCAGGTGTCGGCTATAACCTGGATTGATTTTTTTCCCGTAATGTCATGTGACGGTTGAGCAGGCTGTAAGAAGCCTGCTAATATTATGTAAGAGGGCTGTTTGTTCCACATGAAATGTGAATTTGCTTTTGAAAAGAAAGCAGCTTAATAATGATTCAGGAAAAACAGAGTCTGACTGATTTAGTTTTTCCTGAAATAAAAACGCGTTCCATTCAGGAGAAGAGGGCGGGGAGCATAATAATTTGTATTTGTATTCTATTTTTATCTTATTGTATATTTATTTTATTTTATTCTACTGTATATAGTATTTTATTTTATTCTATTCTGTACAGTTGTGTACTGTATTTATTCTTATTGTGTTCTAATTTTTGCCTCATAACTTTTGCACTGTCCACTTCCTGCTGTGACAAAACAAATTTCCCACGTGTGGGACTAATAAAGGTTATCTTATCTTATCTTATAATGGTCACCATCAGACATGGCGTTCATAAAAAGAAGCTTATAGTTAAGTTCAATAAGGAAGATCTGTAGTCACACATCTGTTTGCTGTCCAGCTGTTTGGTGGTTCATCTACGATTACATCACTTTCTCACAGTGACACAATGTTACCGCTCTAGTCCAATCATCTGCAGTCTAATCAGCCTGGACTCTACTTTCAGTCTCAGTGCACCTTTGTGCAACCCACCCCCCTAACCCTCTCCCATGTTGCTCAGGCTCCATCCAAGCCTCCATCTTCATCTCCACCACCGATGTCTAGACTCTACGGGGTCCCTGTCACAGCTTGCATGCAACTCTGCTTCAATGGGTCGTTAGAACCTAATCGCTAAATACCTTAACTGAAGTCTTTATGTCAATGAATCAGTTTCACTTCCTTCCAATGATCTCTCCTGATTGTCTCAGGGAAAACTGATGTAACCGTAACTACGGAGGCATTTGAACCAAACAGGAAGTGACACATACGGGTGAGGAAGTCTCTGATGTGTCTGATGAGGCTGCGCAGCTCCTCGTTGCTCTGGTCAACTTTCTGTTTGGTCCTGTTGGTCTTCATCAGGACGTTCTGAGCACTCAGCCTGGCCTTGTCCGCCTGTAGCTTTGCTTCTGACACCTGAGGACAAAACTCAGGTGAGAAAACCCAGCACAGTTCACCTGGAGTGAACACGGAGCAGCAGGGCTCACACCCACCATCTTAGACAGCTTCTCCACTTCCTCCATGGCATGGACAATTTCCTGTTCAGAGTCCCGAGCCTTCCTCAGGACACTGTTGGCCGTTGCTACCGCACCACTACAGCCTTCTCCTCCACACCTGGCCCTGCCCTCGGGATTCACGCAGCCCAGACCACCGCAGGAAGAAGACCCGCATGCGTCTTGACCCAAAGATGGACTGCCACAGGTCTGGCAGAACCAGGACAGACAACACTCAGTGTTCATGCGTTTATACTGAAACTAACAAACGTTTGTGTTTGTAATACACCAAACTCTGTCAACCTGACCTGTGCCGCTCTCCCACCTTGCTGCTGAGCTCTGCTAGGTCCAGACTCTGCAGTTCTCCTGCCAGGTCATCCAGTTTTTGAGCATGCTCAGACTGTCTCTTCATGAACTTCTCTCGGGTCTGGTTCAGTTTGTCTTCTGTGAGCTGCCGTAGAGCAGCAGAGGCTTCGACCGGGCTGCCGCTGTCGATGGTGGAGGCGTTAGCTCGGGCCTCGGCCTCCTGGGACTGCAGGAAGTACTTAGTGATGCTGTCTGTTGCACCTAGCAACACACCGAAAGTCAAAATCAGCTGAAGGCAACTTTATTTAAATTCTGAAATCCCTGTACTACCTATTTTAGTACTCCTTGGCCCACCTAGTTTCCCTGTGACCTTTAACCCTTTACCTCTGATGTCGGAGTTCTTGATGAACTCGACCTGGTCCAGGAGCTCCTGGACTGTCCCCTCCAGTTTCTGTGCCTCTGACATCACAGTGTCCAGTTTAGTTCCTGCAGCAGAGTCCAAGTCCTCCACCTGGACCAGAGTCTGTTCAGTAAGGTTCAATGTGTGGCTCAGGGCTCCCATCAGGTCACTGAGGGACAAACACGGGTCCGAGGTTAGCATGAGCTGCTTTAGTGCTCAGAGTTCTTGCAACAAAAGTGTTCTCAGCAAACGGCCTTTGGATCTTTGGACCACTAAGATTAATGATTCCTCATAAAACACCAAAACACTCTGATGAAGTGCTAACCGGAGATCGCCACACGCCTTTACCAGCTCAGCAGACTCTCACCCTCTGCTGGCAGGAGTTCTCAAAGTCCACAGGCCAAAAACAATGTTTGAACGGGCCACTAACGACCCGCAGGCCACACTTAGAGAACCCAAGCTTTAAGGAGATGAGATTGAGAGCACATATGTAGTTTAAATGAGAGGTGGTGAGGATTCGCCCAAATTAAGAGTTCTTATGACCTAATGGCCCATGTATATTTTTACTGGCTTGTAAAAAAGGTTTTGTTATATTTTGAAATATTAACCTAATTTAATTGACACAATATTCTAGATTATTTCACTTTTAATCTGGAAAAGGATAGGCTTCCACTAGGGGTGGATTATTCGATTAAAATCGATTCTGGCTTGGATAACGTGATATCGATTCATTAAAATCCTGAATCAATTTTTAAATATTAATTAATTTTGCTCAAAACGCCAGAATCTCGAATTAAACCTCACAAAATTTCAACAACCACCAAACAGCTAAAACAGTAAATGAGAACAGACACAAAGCTCGGACCCGTCGACGCATCAGAATCAGCGAGCTGTCGGCTTTCTCACCCGACGGCACGGACACGGTCAGGCTGAAAGCCGACAGCTGGCCGATTCTGATGTTTTGGCGGGTCCGCGCTTTGTGTTCACGCCCTTTTTGCGCTCGATTCAGAAGCTGCAGGTTTGATCTCTCTCCGAACAATATTGACCCAACCAGCAGCAAAAGAAGATCCAAATTACGCTTCACGTAAACATCGTCTTAGTTTTGCTTTCACCACGATAAAAATCACACTTCATGCATATGGCGTTATTTTTGTGCCGCTATTCTGAGCGCACGTAAAAAAAGTTTGCAGGTGCAAGTGTTGCATTTTGAGGAGAAATTTATTTTGAGCGAAGAAAAGCTAAATTTGAGTGAACAAAATTCATTGCTGCGTGCAAAAACTGTATTTCAGTGTTTGCTGTTATCCACACACACACACACACACACACACACACACAACAGCCCCTCTCGCTCAGTTTTTGCGTTTGCACTTGTTCGCAATGTGTTGCTCGCGCTCTCAACATTTCTGCTCAACTCTTTCTCTACACCGTTATATTTGTGCAAAAAAATCTGATTGGCTGTTCTGGTCTCCAATCAGCTCGAAATGACGAAATGCAATATCCCAGAATGCATTTTGTCCAAAACTCAAACCAGGCAGTGGCGGAGGAACACAGCGTGGCGGAGTTTGAAATATTACTCTTTCTGGGTCACAAAATAAACTTTTAAGATATTTTCGTGTGAGAATGTTTCTGTGTGAACTTCAAATACCTGCTCGGTTCATCAAGACATCACATATTTGCATAACTGCTCTAATGTTTTCAGAGATGCCTGTTACCCAACAGGTGGGGGGGATTTAAAAACAGTCCTAAAATGTACAGGTAGCCAGTGGAGTGAAATTAAAATGGGGGTAATGTGCACAGACGTTTTTGTCCCAGTCAAAAGACGTGCTGCAGCATTTTGCACAACCTGCAGACGCCTAATGGATGCATCGCTAACCCCACAATAAAGTGTGTTACAATAATCCAGCCTAGATGTAACAAAGGCGTGGACTACTGTCTCACAAAGCCGTTTCGATAAGATGGGCCTTACTTTAGCTAATTGCCTCAAATGAAAAAAGTTATATCTTACAACAGCTCTGAGCTGGCTTTCAAGTTTAAGATCTGCCTCCATTTTAACTCCCAGATTAGTGATGACTGGTTTAACAGACTGTGCCAGCGAACCAAGATCTATAGTAGTGGCCTCATCACTTCTGTTTTCTGCTCATTAAAATGTACAAAGTTCAAAGCCATGCAGGCCCTTATTTCATCAAGACACCTGAGCAAAGGGTCTACTGAGAAGTAATTTAGGGCTTCAGGTGAGAAACGGGCTCAAACCTGTCAAAGACAGCAGAGCTAAGGACAGAAGGGTCGAGAACGGACCGGGAAGTCTGCGCAGATAGCACTTTATCAATAAAGAAGTGCAGGAAGTTTTCACAAATTTCCTGAGAGGACTCGACACCAACCGTCTGTGGAGCATGAAGGACCCTGTCAATAGTCTTAAATAAAGAATGAGGCTTACGGCAGTTTGCCTGAATAATAGCAGCAAAATGTTTCTGATACGAATTCCAGTAATTATGTAATATTTGGTACGACACCTGAAGTTTATCCTCCTCCCATTTACGTTCAGCTCTCCTACACTTCATTCAGCCAGGGTTCAGATTTGGCTTTAACTTGCCTAAGCTTAAAGGGGGCCACTGAATCTAAAACGGTTTGGCAGACTGAGTAAAACCAGAGGAAGGGTTCAAAATACGACAGCACCGAGCAACAACAGGAGGAGGATTAACTTTGGTACAAGGGAAACCTCAAACAAGACAGGCTTACGATGCGACCATGTCCCAAACCTCTAGGTTAGAGACAGGTAAATCCTGAGTTAAAACCAGACCCAACGTGTGCCCATATTTTTGTGTAGGCACAGACACAGGTTGCACAAGATCAAGAGTCAATAAGATTTAAAAAGTCCTTTGCCATTGGCTTGTCGGGGCAGCACACGTGAATAAGTCCCCACCAATAAAGACACGATCATATTTTGGCATAATTTCAGCCAACAGATCAGAAAAGTCGTTTAAGAAGTCTTGATTGTATTTGGGGGTCTGTAAACCACAGCACAGAGCACTGTGTGAGAGCGACCTAGCTCAAACACACTCAGTTCAAAGCTACTAGGTGATGTTGATGAGGACCGTGGTTTACATTTATACTGCTTCTTAAAATCAACCGCTAGTCGTCCTCTGCCTGATATTCGAGGAGAGTTTAAAAAGCAGCTGTCCTCCGGTAAGAGATCTGTGAAAGCGCTGGACTCACCTGCCCTTAACCATGTCTCAGTTATACAGAGGAAATATAAGTGAGACAAGATCATTTGTAACCTTCACTAAAGCTGTTTCTGTGATGAGCTCTGAAACCTGACTGAAACTCTTCAAATAAACCTCTGCAGATGATCTGTTAGCTGTTTGACAACTACTCTTTCAAGAATGTTTGATATGAAGGTTGGAGATTGGCCTATAATTAGCTAAGACTGCTGGGTCTAGAGATGCTTTTTGAGTAAAGGTTTAACTGCAGCCAGCTTGAAGGCCTGTGGTACATAGCTGATCATTAGCTCACGTCAGAGAAGAAAACTGATTGAATTCCAGCTGCGATGTCTGAAATCATGAAAACAGACAACAGTAAGGAGGGTAAACAGTACTTCACCTTTTACTGCAGTATTTTTTAACAGTAGTATTTGAACTTCTACTTAAGTACAGATTGTCTGTACTTGTATCACCTCTGCTGATGTTCAGGTCTCATCAGCACGGTCAGAGATCATCAGAGTGGTCGACAGACACTCGAACAGCGTATCTGTTTTTCTGGTGTAAATTTGTCAGACTGCACTTAGAGAAGGTGTTCCTGACCTTTTTGGTGATCGAGTCTGAGAGAAACAGATTAATCAGAATAAATGCAATCCCACCTGGCCTCCTGCAGCAGCTCCTGGATCTCCGTTAGCGGTTGTGATGCCGGATTCCCATCTAGGATGGTCTGGATGTCGGCAACGCTCCTCTCCATGCTTTCAATGGACTTCCTGTACGGCCCGTTGACGCCGCTAGCTTTGAGGGCGTTTACCTTGTTGACCAGGCGGTGTGTCTGATTGGTCAGCTGGCCAATGATGTTGTCCCACTCGGCGAAGCACTGGTGACAGCGGCTGCAGTTGGGGAAAGTTCCTGAGAATCCGCGAGCGCAAGTGTCGCAGCGCGGCCCGGACACACCCTCCACGCACATGCAGTGACCGCTGACTTTGTTGCACTGCTGCTCGGAGATCCCACGAGGGTCACAGTCACAGGCTGAGGAGACAAGAACAATAACCAATGAGAGTCTGCAGGGCAGACTACAGGAGACGCACTCAAGTACAAAAACACACTTGACTCCAACACAGTTTCAGTGACTTCCTGTTTGCACA
Source organism: Rhamphochromis longiceps (assembly GCF_057381845.1). Taxonomy (NCBI): domain Eukaryota; kingdom Metazoa; phylum Chordata; class Actinopteri; order Cichliformes; family Cichlidae; genus Rhamphochromis; species Rhamphochromis longiceps. Next base: position 70,508,270 of record NC_140563.1, read on the forward strand.
TTAAGAACATGTGTTTAGCATTTGGCTCCAATCAAACATCTGAAGCTTTATTCTGCTGCAGGAACAACAAATTAAGGCTAATTTTTGCTTTTTTAAATTTGATTCACTCTGACCAGGCAAGCCCTCAAAGGCCAGAGAGTCACAGGGTTTAGGGTTAGTCTGGATGACTGATGTGGAGCTCTGTCCGAAGGCTCTGACAGGAGACGAGTTCAAGAACCTGAAGGAAACACAGTGTCTACACTGCTGTTTAATTCATCTCCAGCAGAGGGCGCTACTCTCTCATGTGAACTGATAAAAAAAACAAACAAAGGGACTGATTGTGTTCCTCCAGGCTGCTGTCTCAGTTCTGCTTTTCTTCCTCTCTTCTCCTTGTTTCTGTAAGACCTCCTCCTCCTGACCTTCAGCTTTACTGAACAAAGCGTCTTTGTGGACTTCTGGAGGCTGAGACGGACAGACCGGTCCCATCTCTGTGGAAGCTGGGCCTCAAAACATCTGGGTTTAATTTGAGCTGCAGCAGCCGAGGATGCTGGGAGCTGAAAGGATCCCACAATAAAAGCGTCTGCAGTTTGATCTCAGTCAGAAACAAGTCCCAGACTCTGCACCGAAACTCTGAACCGGATTCTGACCTGGGGCCTGACAGATCGGGACTCTGTTCCAGGTCTCAGAGCTTCACTGACAACTCAAAAGAGTCCGCTTTATTTTTTATTACACCATCACATCTATCACGCCGTCTCACGAGCACATGGCATGGCGAGCCTACCGTGACATTTGATCTCAGGGTCTCCCCAGAACAGTTCTTTACACTCGCTGCACATTCTTCCTCCGAAGCCGGTGTGACAGGAACACTGACCGCTGATCTGTGAACAAATAAACTACAGTCAGACGTGTGGTCTGACGGAGCACAGAAGTACAATTCCATCAAGCTCACACGACAAACCTTTAATGAAATACAACATTTGTTTTCACCTCGAGGACTTTCGGTCCGTTAATCGCCAGGGGCTGCTCACCTCATTGCAGGATGTCCCGTATGAGTGTTTGGGGTCGCAGTCGCAGGTCTGACAACCGGTGCCCGTCGCCATATTCCAGGTGTCAGGTGCGCAGCGGTCGCAATGCTGGCCGACCACATTGGGTAGACAGTGACACTGACCACTGCTGCGGTCACAGTGACAGTCAGAGGACGGGCAGCTGGAGGGAACGCTGCCAAGCCGGTTACAAACGCACTCTGCGGGTACACAACCGTCAAGGTTCAGCGACGATCGTTCGCCTGATTCTGTGAATGTGGTTACCATGGTAACCCCAGCATACTTACTCCTGCAGTCCTGGAGTAGGGCATTGCCATAGTAACCCAGCGTGCAGCTCTCGCAGGCGGCACCCTCGCTGTGGTACAGGCAGCGCAGACACTCACCGGTCCGGGCATCGCACGATTCGGGGTCCAGCATATCAATGTTGTTGTTGCACTGACACGGCTGACACTGCCCACCCGCCTCCTCAGGGTTTCCATAGTAAGCAGGCGAGCACTCGTCACAGCGAGTTCCTGCAGAGGACAAGCAAATGGTTCTTATAAAGACAGGGAGCATAACAATCACACACCAATTCATGCTGGACGCATCGCAGAGCAACTTGGGGTTAGCCCACGGATATTTGGGAGGCAGGCTGGAGCAGCCAGCGATCGAACCACCAAACTCTGAGTGAGACCAGGTGACCTGCTCCTCAGCTACAGCCACCCCAGGTGAGAGCTAGACACCATTTATGACCAACAGGTGATCGTTCCTCAGGTGTGACATCATCACATAACCTGAACCAACAACATGCCTCACATCGAGCTTCATCCTCAGGTTTGACTTTGTTTAAATACAGTTTTAAACTTAACAGCCAATCAGCAGCCAAAGATTCATGCTTATTTAAGGGAACCCCGGCTGTTAAGACATGTTTGTGCTAAAATATGTACTGTGCTTTCAATAACATATATGTGGTATTAATGGGGGCGATCGTGGTTCAAGAGTTGGCAGCTCGTCTTGTAATCAGAAGGTTGCCGGTTCGAGCCCCGGCTTGGACAGTCTCGGTCGTTGTGTCCTTGGGCAAGACACTTCACCCGTTGCCTACTGGTGGTGGTCAGAGGGCCCGGTGGCGCCAGTGTCCGGCAGCCTCGCCTCTGTCAGTGCGCCCCAGGGTGGCTGTGGCTACAATGTAGCTGCCATCACCAGTGTGTGAATGGGTGGATGACTGGATATGTAAAGCGCTATACAAATACAGACCATTTACCATTTAAAATAGTTACTCCTCGGCCTCCTTTAGCAGTAATGATATCTGTAACAAATGTAGCATATTTGCAGCTCTGGAGGCCAGGATTACTGAATTGGAGACTCGGCTTCGCACCCTTCATTCACCCGTAGCTAGCCAGGCCCCTGTAGCTGGTGCAGCCGAAGATAGCGTAGGCCCCGCTAGCTGTTCCCCGGCAGACCCCAAGCAGCTGGGGAAAGAGGGTGGCTGGGTGACTGTGAGGAGGAACATAGTCCTAAACAGAAGCCCCAGGTACACCACCAAGCCGTTCATGTGTCTAACCGTTTTTCCCCACTCGGCGACGCACCCGCCGGGGGTTGGGACCAGCAGAGTTGCAGTCTTACACCCCTCTCTGCAGCTTCTCTCCTCCTGCTACCCCCCCAAAAACCCATCTCCATAGAGACTGTGTCAGCTTCCAAACAGACAAAAAACAAACTAAAAACCAGCAACAAACAACTTAAACATAAACAATTACAAAGAAAGAACAATACAGCATCCACATCTGAACCAAAGAGTAAAACAGTGAAATGTGGATTATTAAATATTAGGTCTCTCTCCTCCAAGTCTCTGTTAGTACATGACTTAATAATTGATCAACAAATTGATTTACTCTGCCTTACAGAAACCTGGTTGCAGCAGGATGATTATGTTAGTTTAAATGAATCAACACCCCCGAGTCATTCTAACTACCAGAAATCTTGAAGCACAGGCCGAGGGGGCGGTGTGGCAGCAATTTCTCACACCAGCCTATTAATTAATGAAAGACCAAGACAGACTTTTAATTCATTTGAAAGCCTGATGCTTAACATTGTCCACCCCAGCCCACCCACCACTTTAATCACACTCTAGATCTTGTTTTAACATATGGCATCGAACCTGAACATTTAACAGTGTTTCCTGAAAGCCCTCTCCTGTCTGATCATTTCCTGATAACATTTACATTTACAATAATTGATTACACAGCGGTGGAGAGTAGACTTTATCAAAGTAGATGTCTTTCTGAAAGTGCTGTAACTAAGTTTAAGAATATAATCCACCCACTGTTATCATCTTCAGTGCCCTGTACCAACACAGAGCAGAGCAGCTATCTGAACGCTACCCCAACAGAGGTCGATTATCTTGTTAATAATTTCACCTCCTCACTACGTACGACTCTGGATACTGTAGCATTCCTACAAAACTGCTCAAAGAAGTCCTGCCATTAATTAATTCTTCGATCTTAAATATGACCAACCTATCTCTAATAATCGGCTATGTACCACAGGCCTTCAAGCTGGCTGTAGTTAAACCTTTACTCAAAAAGCATTTCTAGACCCAGCAGTCTTAGCTAATTATAGGCCAATCTCCAACCTTCCTTTCATATCAAACATCCTTGAAAGAGTAGTTGTCAAACAGCTAACAGATCATCTGCAGAGGTTTATTTGAAGAGTTTCAGTCAGGTTTCAGAGCTCAGCACAGCACAGAAACAGCTTTAGTGAAGGTTACAAATGATCTTCTTATGGCCTCTGACAGTGGACTCATCTCTGTGCTTGTCCTGCTAGACCTCAGTGCAGCGTTCGATACTGTCGACCATAATATCCTATTAGAGCGATTAGAACATGCTGTAGGTATTACAGGTACTGCACTGCAGTGGTTTGTATCATATCTATCTAATAGACTCCAGTTTGTGCATGTAAATGGAGAGTCCTCTTCACACACTGAGGTTAATTATGGAGTTCCACAGGGCTCAGTGCTAGGACCAATTCTGTTTACATTATACATGCTTCCCTTAGGCAGCATCATTAGAAGACATAGCATACATTTACACTGCTATGCAGATGACACCCAGCTCTATCTGTCCATGAAGCCAGATAACACACACCAATGAGTTAAACTGCAGGAATGTCTTAAAGACATAAAGACCTGGATGGCCGCTAACTTTCTGCTTCTTCATTCAGATCAAACTGAGGTTATTGTACTCGGCCCTGAAAAGCTTAGAAATATGGTATCTAACCAGATTCTTCCTCTGGATGGCATTACCTTGGCCTCCAGTAACGCTGTGAGGAACCTTGGAGTCATTTTTGACCAGGACATGTCCTTCAACGCACATATTAAACAAATATGTAAGACTGTGTTCTTCCATTTGTGCAACATCTCTAAAGTTAGAAATATTCTGTCTCAGAGTGACGCTGAAAAACTAGTTCATGCATTTATTACTTCCAGGCTGGACGACTGTAATTCATTATTATCAGGATGTCCAAAAAACTCCCTGAAAAGCCTTCAGCTGATCCAAAATGCTGCAGCAAGAGTCCTGACAGGGACTAGAAAGAGAGAGCAGATTTCTCCTGTTTTGGCTTCCTGTTAAATCCAGAATTCAAAATCCTGCACCTCACATACAAGGTCTTAAATAATCAGGCCCCATCTTATCTTAATGACCTTGTAGTACCATATCACCCTATTAGAGCACTTCGCTCTCGCTCTGCAGGCCTACTTGTTGTTCCTAGAGTATTTAAAAGTAGAATGGGAGGCAGAGCCTTCAGTTTTCAGGCCCCTCTTCTGTGGAACCAGCTTCCAGTTTGGATTCAGGAGACAGACACTATCTCTACTTTCAAGATTAGGCTTCAAACTTTCATTTTTGCTAAAGCATATAGTTAGAGCTGGACCAGGTGACCCTGAATCCTCCCTTAGTTATGCTGCAATAGATGTAGGCTGCCGGGGGATTCCCATGATGCATTGAGTTTTTCCTTTCCAGTCACCTTTCTCACTCACTATGTGTTAACAGACCTCTCTGCATTGAATCATATCTGTTATTAACCTCTGTCTCTCTTCCACAGCATGTCTTTATCCTGTCTTCCTTCTCTCACCCCAACCAATCACAGCAGATGGCCCCGCCCCTCCCTGAGCCTGGTTCTGCCGGAGGTTTCTTCCTGTTAAAAGGGAGTTTTTCCTTCCCACTGTCGCCAAAGTGCTGCTCATAGGGGGTCATATGATTGTAGGGTTTTTCTCTGTATCTATGAAGCGCCTTGAGGCGACTTTTGTTGTGATTTGGCGCTATATAAATAAAATTGAATTGAATTGAATTTTACACTGATGATAAAGTATCAGAAATACTGCCGATGCTGTCGTCAGTAGACTGAAACAGCTGTTGTGTTGGCATGCTTTTCAATGATTTTAACAGATGCGCACCAGAATCCCCGCCTCAACCAGACCAACATGGCAGCTGGACTGACGCTGCGACCAACCAAGCGTCTGCATCTAAATATCTGTGATGAGGTCTTACCTCTGTGTCAGCGTCTGTGTAAATAAAGTTTTCACCTTTGTATCCTGTGTTGCAGACACAGGTGACCTGCTGAGAGTCATCGCTGCGGTAACAACTTCCTGCAAACTGCCGCGGGCTGCCGGGGCCGTCGGGACACATGCAGGGACGACAGTGGTCACCTGACCCCAGGGCTGGGTCACCATAGTAACCATCCAGACATCTGAAAGACAAGAGCACCGATGGCATCATCCTGCTAAATAAACCCAATGGCGATTGGCTGACGGACGGTGGGTAAGTTACCTGTCGCAGGCGCGTCCCGTCGTGTGGTCCCTGCAATCGATGCAGTGGCCACTGTCGGGGTCGCAGACATCGGCGTGACCGTTACAGAAGCAGGGGCGGCAGGCGGGGAAACCCCAGCGACCCGGCAGACAGCGGTCGCACTGCCGACCGTACGCACCCGGAACGCAGGAACACTGTCCGGTCAACTGATCGCAGAACACACTGAGAGAACCCTGAGGGTCGCACCCACACGCTGAAAGACACGCACGACGAGGTCACACAGAGGTCAGCGTCAGTAAAGCTTCAGCGCTGACTGTAAACAGATTTTTCATTGATTATAGATGGAGGTGGTTTTGACCTCGGCAGCCGTTGGGTCCAAACTGAAACGTGGACGGAGAACACCTGTCACAGTTCCTGCCGACCACGTTGGGGCGGCACTCACACTGCCCGCCGTGGGGGTCGCACACGGTGCTGAGCGAGCCCTGAGGGTCACACTGGCATTCTGGGAAATGGCATCAGACAAGGAGACACGTCAGAATAACGAGAAGACGCTAAAGCCTCAGTGACAATAGATTTATGACCGCAAGGAATGCGGAGGAGGAGGAGGAACCTGCCGGGTCCTGTCGAGGAAGTGAAGCCTAAGGCGATGGTGAGAGGATGAGTGACAGAGATTAACGTGAAGCGGGGGAGGAGGGGAAGGGGATAAAGATGTGAGGGATCAAAGGTTGGCGTTGGAATGAGGAAGAGGTTTTTGTTTCAGATTTTAAACTTCAATGTTTGGAAGGTTCTCTGAATCTGATTCCTCCTTCCTGGAGTCCTTCCTGTCCAGAGTTGGACAGCAGAAATATTTTCCCCTTCTCTTTCTGACTCTCTCTGATTCTTCCGGGAGGTTTGTTTCCGTGAGGAAACCCCAACCCCTCCAAAGTCACCATAAATACAGACACTGCCCTGAGCTCTAAGCCCTGAGTGTCTCACAAGCAGCCCTTTTCTTTTAAACTCCAGCCAGGAAGCGAGGTTATTAAAGTGAAATCACAGTGCTAAGCTGTGCTACCTTTAGCTCCCTGGTGCAACATGGCGGAGATGCTGAAGATGAAGTTTCTGCAGATGTCAGTTATCGGCGTCTTGACGACACTCTGGCTGTTCTCCAAGCACCGATAACGCTGGAAAGTCTCCCAGGCGACATTCCCGCCCGAGTCCCCGCCCTCTGAGCCTGTGAATATCTCCAAGTTCTTACAGTGAGGCATCAGCACGATCTGAGAAAAATCCCAAATAACCAGGTCAGGAATGAGCATGTTTCACTTTCTGTAACCAGGCTGGCTGAATGTGGTTTTGGTCTGCACTGAAGAAACTGACTGACTTCACGCTCTACTTCCTGAAGTAGAAGATCTAAGCACGCTCACCGAGTCGATCAGCGTATATGGAACCTGGACATCCCCAAAGGTAGCGTACAGTGGCAGGCTGAGGCGGATGGTGTAGTTCAGACCTGATTCAAAACAAACCGGTCTGGGAAGAACCACGTACCTGTAGGGAGAGATCGGGTTAGATACTGAAACCCCAGCAAGGCGAGATAAGCAGATAGACAAAGGCCACGCAGAGGGTCAGCGTGACAGGATGATGGGCTGAGATCAGCTGGGTGAAGAAGGGATAAGGCTTGCAGGAACTAGTCGGTGCTCTTATATTTCACACTTCGACCGGGTTCTTGTCGAAAACTTGTCATGATTTAGAAACTTCTCTCCTGACCGTGAACTTGGGTGAAGCGAGATCATCTGGTTGTCGTCGTCGGGCACCGTGTTGATGCAGCGGCTGTCCGGCTGGATCGGTCCGGGTCTCATCACCGTCATCAGAACCTCCTCCCACACGTCCGGCAGCTGCAGAGCCGACAGACACACAGAGATGTTACCTCTATGCACATAAATAAGCAGGCGCGTGCACGTTTATCTTCTTTTTCAGGCTAACAGATGAGGCAGGTACACGGGTCAACAAAGGCTACAACAACGAGATAAGTGCCAAAATTCTCCCACTGATTCGGGACATGACGACGCACACGTTCAATGGCAGACTCACACCTGCGGTTCGTAGCGGATCAGGATGTCATATTCCATTGAGTGAGGGACGTTGTCTACAGTGAACTCCAAGAAGGCCCCCTCTGGTACGTTGGCTAGCCCGATGCCTGTCCAAGTGGGACTACGGTCCTGAGGGTGTGGCCTCTGGACCACCGTCACTCCCTAAAGAGATGAGATGCAGACACAAAGCTGATGAATACCCTCAACACCTCACATAATCCTGCTGAACTGACATGGAGATGAAATGTGCGAGCCAGCAGGAGGAGAAACTAATCCTCACAGACTGCAGGTCCACCTGTAACAGCCGCCCTGTAACCCAGAGTAAGGTCAGACACTGAAAGGACACTCACAGGTCCAAACTTTGCATCCTCAGCCTCGTAGGTGTAGTGATCCAGAGCAATGAAGTAGAATCCAGACTCCACCTGATCGCAGCGGCGGCTGAACATGTGATCTCTGCAGATGCACTGACCGGTCACGTGATCACACCTGCACGCAGACAGGAAATACAAACATCACAACAAAATAAAATTGTTGGTTCAACTCCCGACGGAGCAAATGTGACATGATACCTAACTCACTGATTGTTGATGGCGCCTCCGAGGTCGCAGTCACATGGTCTGCAGCCGTCCATGTCGTTACTGAGACCCCAGTGTTCAGGCTGGACACACACACTGTTTACAGTCATCTCTCTGCACTAATGTGATGTATAGTGTGTTTTGCATAAATCTCATTAAACAAGACTGATCTTACAGAGTGTGTGTGTGTGTGTGTGTGTGCGCGCGCGCGCGCGCGCGCCTCACGTCCTGACATGTGTCTTCTGTTTACGTCGGGGTAAATGTCTGAGAGCTCAAAGCTCAGGCTGACTAACAGCAGAGAGCCAAAAGCAAACATTAACCCGATGACTTCATGGAGAGCATGAATGTGGCTCCACAACAAAGGCTCTGCAGCATTAAACGTCCCTCCCAAAGCCAGCCGCCTTTAAAGACTTTTGTTGCTGGTGTGAACTGGTTATCCTCTAACTGGACTGGAGCAGCTCTGTATGACATACTGGGAGCTTTGTTTAATATGAACTGGTCCTTCTTCATCCTGTCGCACTCACTGCAGTGTGAACGGGATCTTTCTTTAGAAGAGATCCCGTTTGCCCCTGCAACAGATTCAACTCGTGAAAACCAGCCAATCAGAAAACAGCGCAGCCTTACAGAGACGGGAGCTGAGAGTGAGGTGTGAGACGACACGAATGTTCCTTCTGCTGCTGGTCTGACTCCAGTCTAACCAGAATGAATGGTCTGAATGGGTTTCTCACCACACACTGGTCACAGTCTCGCCCGGTCACCAGACGTTTGCAGAAACAACTTCCTGTTTCTCTGTCACAGGGGTTTCCTCCAGGTAGAGTTCCCAGAGGACTGCAGGTACACGCTGTCCAACACAGTAACACACAAAAGTACATCACCAAGGCAACGCAGCTTCATTCATAACAACAATGTTAAGTCCCAGCCACGCCCCCTCGAGGTGCTTTACAGCGTGAGGTGTCTGTGTGGGAGTAATCTGGTATCAGCTGGTCCTGCAGGTGTTTCGTTACGTTTTGTACCTTTGCAGCCTTCAGGCTCATCGCTCAGCCCGAAATGCGCCGGCTTGCAGCGCTCGCAGCGTTCTCCCTCCACGTTGGCTTTACAGCGGCACTGACCGGCGATCAGCCCGCCTCGGAAGTCCGTCGTGCCGTCACAGAGTCCTCCGTTCAGAGAGCCCACGGGGTCGCAGTCACAGGCTGCAGAAACAGGACGTTTAGCCAGCTTAACCAGAACCACAGGAGCAATTTTGCCAACAGGGCGTGTTTAGGTGTGAGACTGACACGGATCCACAGACAGGTGAGGACATGATTCACACACTGTGAGCTTCTCTACAGCGCCACCACCAGCCCAGACGCAGGCACCTCTCTGATATGTTGAAGCATTTTATAATTCAATAAATTAAATGATGGACATATAAGTGCCGTGGAATGACATCATCATAAAAACCGTGAACGTTTCTGACTTTGACCCAAAATAAGATTCGTTTCTATCCTGGAAATTAAACTCCCGCCTCCATCTTTGATCTCTGGAGCACATTTTAACTCTCTACAACGTTGAAGTCACATCACCCACAATCCTTTGCTACTTTAAAGAAATGCAGTGGCAGTAATAACAGAAGGTGCTGCTTATTCAGCCCTCAGAGAGGGATGTGCGAGCTAAGTTGAACTGATCCTCTGTGAGGAGGGCAGGTCTGAGCCTGAGGGAAACCACAAACCTTCATGTGTCACATCAAAAACCCACCTCCATGTTTAGTCTGAGATCCAGCCTTTAATCTACTTCCTGTTGACAAAACAACCTCCTATCCGCGTCTGCCTGTGTCATCATGAAACGTGAACTTCCTCAGAAAACAGCCAACAATTCTTTGTTGATGTGAAAGCAAAGATTGAGGACAAAAAGTCCTCAAAGAACAAAGAAGATGATCAAAAGAGCCATAAAAAACAACCTCGATGGAAGTTTTGGGTAGATGCTTTTAACTTTTAGCCTGGCACCAGTAAAATAACGGTTTACAAACTCTGACACTAAAAAAAAGAGTCAAAGTGGCCATGAACTCACGCTGGCAGATGTTGGTGTCTCTGATGTCACTCTCTGGATGCTGGTAGTAAAACGGTTTGCACTGCTCACAGTTGTTTCCAGCTGTGTTGTGCTCACAGTCGTCACAAACTCCTCCGCTCACGTTTCCCGAAGCCGCAAAGACTGCCCCGTCAAAGTGACACGAGTCCGAGTGCTGGTTACAGTTACACTCTGAGGACACCACAGAAGAAGAAGGGGGACAGTTAAACTACTCCCAGTAGTGATTATGGGCCCTGCCCAGTATGGACCGGTGCAGACTCACTCTTGCAGGCGTTGGTGTTGCGTCCCTCTGCGGGTCTCCAGGGGAGGTCGTGGTAGAAGTCCTGGCACTGTTCACAGTTCAGACCTTTAGTGTTGTGGTTACATAAGCAGTGACCATGAACCTGAAACACAGTCACAAATAATCAATCAGCGTTCGCTTACATTACTGGTCATAAGCTGGGTTTGGGGTTTTTTGTACATGTAGTCAGTTGCCTGTTGCACCGTTTCTTCCAGTGTCTGTGTGATTTTATATTTTTCTACGCTGGTGATGGTTTACTTTCACCACCGGCTCAGCTGCTTATGAAAGAACAACGACGCCAAAGCACAAAGCCTACACTTCGGTCCCCACAGACTGCCATGTTGAATTTCACAGCAGAAGTCAACATGTTTACAACTTGATATGCTGTTTGCTCACATGTTTAAACTGCTTTAAGCTTAAAGTGTTGATTACTAGGGGCGTGGCCTCTTTGACTCACAGGTGGACGTAGCTGCTAGGTGTCTGCTAGGCCTCACCTCAGCTAATTAGAGTCCCTGATTTGATTGGATGTTACAGACACTAATTGGCAGGTATCTGCGTGACGCTCCCTGGAGCCACTTTCCCATTAGCACCCACTCAGACCAACTGGGCTTCCTGTTACAATCGGGTACCTCCTAATGCGCATGGCTGTCGTCATAGCAACGTGGCCATATAAATACAGTCCGTAATTGTCCTCACCATGCCCTCTGTTATCTGCCCAGCTCCCTCGACGGGGGCGCACTCAGAGGCGTGTCCGTAGCAGAAGCAGTTTCCTCGGACCACCATGTCATAGATGGCGTAGTAGTACTTCTCTTTGATCTCCATACGAGAGTCCAGAAGGTTGTCTCCAAGTGTGTGGAGTTTGGTGAACTTCACCCTCAAGTTGGTGATTTTCAGCATGTCTAAACAAAGAACCAGTAAAATTCATCAATAACTGGTTAACACCCCTACGCTTATTCAGTCTCCGTGACGCAGAGAAGGAGACGTACTCTGGATTCGGGGACTGTAGGGGTCATCGATCCTGAATGCTGGATCCAAAACTCTGAAAATCACCTGAGGAAACAAAACAAACAGCATTACCCGCAGCAGTGTGAATAATACTGATGTTAGTATTATTCACAGAAGCAGGAGCAGCAGATGTACCTCTCCTTCAGTGGATGGCTCAATGTCAGAGTAACGCGAGTCACAGATGACATCGTCAACCTTTCTCATTGGACCCCGGTAAACGGACGGGAAGGATGACTCGCAGTCATAAGCAAAGTAACGGTAAACCTGCCACGTCTTCCCGAAGTCAGCTGACCGCTCAATCACCATGGCAGCAGGTCGAAAGGTCTGAGGAAATAAAAACAAAAGTGGGCAAACTGAGGATCGTGTGGTGAGGATGATGGCGTGGTGAAGACCCGGGCTGGACTGCACAAATCTGGTTTATGCACCATGATCACTGACAAAAGCCCAATTAGATTTCCCCTCTGGCGCTGTGGGCAGGATTTATCCTTCAAGCTCAGTCCTCTACCAGAGGCGTCATATGCAAACATTTCATTCTGTTTGATTTCAGATTATTGATACATAATCAGGTTGGTGCAGGTGTTGTTGTCCTTAGTTGCACTGCAGCATGTGACAATAATTAAAGTCTACACTTAAGCTGTTTGTAGTGACTCATGGTCAAAGCAGCCTGAATCCTTGAATCTCTGTCTTCCCGATTCCCTCCATCTGTTTTCTTACCATGTTCACCTCCTCTTCCTCACTTCTCCTCAGCTGGTGCAGCTGTAGCCTCCTGTGATTGTGAGGTCTGGTTACTGGCTGTTACTGGTACTGCTGTTCACGGTGCAGCAGCTAACATGTTAGTAATTTCACTTTAATTCATTATTTTATTGTTTTCTCAGACTTTCAGCTCCACTTTCTTCCACACTAAACTTTTTCTACAAGCTACGTGAGCACACAGCAAAGGTATGGGAGAAGACAGTTGCATTGTGTAATGCCCGACCAGTCCAGCCCTGGTCGTAACCCTTCCCATTATGGAGTACTTGCTATGTCCTTTCAATACACAACAACTCCTCAATCACTGTGTGCACCTGGTTCTTCAGATTAATAGAGACCAGAATCACCTGTCAACTACCCAGAATCCCCTGCTGCATGTGTAGAACTCACCTTGAAGGTCATGATGAGATGCGTGAAGTGAAACTCAGCCTCTAGGTTGAGCTGGATGGTGACGTTCTCCACACCTACAGACAACAGATCATCAGTTACCAACACTCTGTAGATCAGACTCTGTGCGCCACATCGGTTAAAGAGCCCAGAAATCAACAACACGCTGCAGTCGCTGCACATTAACATGATCGGACCTGAGAAAAGAACTAAATCTGTGTCCAAGAACCAACAGTTCAATTCAGTTGTATTTATATAGCGCCAAATCACAACAACAGTCGCCTCAAGGTGCTTTATATTGGACAACAGGACTCCAAAGAGTGACGACCAAAGGTAACAGCAGATCATCTGTGTTAACATGCCCACTGTCAGAGGATGACACCATAAAGGAGTCCACAGCTCAAACACTGCAGCGAGTACCTGGTTCTGCACAAAACACCGCGGCGCAGACGCACTCGCTCTTGTTGGTTTAAAATGGAGCACTGTAACAAAAAATAATTTCCCCCAGGGATCAATAAAGTATTCTGATTCTGATTCATCACGGGAACAGCGAGTTCATCTGGGCAGCAGAGCTCGGCCGAGACAACAATACAAGCTCACAGCACCTACCATCAGCCAATCAACGCAGACTTACAGATACAGCGAGTAATGGAAAATTAACAAAGACATGAAGCTGCCTGGCTAGCGTTACTTTACCACACTGGGTTTGTGGTGAAGAGCACAATGTGTTGTATGAACCTGTAAGAGGTTTGTTCTGCAGTAAAACTAAACTATCTGTTTGATGAACCTGGACAAATGGCAGGTCGGCTGTTTGCCTCCTCACTGCGGGGCTTTTTAAAGCTGAACATCCCCCACCCCTGGGAATAACTACATGGCCTCCAGCAGGGACCCACCCCACAACCTGAGAACCTGTAATCATGGAGGAGTGGAGGATAGAGGGTGATAAAACACAGCCTAGCCACAAACATCTTTTCTTCTGACAGTGAAAACCTGTCTGCAGCTCTCAGTCTTTAAACCTGTAACGACACGTCTGACCTTTGGCCTCTCTGAATGTTCTTCCTCACCATTCTCAGTCTGCCACCAGGTCTTCAGTCTGTTTGGGGCAAACGTAGTGACGACGTTCTCGATGCGATGGCTGTCGGTGCGATTGGCCAGCTCGTTGTAGGGCTCTGACGAGTCGCACACAAAGCACTTCTTCTCCTCCTGGTTTATGAGACAGAGGGGGAGGAAAAGGTTAACAGGAGGTGAATTCCTCGGATTCCTCAGTGCCGTAAGTTACTGCAGATAAGAGGAAACTTTCTGACCACAAACTTCCCACATAAGAAAAGTCTGACTTCACCTGAAATAATGCAAGCTTCTCACTGGTTTTGTTTTTAGAGTTAGTGACAAAACTTTGGAAAACTTCCTTCCGGGAACGTCTCAGTCATTAAGAGATGTCAGAAAGTTGCTTGATTCCCGGACAGCCCAACGTGTTTCAGCTTCTCTCAGGGGGGAAACCAAACCCGAGCGATGCAGTGCAGAGGTTACAAAGGGGGGCAGATGAGGGCTTTTACAGTGAAACAGTGTTACTAGCCACTCAAGACAAAAAGCTGCACGCCGCTCTTACATAGAGGAGCACTAACAGACACATCAAGTCCGACTGAGAACTGAAGCGTCCCTGTTTCTCTGCTGCCTCTGGACAGAATTATAAAAACAACCAATACATTTTATAGTTTTGATGTTCAAGCAGCAACCACAGAGCGAGGATCTGGGACGAAGGACTGAATGAAAGGAAGGAATTAGAGGATGTATAATCAAAGTCACATGACGGAAGAATGTAGGCGACTCGGAGCGAACACGCTGTTATTAGCTACGGATGACACATGTCCACACACATTTGCCTCAAACATTAAAACCTGATGTTTACAATCAGCCTGTGTGGTTTATTGACTTTTGATTGGATGAAAACAGCGTGACCTTTGAGTTTGCTGTGTTTTCTCCACAGGAACATCTGGACAAACATCTGTCTGCAGCCAGCGCTCATGGTTTCCTTATAGGGAGCTCATTTTGCACAGGAAACACTTCAGACTGTAACACACACACGGAGTGGGACTGAGCTGAAGGTCGTTTAAACCGGATGGCTGAGTTTGTCTGATGATACTGGATTCTCCGGTAACGTCGCTTGCGTCTCCGGTACTGAAACGCCCCTGATAAAAGCGCTGCACTGAACTCTTAGCGATACTCAGACCTAATTAGACCACCTAACGTTTAATCCGATAAAGACATCTGAAGTGATCGCTTACACTTCATCCATGTATGAAGACTACCTGAGCACTCATAGCATAAATGTCCCATTCTTTGGACTTCGATGGAAAATTCATCCTGAATCCTTCATATAGGATCTTATTAGAGGTCAGAGGTCACCAACGACTTGTCTCAGTTTTTAAGTTACAGTACTTTCAGTATTTCTGAAAGAAGCTAAAGACTAAGCAGTGATGAGTTCCTGATTGTTGAGCTAAATAGACTGGTACACTCCGGCATGCAGCATGGAGGCGCACGGAGAGGCCGAGCCTGGGGGCGGAGTCTGCTGGGCGATGTGCCCCTTTAACCACAGCTGCCCCCTGTGTTGCCTTTACCTCCTTTTATAAGACGTTTGGTGCCCAGTTGTGTTCTTCTTGGGTCTCTCTGGACTTTTCTCTCTGAGACCTTCAGTCATGATCTTGTTAACCATTAAATTTACCTGCAGGTGGCTGACGATACAGAATGGTTCGGGTCGGTTCATTCCACAGGTGGAGGTGGATGACAACTGATGGGCTCGGCCAATCAGAAGGTCTCCTGTTGCTGGGTAACAGCTGCCTTCAGTGCACACATCACTGAGCTCGGGTTGGCTGATGTCGTCCGCGGCCCCACCCTCCTGAGCACAGGTAAACACCTGCAGACCTGAGAGAAAAAGCTTTAATGGTAAAAATCTGAGCGCAGGATTAACGAAGCCCCGCCCACATTTATTGATTAAAGAGACAAAGCGCAGCTGATTGGAAACTAAACTCAGAGCTGCTTCTCCTGGGCTTGTATTCTGGAGGACATCATGAGGAGAGAAAAATCAGTGAGTCAAACCTTCACGAGTGACTATCTGCAGATTACTGATCATCACTAAGCTGATCTCTGAGAGGACCAAACATGTTTAAAGTCACATGTTACAAACAAACTGCACAGATTTCAACTAAACTTTATTTATCACACATTGACAAAATGTGTGCGTTTGCTTTGAGTTTCATGATCATCAGCTTCTGAATTCTTTTACACATCAAACATGTGGACAAATTCCTAAAGATTATTCCACTAGAACTCATTACAAAAGCCCTCCGAGCCCATTTTATTCTGAAAGTTTCCCGAAGTGTCTAACACTTATTTTCATGTTAGATTATTTCATCATGAATGAAACGAGCGGCTGAGAGGAAGCAGCAGCATTTTGTAATTTTCAACAAAGAAACACGAAGATACAACTCTGGATGTTTGAAATCAAACCCTGACGTGTTTAAGGAAAGTTTGAAATTGGAAAAGTTCAACTTTATTTAACTTACCGAGCAGCAGCGCGAGCTGAAGCTGAAACATGCTGCAAATCCTCACAGTCTGAAGACCCCCCGGACCTCCTCGGACCTCCTTAGCTCCCCTCAAACTCCTCCTCCGAACAGACCGGCTGACTTTCAAATTAAAACATCCGGCCCGAGTAACGTGGTTGTGCTCGCAGCAAGAAAAACACCAAGAACTAAAGAGTTCAAACTGTTGGAGCAGAATAAAGTGATTCCAACACACACACAGAGTAAACAGCTGTTAGCCCTCCTCATCGTTAATTGCCGTTATTTGACTGATTGATTGGTGTCTCTGCAGCTGTTTGAAACATATAAAAAGTTTTTTTCATCTTAAACTCGGTAAATCCCCCCCACTCTCCCCCTCCTCCCTCTCAGGTCCACAGACAAAAGAAATTCCTCACCCCTGCCCCCAATTCTCTCTCTCTCAAGCACACACGTATTTTCTTTGCTGTTGCAGGTGGGATTGAAATCAGGGGGCAG
Organism: Rhamphochromis longiceps; assembly: GCF_057381845.1. Classification (NCBI taxonomy): domain Eukaryota; kingdom Metazoa; phylum Chordata; class Actinopteri; order Cichliformes; family Cichlidae; genus Rhamphochromis; species Rhamphochromis longiceps. The sequence goes on from NC_140563.1 coordinate 70,525,240, forward strand.
GGCTGGGTGTGTGTTTCGGACCCCCCACCTGAACGCCTGTGGCTGTGTCGCGCGCTTGAAGTATGCGCACTACGCTTACTACGTACGGTGCGTACTATAAGTACGAGAAGTGCGGAAGTGAGAGGCTTGTGAAATGGGACGGTCTAGCCATCGTCGCGCTGTTCAGGTTGCCTAGCAACCATGATACTAACCGCGAGAAACGTCCCATACAGCTTTGTGTGACAGAAATGAAGGAAACCAAACACCCTCTGGCTAAGAGGACGGCACAACACAGAAGAGCCACCTCGTCAGGACAGGACTCTGCAGCCTATTCACACCTACAGGCCAGTGGACACTCTTTCAAGGATGAGGATGTAACATCCTGGACAGGGAGGAACGCTGGTTTGAGGGCGGAGTCAAGGAGGCCATTTACGTGAAAAAAGGGAAAGACCATCTCTGAATGGAGGAGGGGCCTAAGGGTACATCTGTCACCATCTTACAATGCTGTGATTGCAGCCATTCCCGTTATTGATCAATGAGCTTTGATCAGTGGTTGTTGATCAATGGTCATGTGAATTTGCATAATAATGATGACGCAACTGACCTCCCAGCCCATTGTTCCTTCAGTGGGCTGGTTTCAGTCACTGTGTAAATGTCCTGCTTATAAGATTGGAAATCTGCAGTCAGCTGAGACTGAAGACGTCCCCTGGATGAGTGATGAAACGTTTCTCCCACAAAACGCTGCGTCCAGATGAACAGAATCAACTTTTGGAGAGTCACTTCCTCCTAGTTTCATGTTATCGATGCTCCTTTAACAGGACCCAATGTAAATAAAGTTTTTTATGATATCCACACAGGATAATTCAGTAGCAGATCAGACTTATTGCTTGTCATGTGATTTCTGCTGCAGAACAAAAACATTCCTGTCTCTGTCTGATGACTTTTCCGGGAGCTCGATGTGAAACACGATGAAGCTTTGAGGAGAAATGATGAGTCTATTTATAATAAAGCACTTTTCACAGAGGTGTGGTCACAAAGAGCTGTGCACCAGGATAAAAGAAGTACATTAATACCAAAACAGCACAAACAGAAAATAAGACTCCACAGAGTCAGCTAAACGTAGTGTTGTGTTAGACTGTTGCACAGCCTTGGTGTCGCAGACGAAAAGCCCTTTTTCACTACAACGTCGTCACATTTTAGTACCTGCTCGGATGGCTATAAACCCCGGCCAAGCAGGTACTAAAACAGGACCTGGTATTAGTGTCATTGTACCACCCACTCAAGGTTTTGGCCACTGGGATGTGATTAGTGTTGCTTGAAGGGCCTCCAGGGGTAATAAACTGTCTTTAATGGAATGACAGAGAGGATGTGAGGTTTAAGAGAAGAGGTCACTCAAACATCTCAAGTTTTTCTGCTTCCTTCCTCTTGTCAGTGCGAAATTAATATTTTATGTCACGTCATTAAATACTAAACTGTTGGTGGAGTGAGAGACTGAAGATCGACCGGGCTGCGTGAGCTGGCCCCAGAGCCATGATTCCACACAGATGGTTGCTGGCCTGGCGAACCTGGAGCTGTGAACGTAGACAGTGAGCAGCGGGAGCTGAGATAAATGATGTGGGCCCTGGCTATTTAGTGCTCCATATGTTAAATGAAGAGATCTGAAAGGAATCCTAAACCTGCAGAGGTTCTGCAGACATGTGACCAGTCACCACCTAACATTAACATGTGGGCCATTTTGGACATTTGATAATCCTGCTAAAAAAAACAACAACCTACTAAACATCATGTAAATTAAATAAACTAAGGCAACTATGATTAAACAAAAGAGTGTTTATACTCTGAGAGGAAGTAAAACACTTTCATTTTGCTCATTATGTGGAGAAACCGGGCAAAGAAGGCCTGAAGATGGACGTTGATCTGTGCCCTCCGAGTGTGTTTACTGATGCTGTGGAGCGTAACCCTGGCATTCTGTCTGTCTTATATCATTATGTTATCAACAAGCCCTCAAATTATATTGGAGAAGATATGAATGCCTACAAAAGTTTGAATGCTTGTCCGTATTTAGTTTAAGATAATAAACCTCTGTTACTGGACTCACCGGACAAGTGGGCCATGGTCACCGCTCAGGTATTTACCTGATTTTTACTCCAACATGTGGGCTTCATAGATAATTGGCAAACCTTCTGGAGGAAACCTGGTCTTGTTAGGAGAGACGGCATCCATCCCACTTTGGAGCAGCTCTCATTTCTAGAAATATGGACAAATTTATTAAACCCCCCAAAATATGACTATCCAGCGTTGGGAGCAGGAAGCAGAGTTGCAGTCTTACACGCCTCTCTGCAGTTTATGTTACCCCCCCCAAAACCCCATCTCCATAGAGACTGTGTCAGCTCCTAAACAGAAAAAAAACAAACTAAAAACCAGCAAAAAACGACTTAAACATAAACAATCACAGAGAAAGAACAATACAGTATCCACATCTGAACCAAAGAGTAAAACAGTGAAATGTGGATTATTAAATATTGGGTCTCTCTCCTGCAAATCTAATTATAAGCTAGTCTAAATAAATGAGTCTTAAGATGATGTTTAAAAGAAAAAATACAATCCAGCAAGGGTGTAGATTTGGTTGTGGCGTTGGTGGGGACGGAGAATTCAACCACCGAACCCTGCCCTGATTCTTTTTTTTACTTTTTGTCTTTGCTTCTTTATTTAAAAAAAAGGAGAAATATACTTCTCTACGTATGCTATTCTACCTGCTTTTAAAGCATTTAAAATACAATTCATAGTTTTATGTCACGGCGGGGTGCGCCGATGTGAATGGAAACAGGACCCAAAAGCAGATGATGACGAGTAGTGTAAGTTTGAACAGAAAAGTGATCCTTTATTGGATGACAGCAGGAGTAAACCAGGAATTCCAAGTAAACTGACAAGACACCAAGAAACAAAATACTAAACGGTACTGAGACCAAAACCTAAACTATGACTGTGGTGGAAAATAACAAGCAAAGACCATAACTAAGACTAATAATACATAACAGACGAAAACCGTAACTAAGACTGAGGTCAAATAAACAGACGACCCGACAATGGCATGCAGAAAACAAAGGGCTTAAATACATACATACATACATACATACATACATGCATGAGGTGATCAGGGGAAGTGGAGACACATGGGGGAACAGCTGACTGACATAAACCTAATGACAGGACCAGGAGGAGGAAAGCTAAATACAATGAACAAAGAACACATGACACTGTCAGAATAAAACAGGAAATACTAAAACTAAACATGACAACACAACTTAACAGACCTAATACGTGATGAATAAATACAAAACCCCAAAACATAGAAAAACCAGGAACAATAACTGCCTAAACTAAAGGCAAAATAGGAAATAACACAAAAACTATTCACATAACAAAATGAGAACTCAGAGCGCTGGGTCAGAGACCCAGCCTGTGACAGTTTTATATGTGAATTATATAATGTTAAATTACTATTAAACAACTGACTAAGTATTTCAGGCTTTAGTTTACTGCAGCCATATTCCATATAAATCAGGTATCATACAAAAATAAAAATGGCTTCAAATACAGTCGTGACAATGAAAGAATATGACTTGAAGGACTTAACATCATTACTTCAGTTAGTACACCAACATCGCTGATACATCAGCACTAAGGGAACACTGAATGACCTGCTGGTTTTTGTCTCATCTAAGATTAGCACAGAGTAAAAGACCTCTCAGCAAAATTATGCAACATTTTAGGCACTGTTGCCCCGATCAGATCAGTGAGCTGGGATTTTCTATTCTCAACATGAACTACTGTTACAGCAACAGACATGGACCCACACAACAACTCAATGTCCACTATGTGAAGCAGCCAAACACATGCCTGCTCCTCTCGTTAACTGAGAAACTGCTGGCATATTTGTTTTACATCTATACTGTCCAGTGTCTCCTGGTGGACATACGGCAGCATTGTTTAAATTTGAATCATTGTTGACCTTAGCCATGTTTTTAGTCTTCTGAGAGCACTGAAGCTTCTTTCAGCCTCAGTACCTGCGTTTTATCCTCAGATTAAAAGTATTATTATGTGCTTGCTTTGCCTCACCTTTGGCCCTGGCTCCTCCCCTCTGCCACCTGATAAAATAACACATGGATTCGTGCCATATAAAAAGTGAGACGTGTCAATTCAGATTCTTTGTCAAACATACACTAATGAATCAGTTTACATCAGCAGCCTAACAACTGTCATGATAATAAATACTAGTTAATCTACAGCACCGAATCATCAGTCACCTGCGACCTCGGCTCTTCACCTCTCAGCTACAACATGGCAGAGCTGCCTCTGTCACCTGATGAATAACAGTGAGACACTCCACATACATGCAGCCACACATGTGCTTCAAATACAGTCACGAACCACCAGGTCATCCTCCAGTTTCACCTGTGATCTTGTGTCACCATTACTCTCTATCACCTGACAAACAGGACAAACATGACAATAAGAATAAAATGTGGAGCTGCTTCAGTGTTTCTGTCACTTTGTGCAGATCCTGACTCGTCAGTAATGTTTGTAGGCTGAGTGCATTTTTAAAACAAGTTGTGCAAACTGCACTACAAGGTGGATATTTGCAAAATCATGACTACCTCATGATATTTTGTCTCAAAAATGAACCCTATGAATATGTCAGTGCCATTAGGATGAAATTATTGTGTCACCAACATTTTGACGTTAGACATATAATTCTAACAGCCTCTGTAAACTAATATCCTGGCTGCTCGAGGCTGCTGTTTTCTCCGACAGCTTCAATCAAAATTAGAAACGCTGCTCTGAGACTGAGAGAACTAATAGTGCTGCTTGTTGTGCAGTTAGTTTCCAAAATACTTTTTTATATCCAGGCTCTTCCTTGTTGCTGCCGTCCTCCTCTCCTCCTCGCAGCGCAGGCTTGCCGCTGCTAAAACTAAACAGAGCTCCCTGAAAGGCTCAGCCAATCACATTGGCCATAATTGTCACACGAGGTAGGACTGCAGTAGAGAACTTAATTTAACTCTTTCTGCACCGCTGGGTGAATGAGACGCTGACAGATCGTTTTTTTGCCAAGACGGATGACGTATGACCAACTGGGCACCCCATCTTGCTACAGTGTTTGTTGTAATTGAATACATTGTGAATAAGACTGACCAAGCTAAACTGTACAGCACAGTGAGAAAAGCATTTCCCAGCCTCAAAAGACACAAGGTGAAAGCTTTTATACAGGCTGTTAGTGCAGATGCAGTTGACGAGTACAAAGTGATGACAAAGAAAGACTGTATTACTGTACCTAAAAAAAGCCACATGCATGTTGAGGGTCGTATAGCAGCAGGGCCATTTAAACAAGACATGGTCATGATATTTGAGCCAGACTTAAACCCCCAGTGGCCAGACGATCTTGAGTTTTTTGACACTTTGGTTAAAGTTAAGAAGGGTACTTTACCTGTCATAACACTAGGTGTCTCTAACCCAACTGACCATGAAATTGTCATTCCAGGCCGTACATTAGTTGGCTCGGTTCAGACTATTACAGCTGTTTTACCTGCTCAGGTGTTTGAAAAAGCCGCATCTGTAGCTACTGTTAACCAGACAAATACACAAGCTCAGTGTAGCGCTAGCGAAGAGTGGGACCCACCTGTAGATCTTAGCCACCTGGGTGAAGAGCAGAGAGTATTAGCAAAACAGATGCTCAGAGAGGAATGCCAGTCTTTCTCTAAAACAGACAATGATATAGGCTGTATTGAAAAACTGAAAATGACCAGATGACCAAAGACTACGAACCAGTCAAACGCACATACCTGTCTGTGCCACGGCCGCTCTACCAAGAGATGAAAAGTTACCTGCATGATTTAATAGCACAAGGCTGGGTCAGGAAGTCAGACTCGTCATACTCCTCACCAGTTGTTTGTGTTAGAAAAAAAGATGGTACTTTAAGACTGTGCATAGACTACAGAGACCTGAATCGGAAAACCCATCCTGATCGCCAGCCCATCCCACGCGTCCAGGATATTATGGACAGTTTGGGTGGAAACTCCTGGTTTTCGCTTTTAGATCAGGGGAAAGCGTACCACCAGGGGTTCATGTCAGAAGAAAGTCGTCCACTCACTGCTTTTGTGACCCCCTGGGGATTATATGAGTGGATTCGCATCCCCTTTGGACTTATGAATGCCCCTGCAGCATTTCAGCGCTGTATGGAAGAGTGCCTGGATGGGCTGCGCGACAACATCTGCATCCCCTATCTGGATGACACATTAGTTTACAGCAAAACGTTCAAAGATCACTTGGAGGACGTGAGAAAAGAGCTCCAGAGATTGAGAGGCTTTGGTATAAAGCTTAAGCCAAGTAAGTGCGACATGTTTAAGTCTGAGGTGCGCTATTTGGGCAGAATAGTGTCTGCAGAGGGCAGTAAAGTGGATCCTGCAGACTTTGAAGCAGTCAAAGCACTCAAAGGTATAAAACCACAAAATGTTGGTCAGCTCAGAAAAATGTTAGGCCTTCTCTCCTACTACAGACAATACATAAAAGACTTCTCCAGAAAAGCAGGTTGTTTGTATGAACTGTTAAAAGCTGACAAAACCCCAGAGAACTCAGACACCACAAAAGGGCCAGCAAATGTAGCCTTGTGGGGCCGGCCGGGCAGACACGGAGACCATGACACTGTTTGCTCCACCCACCAGTGCTGGGGTTCCCAGATTTCACACAGACGCCTCACACAAAGGGCTAGGCGCAGTGTTGTACCAGAGACAAGATGGAAAGCTGTGAGTTATTGCTTATGGCTCCCGTACTCTAACAGCGGCTGAAAAAAACTACAACTTCCATGCAGGAAAACTAGAATTTTTAGCATTGAAGTGGGCTATCACTGACAAATTCAGAGACTATTTGTACTATGCCCCAACATTTACTGTCTACAGCGATAACAACCCGCTAACGTACATTCTGTCAACAGCCAAACTGAATGCCACCACATCAAGATGGGTCGCTGAGCTCGCTGATTTTCACTTCACCATTAAGTACAAACCAGGGAAGGAAAACAGTGATGCAGATGCTTTATCAAGAATGCCACTTGATGTCGAAACCTTGATGAGAGACTGCTCGGAGGAAGTGCCACCGGACACTATTGCAGCTGCTATCCAGGCCATTGAGGTACAGAAAGACACACCTGCCGCATGGACACTCTCAGCTGCAGCAATGTCAGTCACAGCAGAAGGTGAGCCAGCAGAAGCAACATTCACACCCATACCAAAAGAACAGCTTAATGAAGCGCAAAAGTCTGATCCTGTTATAAGCCCTGTATTACAGTGTAAACAGACAGATTCAAAACCACTGCCCAAAGAGCTAAGAATATTTGACCCTAAGACAAAATGCTTGTTCAGAGAGTGGGGCAAGTTAAGACTAGATAACAATGACATCTTGTACAGACTCACTTCTGCCCGGAAACAGCTAGTCCTGCCAGATCAGTTCAAAAAGACTGTACTTGAAGAGCTGCACAATAATATGGGCCATCAAGGTGTTGATCGCACAGTGTCTTTGATACGTGAACGCTTCTTTTGGCCACACATGCAGGCAGACATCGAGCATTATGTGACCAACGTTTGTTCCTGTGTAAAGCAGAAAAAGCCCAGCCATGAAACAAGAGCTCCTTTAACAAACATCGTAACTACGCAGCCCTTTGAGCTGGTGTGTATAGACTTTCTCCATCTTGAAAAATGCAAAGGCGGTTATGAATATATTCTAGTGATAACTGACCACTTCACACGTTTTGCCCAAGCCTATGCCACCACCTCAAAGTCAGGCCGGTTCTAGGACAACACCCTATCACCCAATGGGGAATGGTCAAGTTGAACGTATGAACAGGACATTGTTGCAAATGCTTAGAACGCTAACTGAAACACAAAAGTCAAACTGGAAGGAATCTATCAACAAGCTAATGTATGCATATAATTGCACACGTTGTGAAGTCACTGGCTACTCCCCATTTTACCTACTGTTTGGACGGTCACCAAGGCTACCAGTAGATATGCTCTTTGGACTGTACTCAGAAACAGATTTTAGTGACCACAGAGACTACGTTGAAAAATGGAGAAAGGGCATGGAACAAGGATACTCTATAGCAAATGAGAATGCAAAGAAAGCTGCTGAAAAGGGCAAAAGACACTACAACACAAAAGTAAGGAGTTCTGTGTTACAACCTGGCGAGAGAGTTCTGGTCAAAAACCTGACACCTAGAGGAGGCCCAGGGAAACTGAGAGACTATTGGGAGGACACTGTTCACACAGTAGTCAGACAAATGGGGCCTGACCTCCCTATCTATGAGGTAAGACCGGAGAGAGGCAGAGGGCGCTCTAGAGTGCTTCACAGAAACTTGCTTATGTCATGTGACCACTTACCTTTTGAAAAAGTGCCTGAAAAAGATAATCGTACAAGACATGAACAGAAAAAGACTGATAAACCTGTCGCTGTTGTGCCAGACTCTGATGATGAGGGCAGTGTTGATGAATACCGCTGTCATTACACACCACCTCAACCTGTGTCCCAGCCATCAGAACAAGAACTTCTCACAGCAACGTCTCAGCTCGCAGCTTCAGTCCCTGCTCTTGCACCAACACCAGAGCTTCTTGCTGGAGACCATCTGGAGGCGCCTGACCCAGCTGTCGTGGAGACAACTGGTGAGGAGGCAGAGCCCACTGCAGGTGACATACCTGCCCCTCCTCCACCTGTTGTACTCGAGAGACTTGAGGAGGAGACACCTCAGCGGCCACAGCGAGAGAGACACCCGCCAAGACGGATGACGTATGACCAACTGGGCACCCCATCTTGCTACAGTGTTCAGCCAGCACCGCAACTGCTTCCTTTGTACCCGGGCCTGGTTCCATGGTTTCCAGCTGTGCAGTCATACTGCACCCAGCCCATTGGTTTGTATGGACTCCAGCAAATGTAAGTTGACACTTTTTCACTGATGACTTGAGAACTGTACTTACAGACTGTCATCAAGAAAAAGACATGAACTTTTTCCCATCTGTGGATTATAACCATAGACAATAGACTTTGTGAAGACTCACACATGGACTGGTTATAGACTTTGTCTTCAGTCACCAGTGATGGACTGTGGTGAAACAGGTGTTAAACCCACAGAATTGAGGACATTGGTTCACCGTACTGTTGATGTTGTTAGATTATAATATTATTTTATGCCATGTTAGACCCCTAATTAAAGATTGTGAATTATTATGTAGTTTTAGTTTGCATTATTCTCCTGAATTAGAAGAAGCTGATAACTATTACATTAGTTAAACTGATTTGCATTACATTAGACTGCTGATTTATTGTGGATGAATGATATTGTTTTATGATGTTATAAGAAATACTGTTTGCAGAAAGTCATCGCCTTATTTGTCTGATTAGAAGAGAACGGAACATGCTGGAGTTTTCTGCCCCATCTCAGCAGGAGCAGATAAACAGGGAGCCAAGGTCGTAGCTTAGGCGCCGTGTGAGAGAAAGCATGTGAATGTTTAGGCTTTTATGATAAGGTGGAGACACCAGAGGCTATAAGAGTTTGATCAATGCTCCACCATTTTGAGATCTGATGCTGTCTGCATACATTGTCCATCTCCCACGCGTGTGATCATTAAAATCATCGTTTGACTCAACCCTGCCAGACCAGTGTTGTTCTTTTGGTTTTTTCTCTTGTCTCCATCCCCAATTTTGAACTCGTAACAATGTCCTGACTACAAGAGAATATAGACTGAAAAGCATCTTGTTGGTATGATGTCGGGACGACATTTATTTGAGTGGGGGAGAGTGTGACAGGTTGAAGGACTATTTTTTCTGCCTGTCCCATTTGGTTCTTTAGCCGTCAGAATTGTTGTCTGAAGACCAACAAGGAGACCCAATGGATTTATTTTGCCAAATGGATCATCGTGGCATTGCCGTATTGGTCCATTTGATCGACCTTTGTTTTTATTATTTATTAAATTTTATTTTCAGATGTTACAGATGGGACAGACATGAGTGAGGGATAGGAAAGGGAGAGAGAAAGAGGAAGGAAAAGAAAAACAGAAGGGGAGAGGGACAGTGAGAAAGGGGGGGAGAAAAAAAATCTCCTGGATCAGCTGTTGAGAGAAGAAGAGAAAACAAGCAAAAAACAAAACAAACAAAAAAAAAACAAAGCAACATACTAAACACAACACCATCGCATCAATCTAGCTAAGTGTAAACAGCAGTAAATACTAAATATTCAATGTTGTTGTGCAGCACGCAGGACAGACAGCGCACAATGTGCTTTGAAGTAGCAGCCAAGAAAGGTGTAATTTAAGTCTACGAGCAGTGAACACCCGTGTGCACACCTGTGTGGATCAGCGTGCTTGTATTCAAATGGTTTCCACATGTAATGGTCTGCAAGGGGATGTAGCGAGCCATAGCCCCGTCCCCCAGGGCATGAAGCAGGCCTGTGCTTCAAGGTTTCTGGTAGTTAGAATGACTCGGGGGTGTTGATTCATTTAAACTAACATAATCATCCTGCTGCAAGCAGGTTTCTGTAAGGCAGAGTAAATCGATTTGTTGATCATTATCATTGATTATTAAGTCACGTACTAACAGAGACTTGGAAGAGAGAGACCTAATGGTACTGTTTTACTCTTTGGTGCTGTTGAGGACGCTGTATTGTTCTTTCTTTGTGATTTTTGTGTTGTGTTTGGTTTGTTAAGTTTTGGTTTGTTTTTTGTTTTTTGTCTTTTGCAGACACACTCTCTAAGGGGTCTAGCGTTCTGTGGGGGGATACCAGTAGGAGAGAAACAACTTGGGGTCCTGGACCCAACTCTGGATAGTCACGTTTTGGGGGGTTTATTAAATCTTAATTATCTATGAAGCCCACATAATTTTTTTTTGAAAGAAATTATTTATTTAAGCTGGTAAACAGGGCATTAAAATAATCTGAATGCAAAGAAGAGAAGAAATGTTAGACATGTTCCTTAAATGGAATAAATAAGAATGAGACAAAGATTTTACATGAGAGTCGAAGCCCAGAGAAGAATCAATTGTTACACCAACATTTAGTAGTTAAACAAAAAGAAGCAAGGAGCTGACTGATGTTGGATTTAGTTTACAAGGGCTATAATTATGGTCTCAGTCCTTCTGGCAGTTAAAACAAGGTAACTGCTAGAGAGCCAATCAGTAACCTGAGTTAAGGAGTGAACTAGGGTGGACAGCCTATCCAGCTCATGAGGCTTAAAAAACATGTACAGCTGAATGTCATCAGCATAGAAATAATGAAAAATGTTATTAAAAGATTGAATGATGCCACCTCCTAGGACTTGCTGTCCACATATGTGGACATCACATTTTGGGTTATTTAGACCAAAATACTCAATTTTGCTCTACATGGGCCTGATATCCACTTACGAGGACATTATACTGCTACTGTTCTATCAAAATTTTAAATGAATATCCTCATTTGTGGCTCTCATTTTTCTTAAAAACAAAAATAAGGTAAAAAAAATCCGGTAATTCTTTTTTTTTTACATTCATCGGGCCCCAATATGCCCAAATATCAAAGAGAAATTAAAAATGCATGTTGTGGAAGAGTTCGGGTCTTAGGAGGTTAAAGGAAGCAGAAAGCAGAAAGAAAATAATGGACTCAGAACTGAACCTTGTGGAACCCTACAGGTTAGAGATGCAGTGTGAGAGGTCCCACCAGTAGAAACAAACCCAGTCTAACAGGAGACACCAGGCAAACCTTTTAGCCCATTATGTAAGTTTTCTTGGTCAATCACACAAAATTCATTTTACTCATTACTGTAGTTAAGTCATTGAGTGCAATTCGAGCAAAGGGAATAAATGACTCACACTACTGAGGACCATCTTTCATGTCAATCGCCTTTTTTCTCAGAATGGTTGAGAAATGTGTTACAGTTATTATCAGAAAGGAACAGCAGGAGGAGTTCAGTGCTCTAAAAAGTTGATCTTACATAGGTGACTACATCAACGAGTAACTGTAGGAGAGGAAAGGTAATGGATTGTTCTCAACTTCCCCAGAGATAATGGAGAGAGACTCCTGCATCACTCAGGCATTTGTGTCTGTCAGATTTACTGAGTTAAACCAAATCCAAACATAAATATAACAAGTCTTAATATTTGTTTTGTCCATAAAGTTTTAATTGGACATTTCTGTCATATAAGGCATGAAGCTATTTGATTAAGAGTTTATTACAAAATAATTGAAAAATGTTCATCTGTGTAGTTTTCTGTCGTCATATTTCTAAAGGCATGTCTTCAGTTGTATTGTAACATACTGTATTTAAAAACAACTCAAAACCTCATCAGAAAAACTTTAAAAAGTTTGAAAACTTGAAACAAAGGTAAAAAAAAGGTAAAAAACAGTGAATAAGATTCTGATTAAATTCAGCTACAGCTGATTCTGGGCAGCACTGCTGTTTGCAGTACTCACTGGTATTTATCACAGTATATTTATCCAGTACACTCAGTGTATACTTGAGTGGAGATCTCCTGTCGAATTGACTCAGCCATCTCCAGCAGGTCGGACACTTCAGCAGCTTTCTGGTTTCTTCTGTGAAGCAGCTGCTGGATCTTCTGCTCCATGTCTGCAGAAACACAAAGAAACTCATTTGAATTCATATCTATCTATCTATCTATCTATCTATCTATCTATCTATCTATCTATCTATCTATCTATCTATCTATCTATCTATCTGTGTATGTATCAGGGTGTGGCAACCCTGGGCACGCATGGTGATTTTTCGTTTTTATGGGCCGATGATTTTTTTTTTCTTTTTTTTGTAACGGTATAAACAATGAAAGGTGGTGGCCGATGTGTAAAAATAACTCTAAATGTTTGGTGGTGGCTATCGTGGAGCTGCCACAGAGGCCAGCAGGTGGATGAGGGAAAGGTGAGACAGGAGGAGGAGGAGAGACCCGAGGCGGCCGCCGGTCCGAGTGTCAGGTGATCTGAACTTCAGAAGTTATGACCTGCAGTCTATCTGGGTCAGATATAAACCAAGTTTAGGTGGAGTTTATTTTTGTTGTGCTGACTTTTTACAGTCAGTTGCAATAACTCGTACTGCGTACTAGCTAGCGTGACGGAGTTTCTATACAGCTGGGTGGGTGCTGTGATGTTACTGATAGTGAACTTTATTTTGTTCAAAAGGTTAGTTAGTAGAGTTGCCAACCGTCCCGTAAAAAGGCGGTCCCGTATTCAGAGAAAATATTACGCGTTTGTATTAAGGTGAAATGGAACAGTTTGTCCCGGACTTCAGCTAGAATGGAAAAAGAGACAAAGCTGGAGTTATTCTTCTTCTCTCATTCTCTCCTCTCCCTCTCCTGTTGCTACTTCAGTCATGAAACTGATTAATGATCAGCTGATCAGCTTTTTTCTCTCGTTTGTTTATCTCCCACTTTGCGCCAGAAAGAGGACACCAGTGGATGTCGCGCTAAACATCAGCAGCACGTTTGAGCTTGATTAGCTGTTGTTAGAATGTATTTAATAATATCAGCTTGAGGTTCCAGGTGCAGACACAGACGAAGAGACAGTGCCTTTATTTGGGCTGATTAACGTGGCAAACAACAGAAAGCACTGAGACAAAACTAAACTAGAAGCTGAACTGGGAAAACTAAGAACTGACACTTAACTCAGACAGCAGGGAAGGCTAAGACAGGGTGACAATGATGCACATGACGGAGGCAACTGTGAACAGGTCTCTGTGCTGGAACAACAAGGAACTATGAAACGTATATACGTAAGTAACATGGACATGACCAGCACAGAGTCCTGAAACCTGGCGTAACATGGGGGAAGTTGAACAGACGACGCGGCGATGAACAAAGCAAGACTGAGGACTTAAATACACACATGAGGTGATCAGGAGAAGTGGAGACACATGAGAACACAGCTGACTAGAAGGAAACATAATGACAATACAGGGGAGAGTAACACTAACTACAATGAACAAAGAACACCATACTCTTTCAAAATAAAACAGGAAACACAGAGACATAGACATGGAGATAGAACATGAATTTAACCTAACCAGAGACATGAAACATGACAGGTAGACACACGGACCAGGGAGAGATGACAAAAGGGACTAAGAAACCAAGGACTAAACTGCAAACTAGAAAACAACTAGATGCGTTAAACTACACATGTGGATACAAAAATATGCATTAGAACTTAAACCCTGGGCCTCATGGCCTAGTACCATGACACAGCTGATGTTTGCTGGAGCCACAGCTGTAAAGCTGCTGGTCATGATGTCGGTTTGGATATGTGGTGAGAGGGAAACATGAAGATGAAACCAGGAGATGTCCTTACTGAACCATCAGAGCTGTGATGGAGAAACAGGTTTACCTTTTAGGTGACATGAATGAGTTGAAGTTATGAGCTGTTTCTGAGAGACTAATAACACCAGGATCCTTTTCTAAGCAGCTGACAGCTGGTAACTGTGCAGGGGCGGGTCTAGTAAAGTGTTGCCAGGGGGCAGGTAGGGCATTAACAGTCTCTCACAGAACAGACTGTGAGAGACTGTTCCAGGGAAAGTAATACAAAAAACACGAGACTAGACAAGGACATAAGAGCTAAGCAGGGAAGATAAGAGAGAGAGGAGAGGAGAAAAGTGCGACCGCCTTCGCCAAGAGCCAAACGAGAAACCATAGTCTTTTGCATGTTTCTTTAACACCGTTGTGTCTGCACTGTCTTGTGCCTGTATCCTTCTGTCTGGTGTTGCACTGTCTTTGTTTTTTTTTTCAATTTTTTACATTTAAATAATATCACTCAGTCTTCCTATTTTCATCTTCATATTATTAACCGCCTTCGTCCCTCACTCACTCCAAACAGTACCGCCATATTTGTCAATGCTCTTGTCACATCTCTTTTAGATTACTGTAATTCTCTTCTCTGTGGTCTACCTCATAAATCCCTCCATGAATTGCACTTAGTTCAAAATTACAGCTGCTCGTATTGTATCCAGAAATAGATGCACTGAACATATAACAGCTGTTTTTAAACAGCTCCATTGGTTTCCAGTTCACCTCTGTGCCAATTTCAAGATCCTGCTTCATACTTTCAAAGTGCTTCATAACCTCGCTCCTCCATATTTATCTGATCTTGTCCTTCAATAGGGCTTTGGAGCAATCTCTTTGCATCCAGACGCAACCTGTCTCTATACCGTCCTTTTTCTCTTGAGCTGTTTTTAAAGCATGGTTGGTAGCAATCGTCCTTCCAACACAGTTTGTTTTGATACGTGCCCTTCAAATGTGGCGCCGTGCACCCACAATACATTGTGCCGTTACATCAGTTCCAAAGCCCTATACTCACCCCCTCGTACACTCGGCTCTTTTTCAGCTTCCCTTCTGTCTGTTCCACCTTGCCCGCCTGATGGGACTCAGAGCCTTTGGTAGACTATAGATGTACTTCCACCAGATCTCCAGACCACAAACTGTTTCTTCACTTTTAAATTGTATTTTAAAACCATCTATTCAGAACTGCATTCCCTTCATTATGACTCTGTCTTAGTACATTTTTACCATTCTTAGCTTTTATACTTTCATGCTTGTTTTTTTTCTCATTTAACTTGTGTTTTTATTTAGTTTTACTATATTTTAATATGTTGTATTGTTGTTACTGTTATTGTACTATTGTAAGGTGACCTAGAGGGCCTTAAAGGCACCTAGAAATAAAATGTATCATTATTATTATTAGCATTACTCTTAATAATTTTTGCACATTGCACCTTATGTAGTCCTGCGCTTATTGTCTGTTATATGTAGCACCATATGGAGGAATTCGTTTCACTGTGTACTGTACCACAGCACAAAGTTGGAATGACAATAAAGCCACTTGATTTAGTTTGAGATTTAGTGGGTGTTAACCATCGGGTGCTTAGTTTATGTAAAATTGTAGTTTGTTGTTTTGGTTAAATTAGCTTAAATTATGTGTGTGTTGTATATGAGTAGACTTGTATACAGTTAAACATGTATGGATTATATAATATCGAAGTCTGAATACTGATTTGTAAATACTGGAATTTGAAATGAGGGGGTAGGTACAGAAAAGGTGCAAACTTTATCCTACTCATTTTCTAGCATACACATTGTGTAGACATAGAGATAATCACGAAACTTGATGTTAAGGTTTTTCTTTTTTCTTGTTATTTCAGTTATATTTACGAAATAAACATTATTGTATTTATGCATCTATATATAGAAGTGGGAGTGGAGATACATGACCGGAAACATACAATAGTTAAACACAGAAGCAAAGCTGTGATGGGGACAGGGATTTTACTTTGTCCAGTGACGACAGAAATGACATTTCAGTGCCTCAGAGTTTATCTGAAGGTCACACCTATCACGCCTCAAACACACCAGCAGGTCAGCGCTCTGACCTTGTATCTGCTGGAGTTTGTCCTCCACTTGTCTCTTCATGTCCTCAGCTTCCATCATGATGTTCTTCAGTCGACCAGCAGCTTGACCCTTGACCTCCTGATTCTGTTGATTTTGCTTTAAAACCTCAAACTGCTTAGTGACATCACTGAGCTCCTGTTGGGCAGAAACAGTGTTCTGATTTTCATCTGAGACTTGAAACTAAAAACAGAGACTCAAAGTTGTGTGCAAAGTTTTACATAGATTTTTCTTATCTTAAAGCCTCAAACACATATAAATGTGTCTGTTGGTGTTTTTACCGTCTCTGCATCAGTGGTCATGTTTAAAGCACTCTCTGCCACCTCTCTGGCTTCTCTCGCTGTCTCTCTGTTCTCTTCAGTTTTGTCCTTCATAGCTTCAATCTCTTTCTGCAGGTCTTTGGTCTGAATCATGAGCCTCGCCTCGATGTTGTCCAGTGTGTCTTCAGCCTGAAACAGAAAACAAACACGAGCACATCAGCATCAGGCTGAACAAACGTCTCAGAGGTCATATGTGAAATATTTTGGATGTTTTACATCTTGGATCCTGTCTTTGGTCTCATCTTTGTTTCTGCTCGCTCTCTCTAAGAGGTTGTTAGCTTTGGCCTGAGCTTTGTCTGCTTCATAAATATCCTGAATGATCTTCTTCACATCAGTGTTCTCCATCTGCTCCCTAAATACAATAAACAAAGACGATTAAGGTTCAGAACACGAAGAGGACAAATATGTGTTCCACCTATAAATCACTAATCAGAAGGACAGGAAGTAAAAACATCAGAGAGCAGTGACACTCAGACTCAGAAAGCTGATTCTGCTCCTGCTGCCGAACATCCGAAGGACCAGTTCAGCACTGAAAGCATCTCACTATGCCTGAGAAAAACATCTAAAACATATGAAGAAAAATAATGTTTCATGCAGTCACAGATCAGCTGTGGATGTGTCCAAAACTCCTCAGTGTTCGTCTGAAAGACTAAAAATGAAAAATGGCCTCTGATACTGTCTGAGGTCATCTTCACAGTCACGGTATTATATTGTTCATGACATCATGAAGCTCCTGTTGGACAGCGTTGTAGTGAGAAGTTGTGTCCTTACCTTTTCCATTTTGAAATGTTATAGAGTCTTTCATTGATGACAAAAATGGGGGAAACACAAATGAGACAGAGCAAATGATCTAAAATCAAAAGAGTAAACATGGACGTATCTGTGGTAAAGTCTTAACTAGGGATGGGTACCAGTATCCGGTGCCATTATGGCACTGACATAAACGGTAGTAACCAGGCCGAAAAGCAGCGCACATTTCGGTGCTTGGTTTCGGTGCTTTTTTTTTTCTTGAGATGTCATACACTTTGGATTCTAGCCAATCATTTTACCTTTCCGAGGATAGTAGGCGGGTCCAGGTACTTACAGTCTTTTATTGCAGAGCTACAGATTAAAAATGCCCAAGGCGAAGCAGTCAAAAGTCTGGCTGTACTTCACAGCAAAAGATGCAAACTCAACAGCAACAAGTGCTTTAAGCTGATACTGTGATACTGTGCAAAGGAGGTAACACCTCAAATCTGATGAAACACCTGGCGACGTATAGCATTTTTTTTAAAGCTGAGAAATGCACCGTATTTGATAGCTTGCTGTGAGACCTCACACCGAGCACAACTACTGTGGGTGGGTTGCCTGTTATTGGACCCGGAGTTAGCAACATCCCCCACGCACCTGAAGAGGAGAGTCCTGCCCCCTAGCCCTGCCAGTGTAGCAGAAATGATGAGGATGATGATGCAACAGCAGCCGTTCTTCTCTGCGTGAGGAGCTTAATGTTGTTCGTGTGTAATTTACGTTGAGTAGGCTAACCACGTTATTACATTAATGCACGTAAGGTGAACTAGCAAACACCGTCGTAGTTACATGCGGCTGTCTTCTTGTTTGATAGAGTGATACCATATATGCCCTATAGCTGCAAAAAAGGCTAACCTGGTAATCATTTTGCAGAAAAAAAGAGACTGCTAAAAATAATAACATAAGAGATTTTTGGACAAAGTTTGTGTTCTCCATTCTTTAAGCACCGGTTCGAGCACCGTTTAAGCACCAGCACCGTTTCAAAAGTACTGGTTTGGCACCGGTATCGGATAAAACCTAAACGATACCCATCCATGGGGGTGGAAAAAAAAAAAACAAAAAACAAAAAAACAAAAAACAAAAAAACATGGGGATGACTCCCTGCTGGAGCCTCTGCTGGATGTCAGCGGGACTGCAGCTGATGGTGGTTTTAGGGCAGGGGTGGGCAACTCCAGGCCTCAAGGGCTGGTGTCCTGGAGGTTTTAGATAGCACCCGGGGTCAGCACACCTGAATCACATGATTAGTTTATTACCAGGCCTCTGGAGAACTTCAAGACATGTTGAGGAGGTTGTTAGCTCTTAGAAACATATAATCATATATGCTGAGAGGTATATAATCGATTGCATAATGATATAATGCCTGATCCTCAGTAGTCTGCAAAGACTCTATGTGCGTTCCAGAATGCTCTGGCATACCACACGTCCTAAGGTCATGATAGAGGTCTTACCTTCTCTTTCTGATATATAGTATAGGAGGACACCTACTTTATCTGTTTGAGTATAAGAGCCCTTTGTTTAGGCGGACCGCATGCCTGGTTGATATGTTATATGTTAATGAGACTATGCATTTTCATGTAACCACAATAAAGAGCAGACTACAGAGGGGCTGACATATAGTGACTGGCGTTTGAGCGGCAGGAACAGCGCTCGTCCCGGTCACCTCCCTCATGCACGAGATCACACAAATAGCTCTGGTGTCTGGTGTGTTGTTTTTGCCATTGTAGTGGATTGTCTCGGTTGTTGCAGCAATAGGTTTGTGCCTAGTTAAAGCTATCAGAGGTCATTTAGCCATTTAAATCAGCTGACATTTCTAAAACCTGCAGGACACTGGCCATTGAGGCCTGGAGCACCCCCACCTCTGTTTTAGGCTAAAGGTTGCATTTCATTTCTAGTTTCTAGTTTAAAGTTTTTGGTTTGAATTAAGCTTTTATGTCATTTTTATGCTCTCAGCACTGACTTGAGTTCCAAAGCTTCCTGCTGCAGGTCCATGGCTGCCTTGGCTTGCTTGTCCAGGTTCTTTAAGTCCTCCAGGAATCTGGTGGCATTTTTCAGCAAATTATTGACGTTGCTGATCATGGACTGGATGTTAGCAGGTGACTGTGGGAGCTCGATTCTCAAAACTGCTTGTGCCATTTTCTCAGTGTCCTTTGGAGGAACCATGTCATCTGTCAGGGAGGAAATGTGAAGAGCAATGAAAAGGTTTCCTGCAGAGAAACATTACATACTCACATACAGCAGCATCACAACAGCACCAACGTTCTCTGTAAAGCCACGCTCTCTCTCTCTGACTTCAAAGGATCCATCCTGTACTTTGCTACCATCTGGTGGGTACTGCCTCAAAGTGGACATGAAACACTAAATGTATAAAGCCTAATTTACACCATTCACAGAGAGTTGGGGAATGGCTGCAATCACAGCATTGTAAGATGGCGACAGATGTACCCTTAGGCCCCTCCTCAATTCAGAGATGGTCTTTCCCTTTTCACGTAAATGGC
This sequence comes from Rhamphochromis longiceps, assembly GCF_057381845.1. Lineage (NCBI taxonomy): Eukaryota > Metazoa > Chordata > Actinopteri > Cichliformes > Cichlidae > Rhamphochromis > Rhamphochromis longiceps. The sequence continues at coordinate 70,545,272 of NC_140563.1, forward strand.
CTCCTTGACTCCGCCCTCAAACCAGCGTTCCTCCCTGTCCAGGATGTGTACATCTTCATCCTTGAAAGAGTGTCCACTGGCCTGTAGGTGTAAATAGACTGCAGAGTCCTGGCCTGACGAGGTAGCTCTTCTGTGTTTTGCCATCCGCTTCGCCAAAGGTTGTTTGGTTTCCCCGATGTATAAATCCTGGCAATCCTCCTGGCACTTAACAGCGTACACTATGTTACTCTGTTTGTGTCGGGGGACCCGATCTTTGGGGTGGACCAATTTTTAAAAGCCAAAGAGACGCAGTGTTTAGAAAAAATGCGTCTCAGCTGCTCCGATACTCCTGTCACCTACGGGATCACTACTACAGGTTTTCACTTAGACAGCAGTTGTCCTTCTCTCCTGGATCGGCTGGAGCTTTGTTTAGGTGCCTTCCCAGGTTTGACAAAAGTCCAGCTGGGATAACCACATTTACTCAGGGCCTTCTACATGTGATGTTCGTCTGCTTCCCTGGCCACTGTGTCAGTGGGGATGGTGTTAGCTCTGTGCTGTAGCGTCCTAATGACACCCAGTTTGTGCTCCAGTGGATGATGAGAGTCAAGCCTTAAATGGCCTGTATTTGTATAGCGCTTTACTAGTTCCTAAGGACTCCAAAGCGCTTTACATATCCAGTCATCCACCCATTCACACACACATTCACACACTGGTGATGGCAGCTACATTGTAGCCACAGCCACCCTGGGGCGCACCGACAGAGGCGAGGCTGCCGGACACTGGCGCCACCGGGCCCTCTGACCAGACTAAATACTTATCCATATGTGTAGGTTTACGGTGCACGTCAGCTTTTAGATGTCCCCCATTACTGATGGAAATCTCACAGTCTAAGAAGGCTAACCTGCAATTATTTCATATCCTCCCTGGTGAATTTGATGTGTCGGTCCACCGAGTTATTGTAATCCGTAAAATGTGGTATGTCCTGAGATTTGATTTTCACCCAGGTGTCATCCACAAATCTGAACCAACGGCTTGATGGTGTTCCAGGGTAGGATAGCAAAGCCCTCTTTGCCACTTCTTCCATGTACAAATTGGCCACAATGGGTGAAACTGGGGAGCCCATGGCACACCCGTGATTGCGGTGCCGTGCAGAGGAGGTGGGCGCACCTGCACGGCATCCGCAATCACGAATTGAATATTGTACTGGGTCCTGTGGTTGGCGTTGTTGTTGTGATAATGTTGAGCGGGCAGCAGTAGAGCTGCAGCTCTGTGAGTATTGTGGACAGCATCCGTCAAAGCATTAATAAAAAGTATTAAAATGCCACTGGGTCTGCCGTGTATGTTTACACATATAGTTAGGGCTGGATCAGGTGAATCTACCCATGACCCTCTTAATGAACAACCCCCACTACAGTTTAAATACATGGGATGATCCATCAATTAATTTTAGACCTGGTGAAGCCTCTTGGATGAAATATGTTCACAAACTTAAAGATGTCCAGTTGTTTTCTTTCCAAACTCCTTAGGCTTCCGTGACCTGACTGAGGACCTACACTGAGACTTATCATTTAGTTCTATTTGTCTACTATTTATATTTTATTCTGGGACAGTTGGTGTGCAGCACCCACAATTTTGTTGTACAAGTACAACAACAATAAAGGGTTATTCTATTCTATTCTGGCTGTACAGGACCTCCACATCTGTCCTTTTATGTGGCTTATAAATGATCTGAATTACTGTCTCTTAAATCTGTTGATTTGATGATGATCTATGTCTCACTGAGGAAAGTGAGATGATCTGATGATCATTGCAGGCTGAGAAAGAACACACTGTACATGATTGCTCTACAACTTTAAACAATAAGTTAATGAATGTGGAGTGAGCACTGACCCATCAGGTAGTCTTTGACTTGCTGAATAAGCTCTCTGATTTTGTTTTTCTCTCTCTCACACGAGTTTGTATTGTTGTTGATCTGGTCCTGCAGATCTCTGGCCCAGTTTTTGGCATCCCAAGTCATCTCATTGGCATTATTGATCTGACAAAAGAAATCACCTTTTAAAAGATTTAGTTTGTGGAGAGGGATGTGAAATATTACACTATGGTAATTGGTCTACACGTAAGTTTATAATGCTACAACACTAGCATCTGCAAAATTAAAAACATCTTTGTGAGGAAGAAAAGAAAGTGTGATTTGAGTCATCAAATTGAAAAAAACCTTTTCTGTTTGTTCATCCAAAAAAGTAAAACAGGAAGAGCTCTACTGTTCTGTCGATCACACACAAATATCAAAGAAATGTAGATGCAAAACTCACTGGTCTCGTCAAATGACACCACAACACACCACCAACACACTTCCAAACCAACGTGGTGCTTGGTAAGAGGCCTGCAGGTTTAACCTGTGTTTAACCCTCACCCACTCCCATAGAAAGTAGAGCATTCACCAGTGTTTCCAGTATAGACCTGCCTTGTTCTTGGTGTCCTGCAGTCTGGAAGGCAAATTCATGAGCTGGTCTTTCAGCTTCTCTGCAGTCTTAGAAGCATCCTCACTGACATGAACAGCTCCTTTACAGTTTGGACTTCCGCACTTCCTCTTCCCCAGATCACGCCCACAAAGAGCTCCAGTACACCCTGAACAGTCCTCCAAACCTGGATCACCACAGACCTTTATCGCATCACAACAAATTGCTTAAACAGTATTCACATTTACCCAGCGGTCATTGTTGATTTGATTATATGGAATCAATGATTTTCACAGCAGCATTGAGACAACAGGACAATCAGCTATTCATTTAATCCTGCAGCTACTCATGTGATATATTAGTCATATGACCTTACAGTTCAATGTTTACATTGTAGGGTTTTTGGTTTGTTTGTTTGTTGACAAACTGCATCTGGTTGTTCTAGATTGGTCATTTTCCAACAAAGAACAATTTCCATGTTTACATCATCTTATCTTGACTTAATGAAAGGTAGGTTTGGTGTTGGTGATGGTCATGCAACATCATTGGGTCAAACGAAATTCATAGGTTTGTTCTTTGTAGGAAATGTGCCAGTGGTTTTCAGGTGTACCTGTGTGACCTAACGGTACTGGCTAAAACAGGTGTGGTTTGCTCAAAGCAAGGAGACGCTCGACATTTTGTCTAAGTGTTCGGGTTTTCTAATGGAGAGTGCTATAAACTAAACATGTCTGCTGAGTTTGGCATCAACTCTGATCTGCTGAACTGTGATTGTGATTTAAGCACCTTGAGACAACAGCTTTAAGGTTTGGTGCTATGTAAATAAACCTGAATTGAATTGCGTTTAAATCATTGGCTAAAAAATTATTGATCACCATACCCTCCAGTTTTATAGGAGCTGAGTTGCTCCCAGTCAGTGACCGCACCACAGGTTCAAACTCAAACCTCTTTGGTAAAGATAAAGATATCTTTATCTCTATCTTTTGGTAAAGATAGTCACCTTCTGTTTGAGCTGAACCACACTCAGCTCTGTGACCTTCTTCTTCAGCAGTGCAAGGTCTCCTGTATTGCACATGCTCAGTTTGTGTTTGACTTCCTGTCTGGTGTCCATGGAGTCCTCTACAGCTTTGCTGACATTTCCCACCCTCTCATCCTCCAACATGAAGAATCTGTAAAGCGTCTGGATCTCATCCAACAGCTCTACAACAGGTTCAGATGAGACACGTGCTAAGCAGAGAAAGTGAAATCATGAAACATGAAGTCTGCTCTGTGATGAAAACAAAGGTTTATGTTTAAAAAGATGAATTCATTGCCTGACAAATAGATCTGCTCTGTTTTTAACTGAACCATGAAAGCAGTTTCTGAGAATATTTATGTTTCTTCACTTTCTGTTAGAGATAAGTGAACATTTTTAGGTATTTAGCTTCACATTAAGACCGTGCATGTCCTGATCTTTAATTTAAATGTGGAGTCTTCAAAAACTCAGAAAAGGATCTTGTGTAGTTTATCTGAAGATGTTTAAAATCCTCTGATGTGATGTGATGTGATTTTAAAAACAAAACATATAAAAAAAGGAATGTACCTTTCTGTTGGTCATTTACGTTATCAGTTGGCACACTGGTGAGTTTCTTCTTAAGGTTCATGATTTCTAGATGAATGTCGTCAATTTCAGTGTTGAAGAGGGGAGACATGTCAATCAGGATCACATTTGTGTCGATGGCATCTTTCACCTTCCTGTGAGATGAATACACTCTGATTATTCAGCATAAGCTAAATCTTCCTGAGTGCTCTTTGATTGTACAGTATTGTGAAAAAGTCTTGAGTCAACCTCATTTCTTAATATTTTGCTAAGTTAAAGGCAAATATGTGACTATTTATTGAAACATGCAGCCATTAATTGAAATAGATAAAAACAGACTGCACAATTCTAACAAACTTGAACGTCAGTATTTGGCAGAGGTGTGGACTCGAGTCAGACTCGAGTCATTAATTTTATGACTTTAGACTTGACTTGAAAAAATGTTCTAAGACTTTAGACTTGACTTGAAAAAATGTTCTAAGACTTGTGACTTGACTTGGACTTTTACACCAATGACCTGGGACTTGAATTGGACTTGAACTGGTTTACTTGAGAAGACTTGATATTTCACCCCAAATATAAAATTTAACATGCATATTATATAGAGATTGAAAATGTGACGTCATTCAGGGGTAAAACCGCAAAGGATTCTGGGAACTCGTGGCAAGCGGTACTAGCACATGCAGGCTTTCAATTGAAATCAGTCACACAGCGATAAAAAGAAACACAAAAATGTCAAGAAGCTGTTGTATTATTAACTGCAATAGCCGGTCGCATGACAGCCACGGGAAGCCGATGGGTAAAGAGATCGGTTGTTATCGGATTACGTCGTTGAAGAGAAATTGTTCGAGCCATGTTTCCAAAGTAACAAAGAGGCGACGGGTGGCCTGGATTGCAGCCATTCAAAGACCAAATTTAACATCCCAGAACACTCCAGCTCACAGGTTAGTCTGCTCCAAGCATTTCCACAAAGGTCAGTCTGCTGTTGTAGTTAATACGTCATTTTTCTTAACATAATTGGTGATATAGGTTACAAGCAAGTCTGGCGCTGAACAGAAATTGTGGCGCTATGCTCCTTTATTTATTGTGCATAAATAGTGAATTGTCCTGACACAATATTGTGTTTCGCTTCTGTTATTATGGTACATTGACAAAAACATATACTTTTATTCACAGGATAAAACAGTTGTTTTGTATCACTAATTGTCCAGTGCGATTACAACATGCAATATTGTTGTCACTGCTACATTTCTGTAATGAACCAGAAATTATTTCCACTACTAATTAATTACCGTTGAGCTCAAAGGTTATATTAATAAACGGTTAACGAATGTGTATTTATGAAGACGATTTGTGAGACTGGTAAAATTATGATACGTACGATGGTCCTTCGTTCGGTGCATTTCAAGGTCCTGCACCCATCCGTCGGTAAACTGTACCTGGGCTTGTTGCATGACCTGAAGTTACTAAACTTCATGAGTGTATGCACTCACTCCAAGAACCGTATGATTATAAATATGCATATAAATATGCTAAGATGAGATAGCTGACTTCATCTAACTGGCAAATGTTGTCCAGGCTACGTTGGTGATTCAGTTTTTTTTAATGTGTATGATATTTTTGTCATGCGATTTTAAAGCCGGTCCTACAAGCGCATCCAAGAATAACATGCAGCTTATCTCAGAACTGTCGGTGAAAATTATTCTTGGAGCTAAGTTTAATTGAGCTGCATTTTAAAGAGGTGTAATTTCACAATTTGTGTATATTTTCCAAGTTCACTATTTTGTCATGTGTTGAGAAAAACACAGATTTTAAAATTACATGGTCTAATATTTACATTTAGCATATAATGGCAACATGCTTTTTTCGGGTTTTTTTAAAGACTCGAAAGGACTTGAAATTCAAAATTTCAGACTTGTGACTTTACTCGGACTTTTACACCAGTGACTTGAGACTCGACTCTGACTTGCCTGACATTACTTGAGACTTGATTTGAGACTTGAGGATAAAGACTTGAGACTTACTTGAGACTTGCAAAACAATGACTTGATCCAACCTCTGGTATTTGGTATGATCACCTTCATTCTTCAGCACAGATTGAGCTCTCTGAGGTAGCTTTCTGTAATTTGTTTTAGTCCACAGAAAGAGTTCTCCACGCTTCTTGAAGGACATCCAAAGTGCTTCTTTGGATGATGATCCCACACTGCTTAAATATTGTTGATGTGCAGGCTATGGGGAAGCAACTCCATGTCTAACAGTATTCTGTTATGTGTTTTGGTATTACATGGTTTTGTATGGTGGATCAAAGCTGATGGTACTTTTCTGCATTCATCAGTTTTATCAAAGATCTTAATTCTGACCACCTCCTTTAAATTTGTCAGTCCGTCAGATTTTAGTTTAATAAATTTTTTGGCATTTCTTAAGGACATGATGTTTTAGACACTGTTCATCTGAAATGTTCAAATTTTTTAGGCCTGGCACTTCAGATACATATCAAATTTCCTTCCTCTGAATCTGGTAAGTTACAAGAACTGGACTGAAAATGAGTAAAAAAGCAGCCTATGTCCAAAGAAAAACTTTGAAAGACCTTCAGAAACTATGCTCAAAAACACTTTACAAAATTACGGGAAAGTCTGGCTCCTTGGAAGCAAAATATAAAGAAATGAGGGATGACTCAAGAGTTTTCCAGTATACTGTATATTTTTACATTTAGCATTAGTGGAGTTCCTTTTAAGTTCATCCTCTCATGCCTTACCTAACCTTCAAAGACATTTTCTCCAGTTTCTCCACGCTTGGTGGGGAGATTACTCTCAGGTTGGCCAGGCTGTCCAGCATAGAGTGCATGTTAATCATCTCCTGCAGGTGCTGGTTATCTGTGGGCTGTACATTGTTATGAGGGATAAGGGTCCTCATTTTCTGGGCAGCTCGCTGGACATCAGTGACAATTTGAGTCCAGAGTGCGTTGCAGGGATGGCACGGTTCACAGGCTGGGAATAATGTATTGAAGCCGGGCGTGCACTCATCACAGAATATACCGCTTACACCCGCCCGACAGATGCACTTGCCAGTCTCAGGGTCACATGATGGTTGTTTGGTTCCCTCCAGATTGCAGTCACAAGCTGAAAACAAGATAAAACATGGTATCTTCGCATGAAAACAAGGGGGATTTAGAAAAGGTTAAAGTGGACCTGCGCTGCTGCTACTTAGAATACACTTTCCCCCAATAAACTGTAAACTCAATAAATCAGTGTGTCTATGCCTTAAAAGTAGAATGGGAGGCGGAGCCTTCAGTTTTCAGGCCCCTCTTCTGTGGAACCAGCTTCCAGTTTGGATTCAGGAGACAGACACTATCTCTACTTTTAAGATTAGGCTTCAAACTTTCCTTTGTTCTAAAGCATATAGATAGGGTTGGATCAGTTGTCTAGGCTGCTGGGGGATTCTCAGGATGCACCAATGTATTTACACACCTGTCTGCATTTAATTATTAGTTAATATTAATGTCTGGTTCTCTTCCACACCCTGTCTTTGACCTGCGTTCTTCCTGGAACAGTGCAAAGTTTCCAAATAAGACAGAAGTGGTAGATGTGGATGTTGTGCTTTGAGTGCAGCTCTTTCAGTGACCATATAAGAATATCCCCATCCTGCGACATCAAGCAGATCAAAGAGTATAAAAAGTGTGATAAAATGAGTCTTCAGAACAGTCTGCACCCTTTTTTTGGTTTTTGGTTCACTGCCCTCAATATTTGAAACTTTGGAACGATTTATATGAATAAACACCACTGGAGACATATGTCAGAAAAGAAAAGAAGAATTGTCCACTTAAAGGAAACATTGAAATATTACTCACAGATACACTGCAGGTCTGGATTCCTAAAATGATTTTCTCTGCATTCATCACAGTGCCTTCCTCCAAACTCAGGATGGCATGGACAATGTCCAGTTACCTGAATATGTCACAGCACATTCATTCAAAGTTTAACCATCAGCATCTACTGCAGGTGATTATTTATAATTTTGTTTTTTATTTGAAATAAAAACAACCTTGAAATGGACACACAAACACACAAGGCTGTTTTTCTGAGGTGAGAGGAGTAGCAGAGTGACAGTCTCACACCCTAAATGATAAATGAAAACTGAACCCTGTGGTCACACGCCGACACTGTCTGTGGCTGTGGAGCTCTTGCCTTGTCACAGATGTTGGAGATAGATTTGATGAGGTCACAGCTGCAGGGCTGACATCCCGAGGCTATGTTCAGATTCCAGTATCTGTCCTCACATTCATCACAGAGTTTACCTATCACACCTGTCCTACAGGGACACTGTCCTGTCCTGGGATCACAGAAACAGGGTCTCCCCAGAGGACACCGAGTCTCCTGAGTCCCCCGTCGATCACAGGAGCATTCTGGAAAATACTTTTATTTTAGTGTTTGTCAGACCATTGTGAAATATAGAAAAGAAATACAGGGTATACAGTATAGATGGAGCAATAAAGAAGAAAATTTATGCAAGAAGATTATTGATGATGGAAGCATTCATCCCTCTTTCAAAACTGCAGTTTAACTTTAAAATGGTTATAGTAAGAATCAGGTTTTAAACAGGATCTTTAGATACTTTGCTACTAGCAGCCTGTCATAAAAATACATAACATATTCCTTAGCATTTTCACAGCTTTAATTGAAAAAAACAACACATTTTGACAGCATGAAATAGTACTTTTGCACCAGCAAGTTTATTCTTGCAGACCTGTTAGCTGAAAAGTTTGCACATTTTGGCATTGTGAGCAGCGTGCCTTTGTAAAAAAAAAAACTGAGGACAATGGAAAAGTGAAGGCCTAAAGAAGAAGTGTGAGGCCTAAAACGATATCTACAGCAGATAAACAGTACCTGATATCATGAAGTCATGTCCTTAAGAAAAAGGGGAAAAATGCTTTGCCTATCGATCACACTTATCGGTTCTGCTTGCACTTGGACAATCAGCTAATTTCAGTTTGTGTGCAGGAGAAGGAAAATAGTGGCACAGCCTACAGCATGAATATGGATATTTTATGGTAAAGTGGAGACTGCTCCAGAACAGAAACAGCTGCATTATTCTGCTAACACAACTTCAGCTCTTTGCAAGCACCTTCACAGATGGCATGCTAATGCTAAGCTAGCCAAGAACCCAGAGTGATGCTAAAGCTGAGTAAATGCAGACCTCAGCCCAGCAGCCAGAGCCTGAACAACAAGTAAAAAACTTGCTGCAATCAGGCTGCAGCCTCTACCTGTTCATGCTTCTACAGTGGGATCACCATGACGACTGCTTTGAAGTCTCTTTGTGCTGGTCTCCATATTTCAATTCAATTCAATTTTATTTATATAGCGCCAATTCACAACAACAGTCGCCTCAAGGCGTTTACATTGTAAGGTAGACCCTAAAACAATACAATAATCCCTGCAGCAAAAAGTCTAATGTGGCTGAAGCAATCTTATTATGACCAAGGAGAGAAAGCAGGTAGACTTTTGGCATGGAGAATTAAGAAAATGCAGAGTGAAGGAGCAATTAATAGTATAAAGACCTCTTCAGGGTATGTAACAGTAGATCCATTGGAAATTAATGACAGCTTTAGAGAATTGTATGAAAATTTGTATAAATCAGAATGTGCTTATGCCTCAGAAGAACAGGACGTATTCTTAGATCAAAATCAGTTCCAGACACTAATGGAAAACACAAAGCAGGAGTTAGACGGACTTCTATTGAAGAGATATCACAGGCTATCAAAGCATTAACAGTGGTAAGGCACCTGGGCCAGATGGCTTTCCGGTCGAATTTTGTAAAAATTTCCAAGAAAAATTAACATTTCCTCTTTTTACCCTGAAGAAGCGTAAATGAAACTCTCCCACCTACTCTGGAACAGGTAATGATTACTTTGCTACTGAAACCTGGTAAGCCCCTGCAGAGAGTTCATCATTTAGACTAATGGTGGTTGACACTAAAATACTTTGTAAAGTTTTAGCAAGACGATTAGACTCCTGTATCGCACATTTAGTTCATGATGATCAAAATGGCTTTGTACTAAAACGTCAAGGGTTTCACAACATAAGAAGGATTTTGATTATAATTCATGAGAAATTTGATGCTAAAGATACAGCATTATTATCACTTGATGCTCGTCAGGCCTTTGACAGAATACAGGAGTCATATTTATTTAATGTTCTTCCAAAATATAGATTTGGAAACACTTTTCTCAAATGGGTTAAACGTTTGTATACAAATCCCAAAGCTAATGTTTTAACAGATAACAAGTTTCTAACCCTATCACATTGGAGCGTTCCACACGCCAGGGGTGCCCGTTATCTCCAATGCTATTTTTCTTAGCTGGCGATGATGTTAGAATGAGAACTGACATATTTGTTTTCCAGTTAGGAGATCAAGAGCATAGATTGGCCCTTTATGCTGATGACCTGATAGATTTTTTTGACTAGGCTCTCCATTAGTATACCAAAATTAATGCAACTAATGGAGTTATTTCTGGCTATAATGATTCAAAATCCTCCATCCTATTTCTGAACAAGGATGAAAGGCTAAATCCTATTATACAAACCTCGCTTATTAATGCAAAAAGGATTTGTGTATCTTGGAGTTAAAATCACCCCAGACATTGACACCATTGTAGCAACAAACTATGACCCTTGATTAGTGAAGTGGAGGAATCTCTAAATAAATGAATGACAATGGCCATATCAGTGAATGGCCATAGAAACATTATAAAAATGAACATATTACCAAAATGTTTATATCTGTTCCAGTCACTTCCTCTGCCTTTTCCAAAAGAATTCTTTGATAAGTTAAACAGTATCTTTGATATATTTATTTGGAATAACAAAAAACCTAAATTAAGACTTCACTTGTTGTAGTTAGTGATATAGATATATTACAATATATATTAGCAATAGTATAGATATGTAAGTATATTACAGAAATGGGTCTATTATGGTATGTTATAATGTACACGGTATGAAGTATGTTGTGAATATTCTATAACTATAAGTATGTACAGGCTGTAGTGAGTACAAGCTATGTACAGGATATGAAAAGGATATAAATATGAAAAACTATACAGAATATGAAATAAATAACTTTACAGAATCTGAGATATACAGCTATACAGAAATGGGAACTATGCAAGTTGTAAACAGTTGTAGGATTAAAGATTATCGAATGTACAGAATGATTATTTACACAGAGCTATACAGTAGTGCAGTTAAGATAAGTGAGGGTGTGGATAGTTTCTACAGAGGCTATATAAAGTGCTAGTGGTTGTGAGTGGTGGTTCAGTCCATGTTATTATTGTGTGTTTGAGGGTACAGTTGTCCATTGTGGGTGTGTGTATGTTCAGTCCATGAGTTTAACGTGGGTCAGATGTCAGGAGGCAGAGTTCAGGAGTCTGACAGCTGTGGGGAAGAAGCTGTTCCGGTACCTGGTGGTCTTAGTCCGGAGGCTCCTGTGGCGCCTCCCAGAGGGCAGGAGGGTGAAGAGTCCATGTGATGGGTGACTGGGGTCTCTGATGATTTTCCCAGCCCTTTTCAGACACCGCTTCCTGTAGATGTCTTTTATGGCAGGAAGTGGTGCTCCGGCGATGCGCTGGGCAGTTTTCACGACCCTCTGCAGTGTCTTGTAAACTGTATGTATGTATAAGATGTTCTCACCTACCTGTGAGTCCAGCGTTTGGGTCCTCCTTTCGTCACCCACACTGCAACCACTGACAGAATGACACAACCCCGCCTTGTGGACCCAGCGGACTCTGAACTTTTCGAGCGGCAGGAGGCAGCGCTCCTTCACTGGACGGAGGAGATTAGGGGAAAACAGCGGCTCTTCGTGGAGAGAGAGCACGTCTTTGCAGGGACTCGTCTGGCTCTGGGCAGGCCTCGGGGACGCCGTGTTCTTCCGCCTGCTGCCTCTCCTGCATCGAAGCATTCACCGCGGAGAGTGGGTGTCACTGGCCAAGCTTCAGCTGCTCACTCCCTCACTGCTCTGCTCCTCGAGGGAGGCAGCCGACGGGCAAGTCGGCTGCTTCACTCACCAGACTCTCCGCCTCACCACGGCACAGCGGCTCCGTCTCCCACCTCCGCTCAATGGAGGCTCCCGTGCCAGAGGCTCAGCTGTTTACCCTGCCCACTTCCTCTTCCCGGAGAAAGCGGCGCAAACGCCACCATAAAATGGACTATTTTGAGGAACTCCCGGTGGTGAGTTCCAGTGACTGTTTTCCACACTCGTCATCCGTTTCCTCACTTAAAACAAATAATAGACTTATCTCTGATTCATGGTGAGTTTCCCTCCTGGATGAGGATGTGGATTGGGAAGTTGTTTTCTGCTCTGCTCCCTCTGAGCTGGTATTTATTTAAGACAATAACAGCACTTCAACACCCCCAAAGACTGTTCAGTTAAAGACTGTGAATAGTGGTGGCAGAAGGGCCAGAATAATATTGGATAAATCTGTTGTCACGATTCCTGGGTACGCAAACCCTAGGTCTGCTTATTCTAAGACTGTTTTATCTAAGCCGGCTTCTTCACCTACCTGTCAGCCTGTTCCGGTTTCATCAGCCCAGGCCACTCTTAAAAATATTCATGCACCTAAACCTGCCAGTATCACTCACCCTGTCATTATTTCCACCTCTATCAGTTAGCCAACACCCACACCTGTGCCAGCGCCCAGGCTGAGGGCAGCTGTGACCCAGTCCGCTCCTGCACCTGTTCATGTTCCTCGGGTGGGTGTGACTGATGTCCAACCACCTCCCGTGCCTGTCCCAGCGCCCAGGCTGAGGGCAGCTAGAACCCAGTCTGACCTCCCTAGAGGCTCGGAAGAGCTAGCCTCTCCACCTGTCAGTCTACCACTTCATCCACCTCCTGATCCAGCCTTTCACGCACTAGCACTATCCCTGGTCAGGCTAGCTGATCTGTTTCCAGCTCAAGAACCAGATTTACTAGCCCAGGTTTCTGCACCCGCTGGCCCTGCCTGCCTCCAGCCAGAGGCTCCCACGCTATTGCCTGCAACTGCTCCTCCGCCGGCTCCCACGGTGTCGTCTGCAGCTGCTGCTCCGCCGCAGCCTCCTCATACACGTTGGATTTGGCATCAGCGACCACCTTCCAGGCCGCTGACTGGACCTTGTCACCGGTGTGGCCGGCCTCTGGACCTGCTCAACTGCCGCCACTGCCTTCCACGTGGCCGGCCTCCGGACCTGCTCAGCTGCCACTACTGCCTTCCACGTGTCCGGCCTCCTGACCTACTCAGCTGCCGCCACTGCCTTCCACGTGGCCGGCCTCCAGACCTGCTCAGCTGCCACCACTGCCTTCCACGTGGCCGGCCTCCAGACCTGCTCAGCTGCCACTACTGCCTTCCACGTGGCCGGCCTCCGGACCTACTCAGCTGCCACTACTGCCTTCCACGTGGCCGGCCTCCGGACCTACTCAGCTGCCGCCACTGCCTTCCATGTGGCCGGCTTCCAGACCTGCTCAGCTGCCACCACTGCCTTCCATGTGGCCGGCCTCCAGACCTGCTCAGCTGCCACTACTGCCTTCCACGTGGCCGGCCTCCTGACCTACTCAGCTGCCGCCACTGCCTTCCATGTGGCCGGCTTCCAGACCTGCTCAGCTGCCACCACTGCCTTCCATGTGGCCGGCCTCCAGACCTGCTCAGCTGCCACTACTGCCTTCCACGTGGCCGGCCTCCGGACCTACTCAGCTGCCACTACTGCCTTCCGCGTGGCCGGCCTCCGGACCTGCTCAGCTGCCACCAATGCCTTCCACGTGGTCGGCCTCCGGACCTGCTCATTCGCCTCAGCTGCTGGCCACACAGCCGCCCAGCAGAACTGTTTTGGCTCAGCTGTTGGCCACGTGGCCGCTCACCAAAACTGTGCCTGTTTGGACTCTGTCTGTAGTCCCAGCCTGCTTCAAAATGGCCACCATCATTCTGTGCCCAAATCCTCCACCATCTCATCACTGAACAACTGGCAACCGGTAGCCCTGACCCACATCACTGAATTGAATTGAAATGTAAATCCTTCACCATAGGGAGAGGGCAACCAGTTATCTTTTGGGTCGAGTCAGGGTTACACTCTCAATGGTAGTGCTATAGAAGGACACCATCAGTTTCTGTGTGATATTATTCTTCCTGAGAATTCTCAGGAAGTACAGTTCTGTTTTGGACCTTCTTCAGTAGCTCAGAGGTATTTATACTCCAGGACAAGTTCTCCTCCATGTGGACTCCCAAAAAACGAAAGTCCGTCACCGTCTCCACACAGTCTCCCTTTATAGTTACGGGTGAAAACTCTGTCTTTTTCTTTCTAAAGTCAATTATAAGTTCTTTGGTTTTTGAAGTACTGAGAACAAGATTGTTGATTTTGCACCAAGACACCAGTTGCATCATCATCATGAGCAAATGTTTCGAGAGGCTGTTCAGGGACTTCATCTGCTCTGCACTATCCAACTGACTGGACCCTCTACAATTCAGATACTGCCACAACAGGTCCATTGATGATGCCATAGCCCTCACACTACATACTGCCCTGTCACACCTGGAGAAGAGAGACACGTATGTGAGAATGCTGTTTGTAGATTACAGCTCAGCATTCAATACCATCGTTCCCTCGAAGCTGGACAGGAAACAGCAGGATCTAGGATTGAACAGCTCCCTCTGCTGCTGTATCCTTCACTTCCTGTCTGAGACGCCAAGTGGTCAGATTGGCAGCTTCACCTCATCCCCCATCATAATGAACTCAGGTGCTCCACAGGGGTGTGTACTTAGCCCTCTCCTGTACTCACTCTACATCTATGACTGCACCGCCACTAGCAACTCCAGCATCATTGTGAAGTTTGCGGATGACACTACAGTGGTGGGTCTTATCACCAAAGGTGCGCTAACCAGTGCCCTGACCCACTGGTGTCGAGACAACCATTTCACCCTCAACGTCGCAAAGACAAAGGAGTTGATAGTGGACTTCCAGAGGTGCAGAGAAGCACACACCCCCACCACCATCAACTGTGGCGAGAGTGAGCAGCTTCCGCTTCCAAGGTGTACACCTGGCAGAGGATCTCACATGGTCAGTACAAAACAGTGAAGAAGGTCCAGCAGCGTCTCTTCTTTCTCAGGAGACTGAAAAGATTCGGCACGAGCCCCCGCATCCTCAGGACCATCTACTGCTGTGCCATTGAGAGCATCCTCACTGGATGCATCACCACCTGGTACGGCAACAGCACCGCTTACAACTGCAAAGCTCTTCAGAGAGCTGTACCAGTACATGTGATGTGACAATAAAAGTGATTTAATTTTGATTTGATTAATTATTTTATCTGAGCTGAGCACTAAATCAGATAAAAAGTCTGAGAAATCAGGTAGACGATAGATGATAACGAACAAGACTGGCCTTTTTACATCTGATGTGGACAAGGATAAGCATCAGGCTTTCAAATGAATTAAAAGTCTGTCTTCGTCTTTCATTAATTAATAGGCTGGTGTGAAAAATTGCTGCCACACCTCCCCCTCGGCCTGTGCTTCGAGATTTCTGGTAGTTAGAATGACTCGGGGGTGTTGATTCATTTAAACTAACATAATCATCCTGCTGCAACCAGGTTTCTGTAAGGCAGAGTAAATCGATTTGTTGATCAATTATTAAGTCATGTACTAACAGAGACTTGGAGGAGAGAGACCTAATATTTAATAATCCACATTTCACTGTTTTACTCTTTGGTTCAGATGTGGATACTGTATTGTTCTTTCTTTGTGATTGTTTATGTTTAAGTTGTTTGTTGCTGGTTTTTAGTTTGTTTTTTGTCTGTTTGGGAGCTGACACAGTCTCTATGGAGATGGGTTTTTGGGGGGGTAGCAGGAGGAGAGAAGCTGCAGAGAGGCGTGTAAGACTGCAACTCTGCTTCCTGGTCCCAACTCTGGATAGTCATATTTTGGGGGGTTTAATAAATTTGTCCATGATTCTAGAAATGAGAGCTGCTCCATCTAAAGTGGGATGGATGCCGTCTCTCCTAACAAGACCAGGTTTCCTCCAGAAGGTTTGCCAATTATCTATGAAGCCCACATCGTTTCTGGGACACCACTCAGACAGCCAGCAATTTAAGGAGAACATGCGGCTAAACATGTCACTCCTGGTCTGATTGGGGAGGGGACCAGAGAAACTTAGATCCAACATATTATTTTTCCAATAGTATATATTTTTTTTAATACCATTTGTATGTTTATAGTGGTGCAGAACTGGGCTTTTATTTTCCCAAATGTCTGCACTGAGTAGGAGATTGTACATGTGTATAGAAAAAAAAAAGGATTCTACTCTATTCTATTAGGGTAGAGATCTGTTTTAGTGTGTGGGGCTGTGGCCTCAGGTTCATATTATTAAATGGTGATCATGAAGCAGTGCATTTCAGATATTTTTACAGAGTAACATGAAAGTAACGTAACAAGTAGACCAACGAATGTCTTTCTTCTGGGTGTAATTAAGTAACATACTGCAATACTTTGAAGAAAATTGCTCTGTGTAATATGTGTAATAATTACTTTGTTGAGTGACGACACCAACACTGATCACAACAGAGGGAAGCACCTCCAACATGCACAAACATGTGACCCGCAGCATGCAGTGAATGTGCATGAGTGTAATTTCTTTGATATGCTGATTATTGATGGTGGTGACTCTCAAAGTGGAGCCAGTGAGAACTGATAAGGGAAGGAATTGAATTGATAAGTGATATCAATAATAGAACTGAAACTGCTAAATTCTTATCAATTCGAATCCCTAGTCAAGATTGAATTTAAAGTTTTCAATTCACTCAGCCTTACAGACACTCAAGAACCAGCGCTCCTTTACACTGAAAGTTAAGGTAGCTCAGGCACCTGATCAAGACATGTTTAAGTTGCCTCTCAGTGGAGGTTTAGTGGGTTGGGTGTCCAGCTGGGTGAAGACTGTGGGTTCCACCAAAAAAGGGACACATTAGAGGACACAGGAATACTTGGTGCCCCGATGAGGTTTTGCATACATGTAAGCGGATGAAAGGATGATAGATGAAGTTTCTATGTTTTGTTGTCACCTTTGCAGTCCTGGGTTAAGGCGTTGCCATGGTAGCCAGGTTTGCAGTGTTGGCAGTGCAGGCCAATTGTGTTGTGAAGGCAGTGTAGACACTCTCCTGTTGTGCTGTTACATGAGTTGGGATCATCAGGGTCGATGTTGTTGTTGCAGGGACACTCTTTACAGACTGCACCTGGCAATGTCAGATCACCATAGAAACCAGGGCTGCAGCTGTCACAGCTTACACCTAAAAGGGAAATGGAGAGTGATATATTTTATGTGTCTTTCCAAAAATCTGCTGCTAAACACTGACTCTTAGCATCGCTGCTGTCTGTCTGTCTGGTTGCCTCTTTTATGTAAAGAAGGTAAAAGTAAGTAATGCAAACATACTGGCTCTTACCTGTGTGCCCCTCCTGGCACTTACAGATGAGCCTGAGGGACTGTGGGTCATGCTGACAGGAAGTGGCGAAGAATCGTCCACTGCTCAGAACATCTGGACACAAACATGGCTGACAGGCCTGTCTGGAGATTGGGTCACCATAGTAACCCTCAACACACCTGCATCAAAATAGGTTTATCATGATTACCTGAACAGGTACCGACCCTCAGCAGTAAGTACTGGCACACTTATTTCCTGAGTAAATCTAATTTATATAAATTTACTCAGAGACGTAGCAAAGACATTTTCAGAGGGAAATTTTCAGCTGAAAAAAACCCAGCTGAGTTACAGTAAACAAAGGTTCCTTTTTTGAAATTGCATCTACTTGCAGATAAAAGCTGCATAGCTGAAAACTGAAAACCCAGCCCTTTGTCTAATTCTCTCTGTTCTTCATCATTATGGAGTATAGTATGTACTACATCTCTGAGTCGAGGAGAGGGCCTAAGGGTACATCTGTCACCATCTTACAATGCTGTGATTGCAGCCATTCCCGAACTCTCTGTGAATGGTACTCATGGCCATTGATCATGATAATTTTGCATATTAATGATTAAGGACCTGACCTCACAGTCCATTGTTTGTCAGTGACTAACCTTTCACAGCTGGGTCCAGTAGTGTGCTCCCTGCAGTTCAGACAGTCTCCGGTAAATCCATCACACACCTCTGATAGCCCATTACATTCACACGATCGACATGAAGGGAATCCCCAGAATCCCATCTGACAGCGTTTGCAGCGCTGACCCGTAATCTCTGAACGGCATGCACACTGACCACTGACCTGATCGCACAGCTCTGACACAGAGCCATGGGGGTCACAATTACATCCTACAAAAAGGTGAGAATTCATTGTGAATCAACTGTCAGACGCTCAGAGAGAAAACGAAAGGCAGTGTTTCCCCTCTGGTTTGGGTTTCTTACGTTTGCAGCCTTCAGGTCCAAAGCCAAACGTCATTGGGGCACAGGCATCGCAGCAACGACCAATCACATTGGCCTTACAGTCACAAAACCCACCCAGTTTACTGCAGGATGGTCCAGTAGAGCCAATAACATTACACCTGCAAACTGACCACAGGTAAAACGCAGATATAAACATATGAAACACTCATCTTTTCCATTGTCTCAGTCCTGGATCATCTCAGTCCAACTACTTACGGACAGCTCCATTGTGGATTTGTGCTGAAAGGCTCACGATGAGTCCCTCGCAGACTTCAGGTAGCGACTCCTGAGGGCCAGGCTTGACAGCCAATCCAGTACAGTGAAACTGGTGAAAAGTGTCGAGGTCGCTCTGGGAGCAGAAATTTTGGACTGACCCAATTCTATTAAAAAGACTAATCTGAAAAAAGGGGGGCATGATTAAACATGTAGAAATCACCTCATGTAGACACATCCCATCATTTAATTTTGAAGAGAAAAATTGAAAATTGAAACCATGCAATCTTCCCAAATTTATTTATCTCCTCAGCTATGATTGGACAGTTACTGTTAGTAGGAGGATTTCAGGGAATATGTCAATCACTTTATCTGAATAGATGAAGACCTCCTTACCGAGTCAATTAGGATGTGTGAACTATCAGATCTGGGCTGTTTATAAAAGGTGATATCCACAAAATATTGACCTCCAGCATTTAGACAGAGCAAAGAGTCCAGAATACCTCGTCTGGAAAAACAAAAAGAAAAAACAAACAAAAACTGCTGCTACTGAGACACAATCTCTGACACAAGTACACTATTAAGGCTTCAGAGAACCTTGGAGCTCACATAAGTACAAATGTGTAAGAATGTCTCTGTACGTGGAACCAGGAGTACAAAGGCACAACATTTGGCTCATGTGCGTTAGCTGTAGCTGCTGGCTGTCTGCTGTCGTTTTATAGATGTTCTGTTGAGAGTCCTCTCTCAGTACATCCTGGTATGGTTCACAAGCTGCACTAGGACTGACAACAAAGTGCTGCAAAGTTTATTAAATCATCACACACATGCAGCTACGCCCTGTCACTGATATGCACACAGAGCCTGCTGCCTCAGCCACAAACATGATGTCACCCACAGGCCACCTGATCATGGCCTCTATTAACAACTCACACAGACACTGTACAATATCCTGTATGTCTGTGAAGGTTCTCAGTCATCCAGGTCATCGTAGTCAAAGGAGCTTGCAAAGAAAGGCGTCTGGACTTCTTTAAGTTACTTGAAGACGGATGAGAGGTGAAACGTCTTCAAGTAACTTAAAGAAGTCCAGACGCCTTTCTTTGCAATATCCTGTACAATTTGCTAGTTTCAAAGAACCTGCTTAATTTCACATCTGAATAGTGTTGTGGCAGATTTCTTTTCTCATGTATTAATCACATATTTAATCATATCACATTATTTATAGTAATATCACTGTCACGGTCCTGGGTCCCTTGACCCAGCATTTTTAGTTCCTTGTGATGTTTGTAATATTGTACTTGTGTGAGTTATTCTATGGTTTCTAGTTTCGATCCCTTGCCCTTCATGTTTCTCTGTGTCCCCTCTGTTCTGTGTAAGTCTGTGTCGGCATGTTTGAGTTCCCCTCTGTCCCTCGGTTCTTAGAGTCCTCTGCCTTATGGTTTATGTCTCTGTTTCTTAGTTGCTTTCTCCACTGTGCCAAGCTTGCGTCTCTGTATGATACTTCCTGTTTTACTTTGATGGTCCGTGTCTTATGTGAATGTGTCCTGCTTTGCTCGTCTCGTCCAGCCTGATTACTCCCAGCTGTGCTCTCCTACTGTGTCTCATTCCCTCGTTATCCCTCTGTGTATTTAAGCCCTGTGTTTCTCTTTGTCAGTGTCGTAAATTCCCTCATGCTGTGTGTGATGCTCTCCGTGTTTCCTGGTATACTTTATGATTAGCTTTCCCAGTTTAGTTTTGTATTGCCTGTGTTCTATTTTTCCAGCAATTAAAGCTGTGCTTTTGAGTTCAAGTTCTGTCCCCGTGAGTTTGCGTTTGGGTCCTCTCCTGCCTGCCACACAGCCGAAACATGACAATCACTTTCTCACTTTACTATAGTAAGAGCACTCCTGTCCATAGTTTACATGCATGTGGAACGTAAACACAGTGAGGCCGTTAAACAGATAGTGGGAGTCCTGCTTATCAGGGATGTAAATCCTTAGGTGACGCCAAAGCAGAAAACAAGGTCATAATTCTCTCTGAGGGAGGAGGTATTGCTCCACGTGAGAGGGGCCAACATGTAAGAGTTTGTGAATGTTCTTTGTCTGTGTCTCTGTATATATGATGTAAGGGCGGTGGCCACAATTCAGAGATGGTCCTGGTGTTTCACTGGGATGCTCTCTCCATATTGCAATGTGTTTATTAAACCCACTTCAAATCAAGCTCACTGGGTGTTTTGCAGGTAATTGTTAAATTTTCCATAACAATTTGCCGTTGTCAGGCAGGATTCCTCCGGTGAGTTTCGCTGAACTACGGGCACACAGTGACTGGCCATCAGCAGCAGGACCAGACGGCATCCCAGGTCGTATCCTAAGAGACTGTGCATACCAGCTAGCTCCTGTGTTCACTGAGATATTCAACATCTCTTTATCTCAGTCGGTGATCCCCACATGCTTCAAAGAGTCCATCATTGTTCCTGTCCCGAAGAAACCCCACCCTGCTTCTCTCAATGACTATCGCCCTGTAGCCCTCACCTCAGTAGTGATGAAGTGCTTTGAGCGCCTGGTCAGAGACTTCATCATTTCTTCACTACCAGACACACTGGACCCACTACAGTTCGCTTACCGTCCAAATCGTTCCACAGACGATGCCATCTCTCATCTCCTCCACACATCACTCACTCACTTGGACACTAGAAGGGGGAATTATGTTAAAATGCTCTTCATAGACTACAGCTCTGCATTTAACACCATAATTCCCTCCACACTCACCACCAAGCTGGAGCATCTGGGACTCAGCTCATCTATGTGTCAATGGATCTCCAACTTCCTAACTGGCAGACCACAGGCAGTAAGGATGGGCGGACATGTCTCAGCCTCCACCACTCTCAGCACTGGAGCCCCCCAGGGGTGTGTTCTGAGCCCCCTGCTGTACTCTCTGTACACATATGACTGCGTGGCCACTACCAGCTCCACCACCATCATCAAGTTTGCTGACGACACCGTCGTGGTGGGCCTGATCTCTGATAACAACGAGACGGCCTACCTGAAGGAGATTAGGAATCTGGAGAACTGGTGCCAGAGGAACAACCTCCTTCTAAACATCAGTAAGACAAAGGAGCTGATAGTGGACTTCAGCACTAAGCAGGAGAGGAACTACCAGACCCCCGTCATCAACGAGTGCCCAGTGGAGAGAGTGGACAGCTTCAAATACCTCGGAGTTCACATCACGCAGGACCTGTCATGGTCCTGTCACATCAACTCCATGGTGAAAAAGGCCCGTCAGCGTCTCTACCACCTCAGACGCTTGAGAGACTTCCAACTGCCCTCCAAGGTGCTCAGGAACTTTTACTCGTGCACCATAGAGAGCATCCTGGCGGGAAACATCTTAACCTGGTTCGGGAACAGCACCATGCAGGACAGACGAGCTCTACAGAGGGTTGTGCGATCAGCTGAGCGCACCATCCGCTCCGAGCTCCCTGACCTGCACTCAATCTACAGCAGGCGGTGCTGGACCAAGGCCAGGAAGATGGTGAAGGACCTCAGCCATCCCAACAACAGACTGTTCTCTCTGTTGAGGTCAGGAAAGCGATTCCGCTCCCTGAAGACCAACACAGAGAGACTGAGGAGGAGCTTCTTCCCGCAGGCGATACGGTCTCTCAATCACAATCACACCACCACACAGTACTGACCCACACATACAGTTCTTACACACACTGGACTTTCTGGACTTTGTTTCCACTTCATCACTTAAATCACGCTGCTGTCATTGTGTATATGCTGCTGTTATTGTGTATATATTTATTTATATTTCTTCATACATTCTTATATAGTTCTATACTGTGTATTTTGTTGTACAGTTATTTTATTTTCAACTTTAATTTATATATTTTATCTTATTCTTTCCCAGTTAAATTTACCCTTCATTCTAATTTGTGTTGTACAGTTATTTCATTTTTAACCTTAATTTATATTTTATTCCTTCCTAGTTAAATTTACCCTTTTTAATTTTTCATATTTATTTCCTATCTTATTCATAGCCTTTTCCTTTTTTGTTTTCTTTAGGTCATGAGCAGTTGTCCAAGCATTTCACTACATATCGTACTGTGTATGACTGTGTACGTGACAAATAAAATTTGAATTTGAATTTCCTGAGGTAAAATTGCCTTAGTCCCACCATTCCTTTGTTTTCAAAAAAAGAAGGAACCACAAGATGTGCTTCAGCGACTCACACATGCAGGAATTTTTTAATGAACCAAGAGACGGACTGCAAATGATTTAGCTGCTTTGATTTGGGCAGGGTTCTTAACCAGACAGATGGGAAAAGCCTTGGTTACTTATTACTGCAACAAGTAGATTCAGGGTCCTAGAAACTCAACGAATTTGGGTATCCTAGTGTGAGAAATTGCACCTTGTTGTGGTAGTAAGTGCAGGATCTTAGAAGCTCAATAATTTGAGCATTCTAGTGTATGGCAGTTTAGCACTTTTGCACCAGTGAAAAAAGGCAGAAAGGCCTTGTTCGTACAAAGGAAGCTGGGCTCAGAAAAATGGCTACTGGAGCAGTGGGAGGCATTCCTCCACGTTGTCTGGTTGAAAACTCCAAGTGTGTGGAAGATGGTTGTGTGATGGAAAGTGTGATATTATTCTGTTATCATATGTTACCTTATATATGTAATCAAAGTAGTTGAAGTATGATACTGCTGTAGATCATATTATACCCTTTAACATAGAGTGTGTGATCAATATGTAGTTTTAGTTTGCATTTTACTTCTGACTTAAAAGAGTGTGAAAATCATTAGATCTATTGGATTGACCTGTATTACTCGACACTGTTGAATGTGTTACACTGTTTCTTGACATTTCATACTGCTGAATCATGAAGAGAATGTTGTGTGCAGAGGACCTTGTGCAGATAATAGAAGAAACAGACCACATTCCAGACCCCCACCTTACAGAGAGCAGAGAAATAAGGAAGCCGAGGTCATAACTTAGGCGCCGTAAGAGAGAAAGAATGTGAATGTTTAGGCTTTTACGACTAGGTGGGGGCCACTAGAGGGTATAAAAAGCTGAGTAACCCGTCACCATTTTGAGACTTGCTGTGACCCTCTGCAGGCAGGTCTCCCCATCATGATGGTTTTAATGCTCTTAAGTGTTGAATTGTATGGAAATAAATGATTGTTGATTGAGCATTTATACACCGAGTACTGTCCTTCCTTCAGCCCAAAGATTCAAAGAATTGGGAGATTTCAACAAAAGATATGTTGACAGGGATAAGAGTTTTTTATTGTTTGTAGTTTTTTGTTGTTGCTGTTGTTGGGTTTTCTGTTTATTTGTTTTAGATGGACCACTGGGAGGGAAACCTCAGAAATACGACGCCTGATTTCAGGACTGTTGTGGGAAGGACTCTGTCCTTAGTTTATGGTGTTTAACACTTTTGCATCGGAAGGAAAAGGCCAGACGGTGAACGCGCTTGTCCACAAAGCTGAGCCCAGCAGTACGGCCAGTGAGGCTGTAGGAGGCATCCCTTCAGGTGGTCTGGACAAATCCAGGTTTTGATTGTATGATTTTTTTTCTTTCAGAAATATGGGAAAGAATACATGGAGTATGAAGTGTGTAGAAACTGAGGAATGCAGTGAAGAGAAGTGTGTGTGTGTGAGGAGTGCTGTGGGTGTGTGTATAAAAGAGATGTGTTAAAATGTGGACAGAAGAATAAGAGAGGGAACGTGTTAATGAGCAGTGATGAAAATGATATTAAATAAATGTTTTAGTGTGTTAGTACAGGTTGCTACGGAACTGGATCAGCGCCCTCCACAAGCACAGCGGCCGGAGTAAAATGATAGATCAACGTAATTGGAACCGCATACAGCCCATGTTTTGGCTGAATATTTCACAGCTTCACTTTATGCACATCTTAACCTGAAGAACATGCTTCGAAGACAATCAATCTCTCCCTGAAGACGAAATGCAGTTCGAGAGCAACGGCGTCGACTTCAAGAGTCAACAAGGTGAAGAGACAGCAACACTGCCCTAAACCTTAAACCTTAAAGGGTTCAGCAGCATGTACACATGCCATAGTGGATGGAAGCATGCGCTCCTGATCACAAGCTGAGAGGTTCACCAGCGACATCACTGTGTGTGAATGGACTTGAGAAGACTGTCTGAGTTTCACATTTGCCATACTGGGAGTTGAAATGGCAAAGGAAGAGACTGAAAAGAGTGAAAGACAAAAGGCAAAGCCGAAGAACGGCCCACTGGCCTCTGACACGCCACAACCATGAACTGCTGCAGATGCAGGAGAAAGACAGAAGCTGTGAGAAGTGGGAGCATGGAGGAAAAATGAAGGCCGTTGTTGTTAATGTGAGAGCACATGAAAATTGTGTTGGGAAACTGTGTGGCCGACTGTCTTGTGGAGGTTGAGAAAGAGTCCGTAGGATTGCAACAAAGGTAAAAATAAAATGCACACAAACGCACACAGAGAAATGTGAAGGAAAAGCAGCTTTAAGGACAAAGCCCTGCTGAATCTGCAGCTCCACTGCACACACATGCATTGAACCTGCCTACTAACACACACACACACACACACATGCAATGAAGGATCAGCTTGTTATCTCTCATCAGTGTTAAAATAGTGTAAATTTAACAGACACTTGTTATCAAATGCTGAGTGTATCCACTGCTGAGAATTAATCAGAATCAGAATCAGAATCAGAATACTTTATTGATCCCTGGGGGAAATTATTTATTATTTAACTCTCTAGGGTTGCAGGACAACAGTTTACCTTTTGTGAAGGGAAAAAAGATTCTGGTTTGACCAACCAGTGATCAGACAATAAATTTAGTTGTTGATACAGTAAATTGTGAGATGTTTTCTGCTTGATTGGTGCAGCACAATTAATTTACTGTATGAAGGAAATTCTCTTTTGTGATAATATTTTTTGTTACTAGATCAGGGAAAGATGACTGGATTATAAAACAAGTGAATAAGATGTAGCAGAGGGTTGAGTTTCCTGTTTCTGATGTGTGGGTGAAACTTGCACCCAGATACACATCACTGAATACATAAAACAAACTTGTTTTGTGAAATACATGATGACATGTTACACGTTTACTTTTGGAGGGGGAGAAAAGGAGAAAAGCTAAATGAAATGATTGGGTCTGTGAAAGTGACAAATGAGTGACCTGGGGAAGAAATTCACATTCCAGTGATAAAACATTGATATGAAGTGTTTAGGAAGCGTTTAATGGTGAACATTAGTGTTGTGTGAACTGTGCAGCTGCTAATAAAAAAGAGGGAGATTTCTCTGTGTATTTAGCAGGTGGATCTATGTTTGTTGGCCCCAGACTTTCCAGGATTGTGTGATATTCTGGAGCTCTTGTGGGCAACCAGTAAATATGATGTGGGGAAAATGAACAAAGGCAGTGACTCTTAAGTCTGATTTTAGACCATGTAAGCATCAGTTATAAATTAAAGTAAAGCCAGGAGCAGTGACTGCATGGCAGGTTCTAATCCCTACAGCATGTTGTTTCACCTGAAGGCAAAACGTTTCCTGTGATTTTTCTGGCAGATTTTGGGGTTTTGTTTTAGTACCAGACTGATTCTGCCAGTTAGGTTTGGGTTGTTTTCTTTTTCTTTTTGCACGTACAAACTGGGCCCAATATGGGTTTTATTTTTGTAACAGTGCACTTAGGAAAAAACCTGCCAGGTATCACCCCTCTGGGTGTGATATTTTGTGTGTTGATGATTTAATAATCAGCTCTCTTTAAGCAGGCAGCAAGATTGGAAGTAAAAGTGCTATAAAATACTTTACTGAGAGCAAATACAAAGTGAGATTCTCCAGATTACAATGGCTTAGGAGAAATACACCTACCTAGGACCATATTAGATGGCAAGTCCTGTGTTTAAAAGGATTGTAGCGATTCAATTCATTTCAAAAGCAAAAAGAATTGTTTTTATTTTTGGAATGACGTAATATTGCTGCCAATGGATACTTAAATTCGTGCGCAGTTTTCCACTATCAGCAATGATTTGTACGAATGTATATGACTGGATGAATGCATGTGATTGAGATGAATGCATATGACTGGACTGTGGCTGGACTGATGATGTCACTTAGTCACTTCTAATGCCTAATCCACCCCAAACAGTGAAAAAAGGGTGGATGTATGTGGGGTTTTTTTTTGTTTTCTTGTTTTTGCAGGAGCAGGAGGATGGCAGAGACCAGAGGAGGGGGAGACCTGTGGGTTCACATTAATATGTGTGGAACCTGCAGACTTAATCCTTTACATAGCACTTTTCTGTGTTACTGATTTTTGTGTGAAGGAAACTGTGGTTTTACTGGCTGCTTGTTGGTTATGGTACCACATTGTAGTGTTGGGAAATGTTAAATGTTACAGTGGGAAAATGTATATTCAGTGTGAAACACATACTGTGTTAAGATCAGTATCACTCCTTTCGCAGAAAAGGAGGGTTGACCACATGATTTACAGCAGCACCTCTGGAATCTGTTAATCTAGGCCCGACCTGCGAGGACACACCACCGGCTAATGTTTTTTTTCCTCTCTAAGGGTTTTGGCATCACACAGGCAGACATAAGTGAAATGAAGCAGGTTTTGCAGTTATTACAGAACATCTTAGTGTGGGGCTCATTATCATATCTTTATTCATTTTAAGGTGTTGAGCCCACAGTGTTTAAAACAAGTGAGTGACATTACTTAAGAAAGGTCACTGGCTACAGTAGCTTTGAATAAACACATTTGGCAAATTATGGCAACAGTAGTGTTTTTAATGATTTGGGGAAATAAACTGCGCAAGGCACACTTGTGTCTGTGGTGTGGGATGCCTTATTACTCTTATAACCTACAGTTGTTTGCAAGTGTGAAGTTTGTATTTACTCACTGATTTTGGTTTCTGGGTAATCGTGGTGTGGATGCAGGCTCCAGGCAGAGCCAAGAATTAGACCTACTTAACATGACATTAATACAAATTTTATTCTCTAACACAGGGTTTAAAGGGCTGGAGCGAAATTACTCAGGAGGAGAAGCCCTGATGTTGTCTGAGAAATGATCTAACTACCCTTTTGTGTTGTTATTCTCCTAGTTCTGATGAGTTGACTCATGGGAGAGACCATGTGTCAAAAGGAGGGAATCCAGGTTTAACATGAAACAATGTTCTCTATGTTTTCTGAGTTTTTTCATGATAATTTTTCCATGGCTTTTTGTGGGATTAACAGTTCATTTATAGGTATGAAACCTCTACATGGGGCACAGACATGTTCAGATAAGGGTAGGGCTGTGCGATATGACCAAAATCTCATATCCTGATATAAGACATCTATCGTCCCAATAACGATATAAATCACAATAATTTAATATTTTCTGTATATTCTATGAATCTCGGGCAGCTTGACTTGCGTGAAGTGTTTCCAGGTGGGCGTCATGTACCTGGAGTCGAGTGTTTTAACCGATGCATGAAACGATACATTTTTAGACACAAGTTGTAATTGCCGCCGTTTTCTTTGTGAGTATTTATTACCCATCGTGCTGCGGGGAAAAGCCTGTCGTAACGTTGAGTCTTTTAGCACCTGACGGCTCTTTTTGGCTTCTCATCCGTAAATACTCTGCATACTCTTTCACGTGATTGAGTTTATTTTGAAAAGTCTCAACAGGATCTTGAACTTTATTGTGAAAGGTTAATGTGGAAACTAAACCAGGGGACACGCAATGGTTTTGCCGTCGTTGTTGCTAATGACAACGCATAAAAGCAGGCGCTTGTCCGTCCGTAGTGTAGTTATATTAAATATAAGAGAAAGAGAAAACTTTAAGAAATTAATATAGCCACTACAGCCACCATGAAAACGATGAAAAAATATTGAAGTAAACAGTTTATTTTGTGACACCACGAAACAAACAATAGCGTAAAATGAAACGATAGACGTTTTTATATCGTCATTCGATATATATTGTTATATCGAACAGCCCTAGATAAGGGTTGAACTTCATTGAACTAAAAGGAAAATGTGGTTTGATGATGGTTGACATGTTTTCCAAATGGTTAGAAATTTTTCCTCCTAGTAAGGAGATACAGGTGCAGTAGCCAGAGTATTGCTGGAAGAAATCATCCCAAGGGTGGAATCTCCAGACTGAGATTGAGACTGGGTGCTGATCAGAAGTCTTCAGAGACCCAGCGAGAAGCAGGGATCATTCATAGCACAGCTGACAGCCCAGGCAGTGGTTGAGATCAAAGGTCGTGCGGTTTGGGGCCCTACTAGTCATCATGAGAAGATTCCAGAACCACAGAAATAACCATAAAGGTTAAAGATCTCTGCATTAGACACTGAGGAAGACAACAGGGTGTCAGATGATCTCTGCCCTTTTAACCTACAGCTGCATTGGAACGAGAGAGTGAAGGGTGAAAAGAGCACCCTCCTCCAACAAGGGTGTGCCAAGCTCCAACTCAGCGACTGCAGAGCAGACCCTGTACCACCCAAGAGCGATCAGCGAATGAATGCAGATGACAACTGATTAAAGAATCAGGCTGTCATGCCTGAAGTAGTTGTAGTTGTGTTTTTGAGTTAAGGTGGTCGTTGGTGTATAGTAATCTTACTAGTAAGGATATGATTTAATCACATATTTAATCATATCACATCAGAAATCTGCCACAACACTATTCAGATGTGAAATTATAACAATAGTCATGTGACATTCATGGATAGATGCCCTGTTTTTTTATTCTCACCTGGAGTTTCCAGGTAGAATCACAGTTTTACTTCCTGTTGGATTGCTGCTGCAGCCACCATCGCCTGGTGACACTTTGCCGATACTGACTATAGCCATCCAATCAGATGCAGACTAGAGAAAATAATAAATTGACATGAGTTATAGAAAGACAATTCCGTCAATTTTATTAAACATGTACATTTAAATGAAGTTTACCATTCAAAATCGCCTCACCTCCGGTTCATAGGAAATCGCCAGCTGGTAATCAGTCGAAGAATGGAGGTTGTCCACAGTAAATCTAAGCCCCACCCCCTCAAACACTCTGACCAATCCTAGGCCAGTCCAGGTTACTGGCTGGTGAGATGCCCTTTGACGGGGAATGATTTGCAGGGTGTAACCAGGGACCAGAGGTATGCTGGTTTGCTGCTGGATGGAAATAAACAACAGATGCACTGAGGAAAGAGGACGATCTGATTAGCTGAAACATATGAGTTGAGCTGTTTCCAAATTCAGGGGCTGCATCCTTTGGAGACCACATTTGTGGGACGACTATATCACAGCACACCAAAGGCTGCTCCAAATGCGGCCCACTAATGCGTCTTCCTTTTCCCCGGATTTGAAGAGAGTCCGGTGTATCCTTTGTGTCCCAGAGAAGCCCAGACCTCTCTCCCCAGCTATCTCTTCCAGCTTATCCGGGGGAACAGCAAGGCATTCCCAAGTCAGCCAAGAGATACAATTTCTCCAGCGTGTCCTGGGTCTGCCCCTGAGCTTCCTCCTGATGGAACATCACCCAGGAGGCGCCCAGGAGGCATTCTTGTCAGATGCTTGAACCATCTAGACTGGCTCCTGTCGATGTGGAAGAGCAGCATCCCTACTCTGAGCCCCTGCCAGATGGCTGAACCTCTCTAAGGGAGAGGCCAGCCACCCTTCGGAAGATGCCCACTTGTTCATCACTTGTGAACAAGACCACAGGATAGTTAAACTCCTCCACTTGGGGTAGTAACTCATCCCTGACCTGGAGTGGGCACCCCAACCCTTCCGGCTGAGGACCATGGCCTCAGACTTGGAGGTGCTGATTTTCATTACCACCACTTCACACTCAGCTGTGAATCATTCCAGTGTGAGCTGGAGACGATCACCTGATGAAGCCAATAGAACCACATCATCCGCGAAAAGCAGAGATGAGATTTTTAGACCATCAGGTGAAAGCCTTCTGCCCCTTGGCTAAACCTAGAAACTTTGTCCATAAAAATTTTGAACAGAATCTGTGATAAAGGGCAGCCCTAGCGGAGTGCATCACCCACTGGGAATGAGTCCCACTAATTACCGTCTATGCAAACCAAGCTCTTCCAATGGTTGTATAAGGATTGAATGGCCTGTAGTAATGGGCCAAACACCCCATACTCCTGAAGAACACCCCACGGGAAACTCAAAGGGACACGGTCGAATGCCCACAGCCAAAACACTGGCTGGGCAAACTCCCATGCACCCTCATGTATCCTTGAGAGGATAAAGAGCTGGTCCAGTTTTCCACAACTAGGACGAAAACCGCATTGTTCCTCCTTTATCTGGTTTTTATCATGTTATCATAGCATGGCTCAAGCACGTTCATCATAGTTTAACCCCCTTGTTTTGCACAACGGAATATGGCCTGCCGTCTGCAGCTAAACACCCCAATAGCTTTTGTAATAGCTTTAGCCCGATCGGACTGGGCAGCAAAGGGCTGCTTAAATACAGAAAACTCTTCTGCTCTTCCACCTGGACCGCTAGCGCTGGCCATAACTATCGCTTGACAGACGCACCATACACATAATTTTTTTCCTTCTTTTTCGAATCTTCGGATTACGTGGGTGTCAAACCGTGGAGTGGGATCGGTTCGGATTACGGATCAACCGTGATCCGTTGCACCACTAGTACATATCAGCTGCCTCCGAAGTCCCACAGGCGAACCAAGGACTCCTTCAATAGGACTCCTTCTTCAGCCGGGTGGCTCCCTTCACCTCTGGTGTCTAAGGATGGGTATCGAAACCCGGTTCTTGTTGAGAACCAGTTCCCACTGTTTCAATTCCTTGGAATTGTTTGGCATTTTTGCAAATGATTCCCTTATCGATTCCAGTCGCCCCGAATGACGTCACCACGTTGCAGAGTGTCATTTACCTGGCGGGTAACATGGCGCCTAAGCGGCTCAAACACTCAAAAGTTTGGTTATACTTTAGGAGAACGGATGACAACAGGGCAACTTGCAATACTTGTAAAGTAGATACTTCATTTAAGGGAGTAAACACTACGAATATGCAAAAGCATTTGCTCACAAAACACGCAATAACCTCAAATGAATGTCGTGTTTTTAATTCTGCTCCGGACTCGTGAATCTCAACCCAGCAGCAGAGGTAACGTTTGCACGTCCTCTCCCGTTAATGCGGCAGGTAAATAATCAACTAACAGTGCATATTATGTTAGCACGATGTGCCTTATTACAAAACCTGCCATTACTGTGCATTTAGGTGACCAAGATGAGAGAGACAAAGTCTGGCTGGCTCAGATGCTGGCAGTTCTCGCTGCAGTCTACCGGTAGCGTCTCCTTTCAGGCCAGGATAGACAAATGTCACAGAGCAGTGACTCAGTTTGTGGTCAAAGGCTTGCAGCTGTTTGCCACAGCAGATGATTTTCAGTAAGTGTATGTGTTTAATTGTAGGCAGGGACATTACTGGATATTCTTGTGTAATTGCTACAGAATAATTTGTGTTATGCTTTGTTATTGCTACAGAAGAATATTTATTTTATTATTTTACAATTACATTTTTTTTCCTGGGGACCCTGTGACACCCATTGAAGAGCCATAGGCTGTGGATCTCTTAAGATCTCACTTTTGGGTTTGTAAGGCCATGTTACTCTTACTTAGAGAAGATATAAAACAAAGTTCTAAGCTAATCAACCTTAGTGTTCTCCTTTTTAAAAAATAAGAATCAATAAGAGAATCGATAAAGAATCGAATCGTTAAACAGACTCGAAAATGGAATCGGAAACATGAAAATCTTATCAATACCCATCCCTACTGGTGTCCACCATTTGGTTTAGGTGTTACCACCATGACAGGCACCAACCGCAGCGCAGTGCAGCAGCTTTGGCGGTGGAGGTGCTGAACATGGTCCATTTGGACTCAGTGCCCCCAGATTCTCTTGGAAAACTGTTGAAGCTCTGCCAGAGGTGTGTGTTTAAGATCTTGCGGACTGGGGGCCTCTGCCAGGCATTCCCAGCACACCCTCACTATACCTTTAGCTGCCCCATGTCTGTCCAATGTCCTCCCCAGCCACCTGATCTGATGGTGATCAGTTAACAGCTCAGCCCCTCTCTTTACCCGAGGGTCCAGAACATATGGCCGCAGGTCTGGTGATACGATTACAAAATCGATCATCGACCTATGGCCTGTAAATGGCCTGTATTTATATAGCGCTTTACTAGTCCCTAAGGACCCCAAAGCGCTTTACATATCCAGTCATCCACCCATTCACACACTGGTGATGGCAAGCTACATTGTAGCCACAGCCACCCTGGGGCGCACTGACAGAGGCGAGGCTGCCGGACACTGGCGCCACCGGGCTCTCTGACCACCACCAGTAGGCAACGGGTCAAGTGTCTTGCCCAAGGACACAACGACCGAGACTGTCCAAGCCGGGGCTCGAACCGGCAACCTTCCGATTACAAGGCGAACGGCCAACTCTTGAGCCACGATCAGCCTAGAACTTTCTGCACTTTGTGGACTTATGGACGATCTTATGTTTTAACATGGTGTTTGAATCCAGGATTCATTGTGAGTCTAAGGTACAAGCAATTTTTTGGAAAAAAAAAAACATGGCAAACAGTTGTAGCAAAGCAGTCCAGAAATAAAAAAGTGAGTACTGGGTTTTTATCTCACCCAAATATCCAGTGGAACAAATGTTAGCACACCAAAGAATCTTAGAACATCAAACTTAGCTAACCTTCATCTAAGTTACATGACGTTAGTGATATTGCTACTTAATCGGGTCATGCAAACTTTGGTTAGTTATAACCTGAACCTTTGTTATAAAGCCCAACATTTATGCCGATCTTATGGACTGGACTGGTTCCTATATAGCGCTTTTCTATTCTTCTGAGCACTCAAAGCGCTTTACACAACTTGTGCATTCACATATTTTCTTAGTGCTTTCTAATTAACATTCACACTCCAATGGATGCATCGGAGAGCAATTTAGGGTTAGTATCTTGCCCAAGATATTTGGCATGCGGACTAGGGGAAGCCAGGAATCAAACCACCAACCTTCCGATTAGTAGATGACCTGCTCTACCGCCTGAGCTTATGTCCTGTTTCCCATTTCTCTTAGTTTTTTTTTTCTCTCTGATTAAAATGAAAGTACGTCCCATGATTCTAATAAGAAAATTGTGCTTTCATCCTGCAAGTTACCAAATGCTTGATGAGACCTATTATATTTGTACTGTCAAAATGAAATGAGACTAGTCTCATGCTCTACTCTAGCAAACTAGCTAAACTTAGATTCATTGTTGGTTAAGGGGACTCAGTACCCAGATTCACATGTAGATGAAAAAACAACATACAGATTTTCTGTATTTCTGTTGAACATGCTGACCACCACAGCAGTAGCTGCGACTGTCATGGTTGCCAGGCAACAGGAACCCCATGTTGTAGGCTAGACCGTCCAAGTTCACAGCCTTGCACTTCTGGCCTTCGCTGCCTTTGAAGAATGCAGCCCCTGAATTTGGACACAACCTATAGTCTCCAAATAATCAAAGCATTAAAGTGTAACAGAAAATGGATCTCACCAATCTCTTTCTCATTTTCTGTTGCTGGGCAAGTTGGCGAGCCCGCCGAACTAAAATAACTCGTCCATTTTGGAACTTGGTGTCAAAACCTTGCTCTTTGAAGTACTGCTCACACTGAGGTAACACTCGTGGGTTCAGCTGAAAACACACACGCAGATACTGTTTATATAGTGCAAGTGGACAGCATTCACAGTGCTTCACTTGTTCCACATTTTGTCATATTAGTATGGGCAGAAATCTGTGCCATCAGAAACTGAATTTGAATGAGTTCAATTTGAATTTGAATTGCTCAGATTGAATCTGAATTGTAACTTGAATAAATGCTTTTGAAAACTGAATTTGAATTAGTCTAATTTGAAATTGAATTTATGGTTTGAAAATGAATTGATTTGCTTTGAAACTGCATTTTATCCTTTAAAAATTCAGCTCTCGAATAATTTCAGTTTCACTCCTCACCATTCAGTTTCAGGTCTACAATTCAATTTCAGTTCCAAAATTCAGTTTTTTGGAACTTACATCCGGTTCCGGTTCAAGCGCAGATCAATAGAACTACGTTTTACTAGCGGACCGAAAGTGTTACTGACGGGAATCTACAGCGTCTTGAGCTGAATTAAGACTTCAGAAGTCATTCGTCATGTCGAATGACCAGCGGATAAACTCTCAGGTTGGTAATAAATGTATTACATGTATAAGAACAAGCGTCATGTTAACAAACAGGGTCATGTTAACAGGGTCGCAGATGCCAACAGACTTAATAAACTGATCCGTAAGGCCAGCAATGTTGTGGGGATGGAGCTGGACTCCCTCAAGGTGGTGTCGGAGAGGCGGATGCTGTCCAAGATAAAGACAATGTTGGATAACACCTCCCACCCACTCCATGACATGTTGGTCAGTCACAGGAGCTCGTTCAGTGAGAGACTGAGATTACCGAAAAGCACCACTGAACGACACAGGAAATCATTCCTGCCTGTGGCCATCTCCCTGTACAACGCATCCACTTAACACACTGTTTGCTGCTACAACTACACATGTTTCTTTTCCAAATATTTATTTATAAGTGACTTATGTATGTATGTATGTATATATATGTATATATTGTACTATTCTTAGTTAGCGTATTGTCTGTCTTGTCTTAATGTTGGTTTAAAATGGAGCACTGTAACAAAAAATAATTTCCCCCAGGGATCAATAAAGTATTCTGATTCTGATTCTGATTCTGAAATGATAGCCGTAAGGTAACTTTTATGCTTATTGTAGCTGCTAGCTAAAAACGCTAATTTAGCGTAGTTTGCCCTGAATTCAGCTTTGACAAACAAATATGATCGACTGTTTCTAGTAGAATTCCAAAGTTGTCATCTTGGGCCCTCTCAGAGTACCCCCTCTGTATGCTTGCAGAGACCCCTACAGTAGGGAAACATGCAAAACAGTGTCCAAACCTTTGTATTTTAGCTTTATTTATGTCTTACACGGCATCCCAACTCTTTAGCTAACTTAATAACTTTAGCTAACGTGAATAGTTAGTCTAATTCATTAGTGCAGCATTACTGGATCATCTCTGTTTGAAGTGATATAATATGATATACAACTATCACTGTGTTTAACTACCATAATAATTCTTAGGGTACTGAGTGCATGCTTAATTAGATTTTTTTTTAAAGCATACTGCTCCATTACTATGTTTGACAGGCTGAAGTTGTCGGGTCACCTCCTAAATCGACCATCTTTTACAGGTGTTTTGTGCCAGAAATGGAGTGTCCACTGAAGACTGAAGATACTGAATCTCTACGCCTTGCCATTGATCCCTCTTGTGCCTTCATCTAGACAAGAGACAAACTTCACCACTCTCATATGCTCTGTACCTACATCACCTTCCCTGACAGTCATAGCTTGGCTCATCTGAGGGTGAAATTATAAGAATGTGTTATTTTGCAAAGTGCTCTCTAGGGTTCCTAAATAAAATATGGCATTGAGGTCATTTCTTTTGAATTAATCCCTCCTTCTGAAATATAAGAACCTCTCCTGGTTTTAATGGCACTTTGGATTTCCTTACTTTTTGTTCCACTCCCAACCCCAAATAGATGCTGACAAGCTGCCACAGTAACATGGAAGAGGGAAAGACGTTGGAAAGGACTACTACAAATAAACCTAATGCCTAACAATGAAAAGTGTAAAATAATAATATTAATAAAGATAAAAGATAAAAGATAAAGTAACAAGTTTTTAGTTTCTTGTTTATTCCAAATGATCATCCAGATGTCTGTGACATGTGATGACAAACACCATAATGGAAGGCCTTAGTCATCACATGCTTAAACTCATATATTTTTGCATATGCTGAACAGGCAGTCAGACATGCTGTAACTGTGGGGTAGAAAACAGCATGAACACCATACAGCAGGGGTCTCAAACTCCAGTCCTCGAGGGCATGGAAAAGTTGCATGACACCGGCCCTCGAGGACTGGAGTTTGAGCCCCCTGTCATACGGAATATGACAGGTGTGGTTGAACTGCATGAAGACTCTGAAGTTTGTCTTCTCTTCTGGCAGGACAGGAATGTGGCCTTGTCCTGTGAGCCACTATAAGGATGTACTTAGAGTAGAACTGGACTGTCACCGGCCTCAGGCTCTTCACCCTTTTCAAAGACAAAGCAGTCATTTAGATAAAATATTAGATATTGTTTACCTGTAAATGCACAAAGTAAATTTAGAAATGTTATTATTGTCAAGAGTGAACAAGCACTGATAGTGTAATCTACAACTGTGGCCAAACGTTTAGAGAATGAGAAGTGGTGTTTGCTTATTTACAAAGTTTGCTGTTTCAGTGATAGTTGTATATCATATTATATCACTTCAAACAGAGATGATCCAGTAATGCTGCACTAATGAATTAGACTAACTATTCACGTTAGCTAAAGTTATTAAGTTAGCTAAAGAGTTGGGATGCCGTGTAAGACATAAATAAAGCTAAAATACAAAGGTTTGGACACTGTTTTGCATGCTTCTCTACTGTAGGGGTCTCTGCAAGCATACAGAGGGGGTACTCTGAGAGGGTCCAAGATGACAACTTTGGAATTCTACTAGAAACAGTCGATCATATTTGTTTTTCAAAGCTGAATCCAGGGCAAACTACGCTAAATTAGCGTTTTTAGCTAGCAGCTACAATAAGCATAAAAGTTACCTTACGGCTATCATTTGTTAACATGACGCTTGTTCTTATACATGTAATACATTTATTACCAACCTGAGAGTTCATCCGCTGGTCATTCGACATGACGAATGACTTCTGAAGTCTTAATTCAGCTCAAGACGCTGTAGATTCCCGTCAGTAACACTTTCGGTCCGCCAGTAAAACGTAGTTCTATTAATCGGCGCTTGAACCGGAACCGGATGTAAGTTCCAAAAAACTGAATTTTGGAACTGAAATTGAATTGTAGAACTGAAACTGAATGGTGAGAAGTGAATCTGAAATTATTCGAGAGCTGAATTTTTAAAGGATAAAATGCAGTTTCAAAGCAAATCAATTCATTTTCAAACCATAAATTCAATTTCAAATTAGACTAATTCAAATTCAGTTTTCAAAAGCATTTATTCAAGTTACAATTCAGATTCAATCTGAGCAATTCAAATTCAAATTGAACTCATTCAAATTCAGTTTCTGATGGCACAGATTTCTGCCCATATATTAGAGCCTTATTCCAAAATGGATTAAAATCATTTTTCACCTCAAATTTTTACACAGAATACCCTATAATGACAAAGTAAAATGAGTTTCCCTTAAAGTCTTGCAAATTTATTAAAAATTAAAATACAAACAAATAACATGTAGCTATAAGGAGGAATTGTTTGTAGACCTTTGAGCCTGGACTGTATTGAGGCACGGATCTGGAACAGAAACATTTCTAAAGATCCCAAATGAGCACAGCGGCCTGCATTATTCATAAATAGACGTTTAGAACCACTATTACTCTTCCTAAACCTGGCTGCTCAGCAAACCGTTAGGGAGCTGAAGGAATGGGCTAGAAGTCCTTACTTATAGAGGTCACCAAGAACCTAATGCTCAATCTAACAGAGCTCCATGGTTGCTTTGTGGAGAGACGAGAACCTTCCAGAAAGACAGCCATTTTTGCAGCACTCCACCAATCAGACCTGTATGGTAGCGTGGCCAGATGGAAGAGATTCCTCAGTAAAAGGATCAAGAGTTTGCTAAACAGCATACCAAGGACTCTCAGACCATGAGTAACAAAATTCTTTGGTCTGAGGAAATGAAGATTGAGCTTTTTGGCCTGACTGCCAAGCATCGCGTCTAGAAGAAACCAGCCACGGCGCATTATATGCTCAACACCATTGCTACAGGGAATCACGGTGATATAGAATCATGCTATGGGGATGACTTTCAGAAGGAGGAACTGGGAGACTAGTAATTGTTGAAGGAAAGATAAATGCTGCAATGTATAGTGATATCCTTGAAATCCTAACCTGCTCCAGAACACTCTGGACCTCAGACTGGGACGAAGGTTTATCTTCCAACAGTGCAACAACTCTAAGCACACAGCTAAGATAAGAAAGGTGCTGTCCAGACAGAGCTCAGACTTGCTTTTAGTTCTGGTTCATTTCCTTTTTTCTTGTTTTAGGTTCCATTGCACACTTTAGTGTCTATTTCCGTGTTTCTGATTGAGTTCATTTCTATGAAGAGTTTTCCCAGCAATAAATCTGTGCTCTGAGTTTAACTTTCCATTTCTGAGTCCTGCATTTGGGTCCCTTATCCTGCCTGCTCCACAGCACTGTCTTCTGAATCCAACCTGGAAGTTGGTTCCACAGAAGAGGGGCTTGAAAACTGAAGGCTCTGTGTAAGAGCCAAAGTCAATGTTTATGTTTTTCCTTTTTGTTTTGGTGGCACAGGTGTATAGCTTTACCTGCGTCTCAGGTGATGGTATGTGGGTGTGGTCACAGTCTATTTACCTGATGTCGGTGTTCGCAGCAGGTGTGTTGGGTGAGTGGTTTGTGGGCAAACTTTTCTGTTGACCGTCATTTTTTGGCACACCAGTTAATCCATGCGCTAGTTGGAAATTGATTGAAAGCGCAAATGTTTGTTCTTGTTTTGTTCTTAAAATAAATGCGCAAAGTACTAGTATGACTCACTATGGATTATTGGAGGCGCGTCACAGGGACACAACCAACTCAGCCGGCTGCAGCTTTATTTACGGATGAAAGTCGCAACACTCTGCCTCTCATTCCACTTTTAAATAGTCTAGGAAAGAAGAATGGGACAAACTGCAGAAAAACAGGTGTGCCAAGCTTGTAGCATTGTACTCAACAGGACTTGAAGGTGCCATTGCAGCCAAACATGCTTAAACAAAGAATTGAGGAAAGGTTATGAATATTTATGTACATGATATAATTTTTTTTAATTTTTAATAAATTTGCAATAATTTCGAGTAAACCTTTTTTACTTTGCTACTATGGGGTATTGTGCGTAGAATTATGAGTTGAAAAAAATGAATGCAATGAATTTTAGACTGAGGCTGTATCATTACACAATGTAGAACGAACAAAATGCTGTGAATACTTTGCTGAATGCACTGTAAAAAGACAATTTTACCTATAAACACATATTAATACTGAACTATAGCTGTGTAGGTTCTAAGTCATTCAGGTCATGGTAGCCTAAGGAGCTTGGAATGAAAGCAACTGGACTTCTTTAATTCAATTAAAATTCAGACCGCGGTCAAGTGAGCCATCATTTCTGTGCTTCTACACCAGCCTTTACGGCAGCGCTTTTTATCCTTCATTCCCGATCACAAACATAGACTTGTGCACACATACACACGTGTGCACACATTGCATTGGAACAGTATGGTTGCATCATGCATTTCTTCACCAGGGCTGATGTGTTAGTTGTCCAGTATAGGTCCTCGGAAATGTGGTCACCTTTTATGGATAGGGGAGGGGGATGAGTTTTTTTTCTTGCAGAAGTCCATGACCATTTACTTGGTTTTCCTGGTGTTTATG
This sequence comes from Rhamphochromis longiceps, assembly GCF_057381845.1. Lineage (NCBI taxonomy): Eukaryota > Metazoa > Chordata > Actinopteri > Cichliformes > Cichlidae > Rhamphochromis > Rhamphochromis longiceps. The sequence goes on from NC_140563.1 coordinate 70,585,436, forward strand.
GTTAGGTTATTGTAGTCACACCATTCTGTCAGACATTGGATCTCATCTCTGTAGGCGGTGTCGTCATCATCGGTGATGAGCCCCATCAGAGTGGAGTCATCTGCAAATTTGATGATGATGTTGCAGGGATGTGTGAGGGTGCAGTCACTGGTATAGATGGTGTATAGGAGTGGACACAACACACATCCTTGTGGTGAGCCAGTGCTGGGTGGATGATCTCTGGTTGCCCACCTTGACTCTTTGTGATTGGTCTGTGAGAACGTTTTTGAACCACGCACATGTAGCAAGGGGGAAGTCTAAGTTTACCAGCTTGACTATAAGAATGTCTGGGATGATGCTATTAAAGGCTGAGCTGAAATCAATGATGAGCATCCTTACTGAAGTCCCAGCATTCTCCAGGTTATGCAGAGCAGAGTGGAGGGCAGTGGAAATTGCTTTCTCAGTGGACCTGTTTGCCTTATAGCAGGGGTCGGCAACCTTTCAGATGATGAGTGCCATCTAAAATGTCCTCAGAAGTCAGTGTGCTGTATGATTGCATTAGCAATAAATTTAACAATGCTCTATATTGACAGTTACACACTATATAGAACAACTTAATAGAATTATACAGTATTTGTTCGCAGATGTTGGCAGCTATCAGCGAATAGTTATCAGCTATTTTGAAACAAAAAAAGATACAGAGTTCTTGTTATGGATAAAAAGTAACAGCAAATGAACTGTACAAAAGAAAATATAAATGCTATTTATGGTCTCCTCACAACAATGATAAGAGAAATAAACTGGGCCAATATGGCATGTTTGTTAATACAGGGATAAACATGTTAATGTGATCTCTGGTCTTCCAATCAGAGACACAGGTCTATGAGTGTCCACCATTCAGATGGCTACCTCACGACACTTTTTGTGTGAGAGAAAATCTGCTCACACAGATATGTAGAGCCAAATACTGTCAATAAGGCCTCTGCAATGTTCTGAATGTCATGGTCCAGGTGAGTACGGGGTTTTTCCACTCCGCTGGGCTCCACCTTCAGGCAGAGACTCCAATCAGCTTCCACACCTGGTTCCAATCAAGTCACCAGCATATAAGACCAGCATTCACAACAGACCTCTGCCAGATCTTCTGCTAACTCATGTTAGTGCTAGGCCGCCAAGCCCTTGTGAGAACCCTTAACTACTGCTTTTCTCCTCACCGTGTTTTCTTTGTCATAGGACCCACCTGGCAGTCGCGCTTCCCAACCTAGATTACTCACATCTCCGCCTGGACGCTGGTTCTGTCATCTGGTTGCTTCCTTTCCATCATCGGACTACACCTGCCTGCCTCCCTGCCAAGCCCCTCACTCCAAGCATATTCTGGATCCTCTCTGGACACCCCCTCCTCGCATGACACTTTAAACCTGCAACGCGTAAGCCCTAACCACCATAGTCTAATCCTTCAGCTGTGATTCACTAGACTGCCACTGACAACTTGTCTCCTCTCATTATAGTGACTGCGTACCTCCATCCAAGCCGCTGCCCCTTTTTCCCATTCCCCGGATCCATCCGTGAAATCTAGCACCTAGTCATAGCACTCCGAGTTTCATGTTCACAGTTTGGCCTCACAGTTCTCAGTTCATAGCTTCCACAGTTCATACCATTCATAGTTTCCTGCTTTTTAAGTTCACTAGGCACAGCAAATAAAGCACTGTGTTCACACCCGTTTTTCTTCCCTCTGTGTCTGCATTTGAGTCCACACCCACAGCCTGGCCCGCTCGGCCGTAACACTGAAGACAGTAAAACTTGACTGGGAGTGATGTCCAGCAGGTGAAAAAGCTCCATGAACATGCACAGCTATGGATTTCCGCTGCGTTCGTAGTTCTGCAAACTTTGACCCTCATAGAGTCGAGCTCCTGAAGCATTCGAAGTGTTGGAATGTAGAAATTTCAACATCGCTTGAAAAAACTGCCAGCTAGCAACATCCCTCTCACTGGTAGGCGAAGTTATTTTTAGCCAATTACACGTTGAACCTGGTAGTTGGGGTTGTTAGCCAAGTTACCGTCATTAAGAAGCGACACAACTAATGTGTCTATGCTAGTTAATTTGCAATGTGTACCACTGGCCCGGCCATTTATTTTTTAATGCACCTTCTCAGATTAATTCACTGCATGTCGTGCCCAGGGCTGGACTGGGACAAATAAAAATCAGCCTGGGCATTTTGACTACAGACCAGCCCCCCAGGTATTGCAGGGAAAATCATAAAGCCTTTTAATGAAAATAAACACTGTTGTGACAGTGATGTACACCGTCTTGTTGGTATGATTTCTATACATTTTACATCAGATAAAAACTTAAAGCGAGGCATTTTTAATGAGAATAAGAAAGAAAAGTATGTGTCCCCTTTCCCTGTTAATGCCCTGCCTGGCCTCCTGGCAAAACTTTGCTAGACATGCCCCTGCACAGTTACCAGGTGTCAGGTGCTTAGAAAAGTATCCTGGTGTTATTTCTCTGTCAGAAACAGTTCATAACTTCAACTGAGCTATTTTTACACATTGGCCAGCACCTGGCCAATACACCACCTTTCATTGTTTATACCGTTACAAAAACTAAAACAAACAAAAAAACATTGGCCCATAAAAACAAAATTCACTATTGGCCCACCGGGCAAATGCCCGATATGCCCGATGGCCAGTCCAGCTATGGTTGTGCCATCAGTTAACCCTTAGCTTGCCAGCTGTGGCACGCGTGCCCAGGGTTGCCGACCCTGGTTGGGGTCCAAACTAGGTGTGATGCAGTCCTTTATGTGCTTTAAGACCAGCTTCTTGAAGAACTTTGCGACCACTGGAGCACTGATGGTGGTGGACTCGGAACTATTGTTGCTGATTTCAGGCAATGAGGGGCAGTGGCATGTGACAGGGAGAGGTCCAATAGTCTGGTGAAAACAGGAGCCAGCTGGTCGGCACAGGCTTTGAAGATACTCCCAGGTATTCCATCTCGGCCAGCAGCTTTTCTCTGGTACTGCTCTGCAAACCTAGTTTTCTTGAAGAGTAAATGTGTGAGGGCTGTGCTCAGAGAAGGCTGTGGCAGAGCGGTGTGCATGGTAGGTGTGTCTACAGTTCTCTCAAAGCGGCTAAAGAAGTGGTTAAGTTCCTCTGCTAATGAGATGTCCATGTTATCCGTATTTGTCCCATTGCCTTTGTAGTTGGTGATGTGTTTCAGGCCCTCCCATACCTTCTTGGAGTTGTTGTCTGAGAGGTGATCCGATAGTTTATTTGAATCGTCCGGTTTTGCTGCTCTGATGCCTTTTTTAAGGTCTGCTCTTTCTCTGATATACATATCGTGCTCCCCAGATTTGTATGCAGAGTTGTGTGCTTTTAACAATTCCTGAACTTTACTCGTCATCCAGGTTTCACAGTTGGGGCTGACCTGGACCTACTTTTCCGTGGTGACAGTGTCCATGCAGTGCATAACTCACCACTGCAGATGTGTGGGTCTATAGGTCGCCATGTTCGAAGACATGCCACTCTGTGAGGGCAAAAGAGTCCTGCAGCTGAGCCAGAGCTTCCTTAGAAAAGGTGTTAATGTTTCTGATGGTGGGCTTTGTCCTTTTCCTGAGTGGTGTGTATGCCGCGACAACGAGCAGGGAGAGGTGGTCGGGCATACTCAGGTGGGGGAGGGGAACAGATCTGTAGGCTTGCTTAATATTTGAGTAAACATGGCCCAAGGTGTTATTCCCTCTCATGTGGCATTTCACATGTTGTACAAATTTAGGCAGCACAGTTTTTAAGCATGCTTTGTTAAAGTCCCCTGCGATGATGTGTACTTCCTCTGGATATGTCCGTAGCTGTTCGGAGATCGTGTCGTTCAGGTAGGCAAGGGCTGTGCTAGCATTAGCGTCTGGTGGTATGTAGACTGCTGTTATTAGCACCGCAGGCAGTTCTCTGGGATGTTGTTGATCCACTGATAATCGCTGGTAACGGGGTTCTGGCTGTCATAACTGATGTTGTATAATTCCCAATGACTTAAGGTGAATTTGGCTACACAATAAGGGAAACAAAAGAAAAAGAAAAGGAAACAAAAAGAAAAAGAAGATCACCTAATTGGGGGCCCTTAAACAACTGCGACTATGTGCACCGCCATGTTGTACTAAAATCTACAAGATATTAAAAATTTATTTAAAATCATCTGCAATAGTTGACATAGAATTGTCAGTTGAATACTCCTTTTAGTTACCTTCTTTACATGTCTCGCAACTTTTCTCACAAAATGCTGCATCTATCTATCTATCTTAAAGAACTCCATTCACTTTCTTTCCAAGCTCTGTGTCAGGTGGCTTGTCATCTGTTACACACCCGAGAAGAAGATGATGGATCAGCAGAAGAAGAAGGCGATGGAGGAGGAATTGTAGAAGACCTTCCTCCTAGCAGTGGGAAAGTGAGTTCAGCCTCATAGAGGAAATAATTCAGTGCAGGCAAGAAGTACCCAGGTGCAGGGTCAGAGCATCGCCGACCAATCATGTTGGGTAAACAGCGACACTGTCCATCCTCTGGAGAACACCTGACGGGACAGGAAATCCCCCCAAAAGACAGGAAGTGACACACTGGAGGCTCTATGGTGTCAGTTATTAAGAGTCTAATTACTGCTTTTATGATGAATTTCCAGCTCACAACAGCGTGCCATACCTATAAGGTAATAAACTGTTTTTTCTGATTATTTTACTGGTATTCAGTTGGTGCTTCCTGTTAATTTTTCTTCTTTCTCAAACTAACCTGTGATTCAGATCAAACTGACTGTTGATCTTTATTCAATACTTTTTATTATGTTTCACACAAAATAAAGACAGAAAGAAAACATACGTGCTGCCGTGAGCTCCGCCAATATCACAGTTACAAGGTGAGCATCTGAACACAGAGTTTCCCAAACCCCAGAAATCTGGCTGAACACAAACACATTAAAAGACATTAAAATCAGACTTTTCTTTCACTCAGACTGGCTAAAATGTTGTGATATTTGCTTTAGAATCACTGTGTCCAGGCAATCATTTCAAACTAAGGACAAAATATAGTTTACTTAAACACTGTTTTATGCTTTAAAACTCATTCATCATTTATTTTGAAAATTCAGACAATGCTTGCAGAGTTTGAATGAGTTTTTATGTGCCTTCAAATCATACAGTTTTTGTTCTTCTTCTTCTTGCTGCTTCAGGAATGACCACAGCATTATATTTATTAGATAGTTTTAATGTGATTCAGATATTTTGATTTTCCATTGTTATCACTACCTACATCCGTGTTACCACATCCGGGATGGAAAATGCTCTCACTACATGACAGTAACTGATGTTATTAGTACTTCAGTATCTTCTTAGATGAAATTTGAGATTTTATTACTTGTGTTGTGGAACTGATGAGGAAACTAAATACTGGGTTTAATATTGTATACAAAAAAATTTGTGCAGTCTTTAACTGCCAGCGCTCTTAAGCCTGTTGATGCTGTGTATCACAGTTCTCTTTTTTATGACTAGGGGCAGTTTCAACAGCAACCACTCTATTTTCTATGACTGCCATCTCCAAGTCCCAGAAAATCCCATGGGGTCCACGAACTATAGAAATGTTTTCAGTGGGAGACACATTTCGTCATCATCATGTGACTTCTCAGTCTCAGCTGATTGCAGGTTTCCAACCTTATGAGCAGTTCATCTGCACAATGATTAAAACTAAAACCACTGAAGGAACAATGGGCTGTGAGCTCAGTTTTGTAAATGGCCTCCTTGACTCCATGCTCAAACCAGCATTCCTCCCTGTCCACGATACATCCTCACCATTGAAAGAGTGTCCACTGGCCTGTAGGTGTAAATAGACTGCAGCGTCCTGGCCTAACCAGGTAGTTCCTCTGTGTTGTGGCATCTGCTTAGCCAGAGGTTGTTTGGTTGTAAAAATCAGCACTTAACAGTGTACAGGGGTAGGCAACGCCAGGCCTCAAGTGACAATGTCCTTCAGGTTTTAGATCTCATCCTGGTCAACACACCTGAATCAAATGATTAGTTCATTACCAGGCCTCTGGAGAACTTCAAGACATGCTGAAGAAGTCATTTAGCCATTTAAATCAGCTGTGTTGGATCCATGGCACATCTAAAGCAGGCAGGACACAGGCACTTGAATCCTGGCATTACCTATCTGTGTACATTATATTCCTTAGGTTGGGATTATTATTTGTTTGAATTATTTCCCAGCTCTATTATCAATTAAATTTAATGAGGATGAAAGGAAGCTAAAGAGTAAATTACTTATTTTACAGATGTGGCCTACCAGACACCGATCACACAGCGGTCCACTTGCCATTGGGTCACATTCACAAGTTCCTGTTAGCTGATCACATGACCCAACACTCCCCAAAGGATGACACCTGCACGCTGAAACACACACACACACACACACACACAGTCAGCCTGAAAGTTTCTGTCATGCTCATACCTTCAGCTCGTTGAAATCATCATATACACACAAGCAGGAGCTCCTTTGTTGAGAATGACAACAGGACAAATAAAGTTGTTTGGTCACCCTGACAACCCGTGGGGTCATCCTGCCTCAGGCTGAAGAAGCCATGTTTGCAGCGATCACAACGTTGACCCTCCACATTTTCTTTGCATACGCACTGACCGCTCAGAGCGTCACACTGACCGCCGCCACGTGAACCAGCTGGATCGCAGTTACATGCTGAAACACATCACCATTACATGGTATGACATCATCATCCCAAAGCTGTTACGTCATTTCACTCAATGTAGATTTATTTCTAAAGGACCAGATCAAAACAACATTATAAATTAAAGACCATACAATAATCATCATCTTGTTATGAGACAGCTTCCCTGAGAAACAAGGGGCTGATCTGTGTTGGGTAATCACCCTCCTCCTGAGGCTACAGTCATATCAACATAAACAGTGCTCTCGTTATTGTGCCATCAACTACAGATAGACAGTCTGCTACTACTGTGATTGAAATTGGCAATTACACACATTCTGTTTGCGACAAAAGTTATGCATGATACCATAGCTGTGATAAACTGAAAAAAACACTACACCCAAATCTACTGCCATCTTGATCAGAAATGTAGTGCTATACTGGAGCCAGGAGTGGACTTATCGGTCCACTGGGACACCGGCCTAAGCGTCATTATGGGCTGTGGTGAGGAGCCCATTTGATAAGAAAACAGCTTATGGACCAAGTCAAATTCATGGACCAAGCACGACTCCATCAGCCACAAACTTGCTGAGATTTAATTACCAGAACAACTGTCTGTGAAGGTTCTCAGTCATCCAGGTCATTGTAGTCTAAGGATCTTGGAAAGAAAAGCGTCTGGACTTCTTTAAGTTGCTTGAAGATGTTTCACCTCTCATCTGAGAAGCTTCTTCAGTTCTAAGGTCAAATGGTTGAACTCTGGGATTCTCCACCTAGAATTGAAGAAGCTTCTCGGATGAGAGGTGAAATGTCTTCAAGCAACTTAACGAATATCTGAATACCTGTACCATAAACATATTTTACTATCAGCTTTCACTGAGTTAATGGAGACTGTTACTGCACCATGTTGGTAAAAGTCATAAAGCACTGGGTTTGACATTCAGACATTACTGTTAACATAGAAAATATCCCATAAAGAGCTGCATTCTGACAAACATCCAGCCGCACCACTTCAGCAATGAAAGAAAATAATAGAAACAGAAAAAGGTGAGACTCATTTCTACAGGAACAGTGAGAGCATGAATATTCAAAAAGTAAAATAACAATAAAAGCTTACGTATGCAGGCTTGTGGGTCATCCTTCGCTCTCTGCGGATCCTGATACAAAAAAGGTTGACACTGTTCACACTGAGGCCCCATCCTGTTGTTGCCGCAGTCATCACACACACCGCCGCTCACACCTCCAGTCGCTTCGTAACGAGCTGCATCAAAGTGACACGAGTCCGAGTGACTGTGGCAATTACATGCTAAGAAAGACAGAAAACAGCATTTTAAAGTATAAAAGTTATGGAAAAAAATAATCATGTCAACAAACAAGATACAGAGGTGTTTAAGATTATCAAACAAATTTAAGTATAAAACAAAGATAACAAAACGGAACACAAAACGCAGTTTCTAAATGAAGTGGTTTATTATTACGGGGGGGGGGGGCAATTCCAAACCATCATGGCCCTGTGTGATTAAGTGATTGCCCCCTGAACCTAATAACTGGTTGGACCACCCTTAGCAGCAACAACTGCAATCAAGCATTTGTATTAACTGGCAATGACACTTTTACAGCCGTGGAGGAACTTTGGCCCACTCATCCTTGCAGAATTGTTGTAATTCAGCCACACTGGAGGTTTTTGGAGTATGAACTGCCTTTTTAAGGTGATGCCACAGCATCTCAATTGGATTAAGGTCAGGACTTTAACTAGGCCACTCCAAAGTGTTTTTTAAGCCATTCAGAGGTGGACTTGCTGCTGGGTTTTGATTATTGTCCTGCTACAGAAACCAAGTGCGCTTCAGCTTGAAGTCATGAACAGATGGCCTGCTATTCTCCTTCAGGATGTCTTGGTAGATGGAAAATTTCATGGTTACACTTACCACAGCAAGTTTTCCAGGTGCTGAGAAGGCAAAACAGCCCCAAACTATCACACTATCACCACCATATTTTAATGAAGCTATAATGTTGCTTTTCTAAAATGCTGTTAGTTTTATGCCAGATGTAATGGGGTGCACACCTTTCAAAAAGTTTAACTTTTGTCTTGTCAGTCCCCAGAGTATTTTCCCTAAAATTCTTGGGGATCATCAAGATGTTTTCTGGCCAAACTGATACAATCCTTTATTGTTCCTTTTGCCCAGCCACCTCTTTGCTGTAAGAACAGGAAGTGCTGTTTAACATTCACATTTTAACCTTGTAGACAATAATGGTCAGAGGTTTATAATTTTAAACTCCAAAAATTCTGCCAGAAAATGAGATTGGAGTGTAAAATTTTACTGAATTTTATTCCTCCTATTCCTATTTTTAATTTGTATTAATTTATGTTGATAAATAATGTCAAAGGTCCAGCTGGTTTATTTCTAATGGGAGAGAAAAGGCAGAAAGCTAATTTCACTCAGAGATGGAGACAGATAAGAAAGAAGGAGAGAAAGGAGAGAGGTTAGAATTAAAGGAAGGATCCTCATTTAAAGCTCACATGGAAGTAGGGCTGCCACGGTTAGTCGACTAGTCACGACTACGTCGACTATCAAAATCGTCAACGACTGATTTAATAGTTGACGCGTCGTTTGAAGCTTTGTAAGATCCCAAAAGACGCAGGAATAAGTAGCAGGATTTAAGAGTGTAATAACGGACTGAAACAGAAGATGGCAGCACTGCATGTACAAGGATGCCAGCTGCCGTTAAACCCCGAAGAAGAAAAAGTAGCTCTGACCCAGAATTCATAGCGCAGCCCAGCTTAGTTTCCAACAATGGCGGCAGCTAGTTAGTTTTAATGTTACTCTTATTATTCTTTCTGGGTCACAAAATAAACGTTTAACATATTTTCAGGCGAGAATGTAGCTGTGTAAACCTCAAATATCTGCTCAGTTTATCAGAACACCACATATTTTCAAAAGCGCTCCGACGTTTTTGGAGACATCTGTTACCCACTAGCTCAATAGCTAGCCGGGGGCGAGGCTCACTAGAGCCGTGAGAACACCGGCAAATCATTTTCAAACCCACCGCCGTCTTTCGCTACTCAGGTTAAACACGATATATGAGTCACTTAGATAACTTAAAAATGTTGTTGTTTGGCTTTTTTTTTTTTAGTGTTTTATTTGTTCCTGAGTAAATCGGTTTGTCTGAGATTAAAGTTATAGTTTTTACACAGCTGAATAAACATCAAGCAGACAGCTGATTATCAGAAGTGTGAGATGCTCCAGAATTTACTCCAGTGTCCTGTTATATTTTAGATAGCAAGGAGTTTATTAAACTTCACCGAAACAATCTGCAAATTTCATTAAAATTTAATAAACTATCATCTTGTCTTTATTTTTAGTTAGCACAGACCTTAAACACTTACAGCTGTAAGCTAATGATAGTTATATAAGAGCAGATGCTGCTGGTGCAATAAGCTGTATGTTTTACGTCCAATGGGTGATGATCTGATTAGTCGACTAATCGCAAAAATAATCGTTTGTGGCAGCCCTACATGGAAGTCCTCATGTCTCTGAATCTGTACGTGACACATGATGTTTGTTCATAAAGTTGCTGCTAAACAAACTGAGGCAGACTGTGTTATTTAAAGGCTGCAGGTTAGTGCAGGATGAACAGGAGAGTTTACTGCACTGTGATGGGTTCAAAGTAAAGAACAGTGTGACTGCTGCACAGTGGCTGTGGGATCATGGTCACAGTTAGCTTCCATCAATTGCAGCAGAGACTCACTGACTGAATTCATACCAACTCTATAGTGTAATATAAATACAGCATAAACAGGGTACTGTCAGGGTAGAGGATGGACTCAGCCAGGACAGGTCAGGAAACATCTGCTCACATCTGGTTGAATTCAGCTGTGTAAGAAAATGGACTGAAGCTCTCAGCAGAAATGGTTGTGATTGTTTTCCCCACACTGAGACATTACAGCTGATTTTATGTTCCCTACCTGCTGAATCCGCGCTGACCTCTTCCCTGCTTATTTCCTGTTTAAAGTCCCCCTCTACAATCGAGGCAACAGGAAACAGAGCTATTTTATTTTACTTCTTTTTCGCTGCTCATGTTCTACTTTTCTGATTCAAGGTGAACACATTTATTAGAATTAAAATGATTTGAATAAAAATTTAGACTGAAATAATGTATTATAATTTACTAATATTATTTTATTATAACATTAATAAAAAAAATAGGTGGTAGAAAGTCTAAATCATGCTTAAATTGTGCAAGGTTGTTCTATGACCACACACAGAACCATTTATTGTTACTGAAAAGTGCTGATATTCAATTTTAAAATGGGACAAAAAGCCATCAAATGCATCACCTGAGCTTCTAGTTTTGTGTCTTTCATCTATTTTAATTTAACCTTTGTCTGGATCTAAAATAGATCAGAACAAAATAAATAATTCAGTCATTAAAGTGGACATATACTTTTGACTTTTAACCAGACAGCAAAATTTCATTTCACATCAAAGGAATGTGTTTAAGAATGATTGAAAATCCCTAATAATCATATGCTATCCACAAATGTAAGCAATTCTACTTACTACTTACTCTAGTTGTAATTTGATATCATGTGAGGTATTCTGATATCTAAAATGAATCTGTAATACAGATGTAGGTTCTACAGAAGGAAGTTGACCTTCTGCTGCCTCAGCAAAAGTTCTTTGAAAGGGAAAACTGATTTCTTATTTTTTTATACGTTCAGGCTTTGCAAATATGCAAACATTTTGCAAACATCAGTTTGACAACTGAATCACAATGACATTTGTGTATTAGCCAAAAACCTAAAAATATTTTTGATAATGTTTCCAACAATCTCTTTTTTTTTAAATAAAACATTAAAAAGTGATACATTTATGTCAATTTGAGTTACCTCGGCAGATGTCTGCTGCACCCTCTCCTCCAGGCTTCCAGGGGGAGTCGTTGTGAAAATCCTGACATCTCTCACAGTTTTCTCCAGCTGTATTGTGCTTACAAACACATTGTCTGTGAACCTGAAATCAGAAAATATCTTTACCTGCTGAGCTCAACTGCAGTTTCAGGTGTAGTGTGATGTCGAGGGAAAAATGATGCATACACACATTTGATTAAAAATGTGCAGAGGTTATATTAGGACTCCATCTATTTTCCCCTGCTGGCCAGAACACCAGTTTTACCCAAAGACCACTGATTTGTGGATAGCAGAGGTCACACATGCATGATGACTTTTTCTAATTCTTAAGCCACAGCTGCCCAAATACATATAATCTTTTCTCTCAATTTTTGCCTTCATCTTTAATTTCTTTTTACTGACTTTCAAGTTCTTGATTCGCCTTTCAAAGCTGTTTGTTAAAAACAAAAAACCCAGCACGTTAACATTGATTAAATCACAATACAATACAATTTTATTTATATAGCACATTTAAAACCAAAGTGCTTCACAATAATGCAATAAGTCATTGTTATAAAATATTAACAAAGTACAAAAACAAGTACTAGTACTAATCCTAACAGATGGGAAGCACTAATCACTTTAAATAATCAAGTTAATCACTGAAGGACGAATAATTTCAGACCGGCTCTACTCCATACCATGCCAGGCTGGGTGAAAACGTCCCTGTGGACTCCAGCCATGGGCACACACTGGCTGGCGTGTCCGTTACAGAAACAGCTTCCTTGAACCACCATGTTGTAAACAGAATAGTAATATTTGTCCTGAGGGTTCCTGCGTTTTCGACTCAGCAGTGTGTCACCAAGTGTGAAAAGACGTGTGAAGTTCACCCGAATGTTTGTCACGGTGGTCAGATCTGAGGATGATGATCAGAACAATATTCAGTTTTACACGTTTCCCCTATTCCCATTAAAATGTTCCATTTGACAGACACATTAAAAGTGTCAGGGCTGCTGAGCGCCATTTGTTAGGGTCTATCTTCAGTCTGTCGCTGGGAAGTTTTTCCCAATGATGAATATGCAGAGAACATAATTGGAGATACATTTTCTGAATTTCAGGAGGGGGACTACGCCTCTAAACACGCCCCTTCCAGCTCTTATCTATATATAACCATTTATATATATATTTATATATATATATATATACATTTCTACAAGCTCTTTTGTCTCATTTTCGTGCACCACTCTCCCTCTCCTTTTTCAAGTCTTTCACTTCTTCACTTCACATTAGTACATGAGGGATCTGCCAGGCCTAGGAGACGCCTCCAGTTCAACTCCAAACTGCAGTTCAATTCATGTTTAAGCCATTCACTATTATCTATTCAAAAAAAGCTGTTAAACCTCAAATAACGACGTGGGCCCAGCTAGTGAATGATACATTTATTGGAGGCTCATTAGACATCTATTGTACCTCTTGTTAAAGAGCGTAAACCCCTGAGGCAAAAAAATGGGTGAAAGACTAAAACCTGCAGTTCCTCTAATGTTCGCAGCACATTGGTCCCCTTAGGCTATGTTCACACTGCAGGTCTTAATGCTTAATTCCGATTTTTTGATCAAATCAGATTTTTTTGGTCTGCTCGTTCACACTACAAATAAAATGTGACAGCAAACACGCTCTAGTGTGAACCCTCAAAGCGGCCCGCATGCGCAAAAGAGATGTCACACACAACGCGCTCCGTTTAGACCCAGAGCAAGCAATATTGTTTGACTGATGGACCTTAATATAAAGACTTGTTTCAGACCTTATGTTTCCCAATTTTGCTTTAAGTTATAAAGTTATTTTGTTATTTACATATGGCCTAGTAATTATCCTTATTGCTGTTTTAGAGAGGAGCGGTGCTTTAAAGGATAGCTGCAGATTTCTGTCAGAATCTGCAGATTATACAGTACAAATAAAATGTTCACGTTTCTCCAACGTTGTCTTCCCAACAGTTTTACTAACATCTACACTTGCTGGCCAGGAAGTGTTCACGATGTCTTCTCGTGCACTTCTCCGGTGCTAATAATTGGCGTCTGTCCTGTGTCAGTGATGTAAAAGACGGATTTAATGCGACATGATCATTCAAACTGCAGTCGCTTTCTAAAACATCATATATGTATCAGATTCAGCACCACATACGAAAGTGACCCAGATCGGATCTGTTCACACTGTCATACCATGATCGGATATGGGTCGCATAGGGTCAAAAAGGTCAGATTTGATGCACTTTCGCCTGCAGTGTGAATGTAGCCTTAGACTCCCATGTTAAAACGTTATAAAAGAAATAAGCCTGACCCCCCCCGCAGTTTGCCCCAGGGCAACTATGGTTTGCCTCCACCAGTGTGTGAATGTGAGAGTGAATGTATAGTGGAATTGTAAAGCACTTTGAGTGTCTAGAAAAGCGCTATATAAATGCAATCCATTATTATTATTATTACATATAAACACAGTGACAGCTATTTAGGAAAACCTCACCGTGGATGTTCGGTGCATGAGGGTTTTCTGTTTTAAAGACAGGATCAAGAGCTTTCAGGACCACCTAGAGGACAAATATAAGAAATACAAACATATTTACTTACACAGAACCAGTATAAAAAAGCATCATTAATGCTTTGCTGTTATATTACTTCATCATTTTATCATTCCTGTGAATTAGTTTCAGTTTTGTCTCAATGAATTCTTAAGACAAAGTCCAGAATGACTGAAGCCCAGGGGAGCTATAGAAAAAAGCTCATGTTCACACTGGCTGTAGTTACAATTGTTACCTCTCCAACTAAGGATGGTTCTGATCCAGAGTATCTGCTGTCACAGACAACGTCATCGATGCTCCTGGCGGGCGCAGTCGACACTGAAGGGAAATGAAGAGAACAGTCTTCTGCAAAGTAACGGACAACTGTCCAACTTCGCCCAAAATCCCTTGATCGTTCCACCAACATGGCTGCTGGCCGAAAACTCTGCACAGAGCAGATTAGCATTATTTTAATGTTTGATTAGGCAAATGTTAAAGGTGTAGGCTCTTTTCTATTCATACGACTTTTTGACTAACATTAAGTTAATTCCCTAAAAACATTAAATTCAGTACGCTTTAGAGGTATACCTTGAACCTGAGGACCAGGTGACTGAACTGGAACATAGTCTCCAGATTTAACTGGATGCTGACATTATGAACTCCTGCACAGAAGGCAAACACAGAGCAGACTTACAGTGTTGCAGATTATTTGTGATAGCATATTTTAACTGTAACGTTCCACAAACAGTAAGTCGTGTTTCTTTGTCACACACAGAGCAGTAGGGGTAGAGTTGCACAGCTAAGTGCTTTCTCTTACCCAAACACATTCTGCCACCTAAACAAAATGTTTTTTGTAACTAATATATTGATTTCACATAGTTTTCCTTCTCCCTCTGATTGGACAGTTTGTTGTTGCAGAAATACTCAAACTTACCAGTCTCCGACTGCCACCACTTCAGCTTTCTCTCGAGGTCAAAATTTGTGATGACATTCTCAATACGATGGCTGTTTGGGCTGTTGTAGCGATGATATGGTAGCCGAGAGTCACATGTGAAACATTTCTGCCCCTCCTATGAATAAACATAAACCAGCCTGATCAATGATTACCTCTGGGTTTATAATACTACAAGTAAACTACATGAAATATCATTACTTTAGTAGTAATGATATTTCATGTAGTTTATTGTAGTTAATTTCATTTATTAAGTATTTCAATCACCATAAAGGAGGTAATGCTTATTTCTTCATTATACCAACGCCTACAAATCATGGAACAGGCTATTAGCCCAGGCAAAAATAGCATCTTCCATGATATAACAAATTTATTTTGTTATTGATCAATGCAGAAGACAGAGTCATGCTTTAAGCTGTGCTTGAAGAGCCTGAACATACAATTTAAAACTGGATCATTGCCAAGTTGTCTGTTATTTTTACTTGTTCATCCTTTGAGCCTTTTCATGCTCGGGTGATTCACCAGTCAGAAGAACTTTGAATGCTGGAGAAATAATGCAAAGATTGACGATACATCAGAAGGAAAAGAAAATAAAGAGAAAAGCATACACGACGGGAGAGGTGGAAATGATCCTCAGGGTGAAGAGAACAGCGTCAGATAATAAAGACACAGATCTGAACATGCTTCAGTATGAAGACCAGCCAGAAACATCAATCAAAGAGAAAATGAGTTCAGCTGTAGTTTATTCACACACAGGCTGACATATCTTGCTTCACTTAACACACACACACACACACACACACACACTTTGTGTGTATGAATTTTCTATTTGACCTCCAGATATCCGATGATGCAGTAATTTTGTGGTCCATCCAGACCACAAGTGGATGACGCTGAGAGCTGAGCAGCACGACCAACCAACAGGTCACCCAGCTGGGGGTTACAGGAGCTGATGGGGCATGGGTCCTGGAAGTCCTTGTAGTCCTGAAGGTGAACTGCTGGAAGGAAAGCTGCAGAGAGACAAACTGACCAAAGACATTTGAGGTATTGGACATTTCTTCCAGACTCGGGAAAGTAGGTCTTTTAACAGACATAAAAATAAAATAGTTGTCTGCAGTTTAAATATTTCAGCATATCGTTAAATCGATCCTTTTTTCCAAAGCGTCACAGTGAAGTGTTTTTTTTCTAAATTATAGCTTTCTAGAAGGAGAAAGGTGTTCACATTTTTGTTTTTACAAGAGTTATGATGAGAACTAAAAATAAGTTTAAATTTAATAGATTGGGAAGAAAAACACGTGACAACAAGAGGAAAACCTTCAACAAGTGATTGCATGTCTGCAAATCTTCAGCTAAAATACCTTGAACAGCACACCTGATCAACCTGACAACTGCTCCCTGCCCTGGCCATAACAACTTGGACTTTTCCTCAAAGAGGAGGTGCACCTGCAGGTGTTGGACATCACATCTCACAACATGAGAACTGCAATGTCACTTTCTTTACAGGAAGTTTTATTCATTGTTAGATTAAACATTGAATTCTAATGTTTTGTTATCCAGGTCATGGTAAAGAGTTTGAAAAGAAAGTGATTGGAATTGTCATGGTTTGCGTGAGTGCTGGGTTTTTTTCACAATCCTGGCATTTCCACCTCTGGGCAGAGCTGCCGCATCACTGCTGAAAGGCTGCACCTAAGCCGGCAGCCCAGATTGTCTGCTAGCCCTCATTAGTCGCGGTTATAGTTATTCCTAAATTTGACTTTCTTCTCACAGAAAATCTCCGGATGTTGCTGAGACTCACTGCCATAGCCTGCCTTGGTTCAATCGCTTCAACTCGCAGTTTCTCCAACTATGCTCACCTGCCTTGCTCCCCACCCAGCACTCTGACTTTAACAGATCACTCATTGGATTACCTTTGCACCTCACCCTGACCACCTACCCCTCTATGCTTCACCTGCGCCTGTGAAAAGACTTTGCAATTCACAACTTACACCTTGGATCAGCATCTGAAACCCATTCTAACACCTGTTTCCCTCATTTCAGTGAGTGAGAATACCACCACACCCTTTCCCTCTGTCCCACACCCCAGGGGTCCTGCACTGGAAGTGTCCAACTGTTTGCCATCTATAATCCAGTTTTGAGATCCTTCCCAGGCCCTCTTTTGGGATCACTCCTACTAGGGTTTAAATACCCAGGGCTCTCCACCATTTCATTTTATAACTGGAGACGCTTCTTGGATGCGAGGTGAACTGTCTTCAGGAAACTTAAAGAAGTCCAGGTGCTTTGTTTCCAAGCTCTAGTGATTTTAATGGTCCTTCCTTCACTGAGTGAAAGTTCAGAAAACATATGGCAGTGATTAGAAACTGAACTTACCGATGAAAAAGTGAAAGATCATGTTGTGCTGAGGCTGGTCAGGTAGATTCCACAGATCTCTAGCAAATTCTTCTTACTCTGAGCACAAAAACATGTAAACATCTTCATCACATTTATTGCTAAATTACTCATTTCGTGATTGCTAATCTAAGGTCAGTTTTATCTGCATAAACAATAAAATGTATATTTAACAAAACCAAACACATTTAAGGGAAACAAACAAAAATCACACCGATAATTTTTCATGTTCTTATCAATAAACAGTTCAATTCTGTTTTATTGATAGAGCAGTTCACAACAATAATCACTTCTGAATTGACTCTTATCCAGCCTCTTAACATTTCATTTGCTGTTGGCTGCTCTGTTAACTGAGTCTCTATCTTTACACTGTGGAGTCCCCTGGAAAAGTTGAAACAGATATTGTATTTTAATTGTGTTATGAGACAAACAATTCTAGTAAGCACATGACAAATATGTCATCATTAATGTCACCATATATGACAAAATAAAGAAAAAGTGATTTGTAAATAAGATAGTAATCTCATGTACTATAACTAGAAAATGGTTATGAAAAATCTGCTAACCTTCGATTAAATGCTAGTTCTTTCTTTTTTTTCAAACTGAATAAAAGAAAGTGGGGTATTGGTTGAATATAATATGCCTCCTCCCATTTAAATAAAAGAGCCTGACAGAGCAGTATGTTTTCACAGAGCAATCAAATGCAACCCCCTGAGGGGACTGATGCACTTTCACAGGAATGAAAGGAAAATGAAGTTTTGCTGAACATTTCAACACCTTCCATGCGTTTAAGCCAGTTTTATTGCACAAGTTCTTTATGGAGAGGCAAGTTATCATTTTGTGTTGTTTCTAAGTTAGCTTTATTGTCCCCTGCAGGGAAAGTGCTATGGGAAACAGAAGTGGATAGGTATGTTGGATCAGTATGTTCACAACATAGTAAATATAAACAGATTTCCAACTTGTTTTTCGAAACAGTTGGAACACTGTAAAGGTTAAAAAGGTAGGTAAAAAATTAATAACAAAAACAATTTTCCCAGGAAAAGGCATAATCCAGATGGGAGCTAGTGTTTCTCATCATTCAAACTTCTCCGTGATTTACATGTAAAACACTGACTTAATCGTGTTAGTGATGTGCAAAAACAAAGCTTTCTCTGGACTCCTTAGAATGCCTAACACGAAAAATACAAATACTCTAAATATTCATGCTCACAAATTTTGCACAAGTTAAATAGGATTTGCAAATTACATTTCAAGATGTGCGTGTGTGTGTAATGGAATGAAGTACTGAATATTTATCATGCTCCTGGGAATATTGTTTATAGGTATGAACTTAAAGTGATAAATATCTTGATGTGATCTGTCACACATCCTTATAGCCACAATCGATTAGAATGGTCTGACAGGACCTTGAACATATTTAAAAAGTACAATTGTCGAATGACAAAAACTGTCAAAAACTTGGTGGTAACATTTATATGTACACTGAAAATACCCACCAACCTTTAATTTCTACTTTAGAATAGTGAAACGATAAAACAAATTCATAGGTTCACAATTTAACACACCAACTATTAATTACCAATTATATCTACAACCCCAAATACATTTCAGTGCAGAGCAATTAACGCTTCACAAAATACTGTTTGCAGGCTTACAGTTCTATGAAATGCAAATTATTCCAGTTAAATTGAACAAATCAGCTGATCATATGAGGTACAAAGCTGCCTGACTTTTCTAACAGCAGGTCCAGTTTTGACTTAAAAGATAGTTGATAGACTTAATTAGAGTAAATATGGAACATACCTACTTCTGCCTCCATCGCAAAAGAAAGAACACATCTGGGCAAGTAACAGCACACCTGAGACATATGCAGCCTCAGGCTGTACTTATCAGTGTGAGAGATTAAAAAAAAGGCAAAGAGAGAAAGTGAGAAAGTCGGTGTGTGTAAGAGAGAATATTGCACAGGCATAACTCCCATAGGAGAGGGATTGGGAGGGTTTTTTATCTTCGCATTTGTCATGTTGTACCAGAACAAAAAGAGCAGGTAAAATAAAATCAAATTCAAATTTTATTTGTCAGTTACACAATCATACACAGCAAGACATGCAGTGAAGTGCTTATTAGTGTGCAATTCCAGACCAGTATAAATACAACTAGAGAGGGAAAATTTCAGAAGAAATTTTAAATGTGCCTATGCTGCTGCCAATGAGTGTAGTTTACCATTCATACGACTACAGGGAGCAAAGAGGCACAGAAAAGAAGACCAGACACCAGCGAGGGAGGATAAGAAGGACAGACGCAACAACATTGTCATCCCCTATGTAGCTGGTGTATCAGAAAAACTCAGGAGAGTTTTCTCCAAGCATGACATCCCGGTGCATTTCAGACCCAGCAACACACTCAGACAAAAACTGGTTCACCCGAAAGATAAAACGCCAAAACACAGACTTAACAACGTGGTGTATGCTGTACAGTGCAGCGAGGAATGCCCAGACCTCTACATTGGAGAGACCAAACAGCCACTTCACAAGCGCATGGCACAACACAGAAGAGCCACCTCCACAGGACAAGACTCAGCAGTCCATCTGCATCTTAAGGATAAAGGACACTCTTTCGAGGATGCCAATGTTCACATTTTGGACAGAGAGGACAGATGGTTTGAAAGAGGAGTGAAAGAAGCATCTATGTCCACTGTGAGCGACCATCTTTGAACAGAGGCGGGGTTTATGACACCAACTCTCTGCCATCTATAATCCAGTTTTGAGATCCCTCCCCAGACGCCTTAACGCCCACTCACATCCTGGGCCATCTGACCTCAGGAATTCGCATGATAAGGTGGGGCCAGGTTTCACAATGAACACACCCGAAACTCTGGCTGATTGGGACCCACACCCAGTTTCACACCTTGGCTCAGGCGATTAGAGGATCATCAGGGGTCCTTTTGTCCCTCTGTGGGGGGTCACTCCCACTAGGTTTATATAGGGCTTTGGAGTTGACGTCACACCGCAATGCATTGTGGGAGCGCAGCGCCAATCTACGAATTAAAACAAACACACTGTGTTGGAACCACGACTACAAGAAAGATGCTTAAAAGCAGCTCAAAAGAGAATGAACTGTATAGAGACCGATTGCGTCCAGAGGCGAAGCAGCGGTACTTGCAGAAAATAGCGTGCATTGGAAATGTGGACCCGTATGAAATACGGCCGTGGAGTAGAAACCCCGAACACCTAGCGCTATTTTGTACCTTGTCTGTGGAGTCAGCGCGTACAAGTCGTCATTCAAACAAAGGTAAGTCAGCTCGAGTACTGCGAGTGAAATGCGTTTGATTTCCCTGCAAACATTCACATTAGTGCAGCATAAATTCATTCATGAGGGGAAATTACAGTGAGAACATGTGGAGGCTGTTAGAGGGATAACAGTGAGTTCAGTGCATTGATGTGACATTCTCCTGAAGGATTGTTATTCTTTATGGTTAAAGAAATTGCACTAATTTATTCATATTTATTATAAATAATCCTAATTACACATCTTGCTTACATGTTTGTATCCTGTGTCACTAAAAATACATTTTATTTTAGTTTTATACTTTGATTAATGACCTGCAGAATCTCCTTATCATATTAAGTGATTCATAATTGTCACTTTATGCTTTCTCCATCTCTACAGTGATGACATCCTTGCATTACATACTTTAGGTTCATTTTCTGCAGGCAGGTTTCTGACAGAACAGACAGATTTAGACTATAACCTGCAGCGTTCTATAGATGGACACATAAAGAAATGAAAAATGACATGTATGTGCTAACTTTCTAGACACTTTGTTACATTTATGATAAAGTAGATTAAACACATTTGTGTCGGCCTTGGCTCATAGTTCTTGTCTTTAAATGAACTTTGTCTGTGTGTGTTTCAGGTGCTGCACTCTAAGACTGAATGAACCAGCATTGCAGCCATGGGTCACTGTGAGCATCACAGGGAAGGTTGAAGTCGCCCACTGCACCTGTATGGCCGGAGTCGCAGAGACCTGCAGCCACGTCACTGCTCTTCTGTTTAATGTAGAAGCAACAGTGTTGATCTGTGGCACAAGGACTGTTACAGATGAACCTGCATACTGGGTTTTGCTGGGTAATATGACCAAGATACAGCCAGAGGTTGGCCATAAGATAGACTTCTCCTCTTCAGCTGCCCAAAAAAAGGCTCTTGATCAAAACATAAACAGACCATCTGTAGTGACAGGTAAAAGGAGCCGTCCTCAAAAAAGAAAACCCCCACCTGCTACTGTGGAGTCTAGATGTATGCTTGTAGTGCACTGCCGTGTAAATAATTTGCATTAACTGAATATGTACTGACTGAGTCCCACTGTTCAAAAGTTGAATAAAGAAACAAACTAAATTTTGCCTCTTTTTTTATTTTATTAAAACCACTTTATAGAACATCACATCAGTAACAGTGTAAAATAATTAAACTATTAAACTATCTTGTTCAGAGAGGGAGGAGGAACGTCCCCCGAAATATTTTTTAAATGGTGCACTGTCTTAATGAGTTTATGAATGATGTGAACCTTTGCTGAGAAGTCAGGATCATCTGACTGTATTTTCTTCTGTGGAGGTGCGGCCCGGTCCGTGTGTGAATAAAGATCAGCAGGTGAATTTATTAAAGTGTGAGTTCAGGTGAAATCAGAGAGGTGTGTGTTAAAGAGTGTGTAACTGCCCACTGTGACGTCACATCCACAGTGTGTCATCAGTGTTTGTGGTCACAGTGTTTGTTTTCATATTCAGGTTCTCGTTTAAAGTCTCTGTCGTTCACACGTTACTGTTAAATGTTTGAATGTGAGTGTGTGCCTGTGTAACAGCGCCCTCTAGTGGACGAGCTGGCCTCCTGCACTATGAGCTCTCCAGACAGGAATGAGCTTTGAGCAGCTCTATGTAACCCTGGTAAACATAGCTGTCAATAAATAAAGCCTGCTAGTAAAAACAGTCATAAGAAATAGATTACAGGTGATAAATAATCAATAAATAGATCATAATGGTTAAAAAACTAATTAAAAAACATCAACAATGATGCAATTCATGATATAGTGTTTCATTTGTGTTTAAAAACATGTGAAAGGTTAAACTTGCTGCTTCACTGTTTTTGTGTTAATTCAGGTAAAATGGGTAAAATATGTGTTCAGACTCTTATTACAACTATAATAAGAACATAACTGAACGGGACTTGGTGAGTAGTGTTAGTGAGATGAAGCTTCGTGATGAACTGAAGCTTCTATCCAACTGGTCGATTTATGGTTTGAAGCATTGTGATGATTCATTTGCTCTACTGCGCCATCAAGTGGACGATTCTAGTGAAACAGGCTCTGTGATTATAATGATGTGATGTGTAAACCTCTAAACTGAATATATACATTCTTTTCATGGTTATTTATCCCAAATATTTTCTCAGTGTGTCTGATACAAAAGAGAAAGTGGAAACTTTTGATATGATTGTGTAACTGTTAGGGCTCGGTATCGTCACTGATTTCTAGAATCGATTCCACGATTGGATTCTGATCATGCATCACTACATATCCATATTTTTATATCTATAAAAAGAAAGCTGACACTTGCCAGACTTTATCAAAGGTGTGAGCGTCACAGCAGAGGCCTTTGTGTCAAAGTAGCTGAGGATAAAACAGAGAAACATGAAGGTGATTTTCCTGCCCTGGATTTTATAAAAATATTCTGCAGTACATCAAAAACGAAAGAAAACCATGAATCAACATCTGAACATTACCTGATGCTGCTGAAGTGAAACAAGGTTACAGAGGTTGGATTAGAGACACAGCAAAAGTTTCTAATTTTTAAAAAGTTTAAATATGTTCAGTATTTAACAGCAGAAATTAGGCTTTCTTTTTGGAAGTAAGTGAAAGGAAACAAACAGCGTCCGACAGGCTGTAAACAGTGGTAGACTTGTGCGTAACAAGCAAGCGAATAATGCAGAAAACAGATTTTTAGACGGGATACAGAGAGAGAGAGTGTTATGATCCAAGCAGCCAGGAACACAGGCACAAATGTAATCTTCAAAAAAATGGGTTTTATTATACGCCCAAAAAGGACAACATGATTACAAAAATTCAAAATAACAAACAATAAAGTTTTTAGGAACCAAGTGGACCCATAAAAGAGGTTAACTTAACAGAATGCTACTCAAAAGTCACTTAACAAAAACATAACTCAACAAACTGCCCTGCCCAAATGAGAAACAGCTCCAGTTATATAGCAAATGAATAAACCATTATATACACCAAAGGTGAAAACTAAAGAGATAACAGCTAACCATCATTCAAGAAGAACCCCATTCCCCCTGCATGATCACAATAGATGGTCCAGTCCACTTTATTGGCTTCTGCATTTAAACCAGCTCCACCCTCAGCCTCCTCTTTCAGCCAAACCAGGAAGGACTGGAGCGGAGGTCAGGTAACTCCGAAAGAGCAGAAATATAATCAATATAACATACCTATATAAAATAACAAGCAATGCAAAGCAAAGTCTATGCCACCATTTGGGCTATAGCTTAGTGCTGTCATGCATTACAGGTAAACTCAAAATATCAAATTAGTTAACTTATGATCACAGAAGCTTTAGAGCATAACGTAAACATAAGACAAAAGACCAAATGAATATTACCAAGCATCTCAGTTGTGTGGTTGCATGCATCCATCACAGAGAGAGAGAGAGCGAGAGAGCTGTGCATGAAGTGTGATTTTTATCGTGCTCGAAGCGAAACAGCAAAAGTCAGAGTGAATCCATGACGATGTTTATGTGAAGCGTAGTTTGGATCTTCTTTTGCTGCTGCTTCATGTTGTGTTGGGCTCTTGAATAAAACTCCTGCTCAAGTGATAACGTGGAGCAACAACAATCTTTAATGCAGTTTTTCTCGTGGCTGTTCACGTGCCAACCCATTTCCTGTTTGTGGGTAAGTACTGCCGCCTAGTGACGCATGCATGTACATCCATATAGATTACACCACAGTTCAGTCAATATTGTTTGGACAGAGATAAAAGCTGCAGCTTCAGAATCAGTGCAAAAAGGGCGTAAACACAAAACGCGGACCGGCCGACGGATCAGAATCAGCGAGCTGTCGGCTTTCAGCCACAACCGTGTCCGTGCTGTCGGGTGAGAAAGCCACATCTCACTGATCCTGATCCGTGATCCATAAACGCTTTGTGTTTATGTCTTTGTGCACTGTAAAATGTAATTCTAGATGTTTGTTATTTCAACATATTGTTCTATATCAGTTTGACGATAGATGACTGAAGTTGTTGTTATAACATAGAATTACAAGTTAAAATTGCCTTTTATATCGAAAAATTTTAGAAAAAGTAGTACTAGAACAACTTAACTATTTCCTGGATAAAAATGCTGTTATGGACACTTTCCAGTCTGGTTTTCATAAATTGCATTCCACTGAAACGGCCTTACTTAGAGTATCCAGTGATATGTTGATGGCAGCAGACTCTGGAGAGCACACCGTGCTGGTCCTGCTGGATCTCAGCTCTGCTTTTGACACTGTAGATCACAGCATCATGATAAACAGACTCGAGAACTTGTTTGGGATTACTGGTGTTGTTTTAAAATGGTTTATATCATATCTGTCTGAGAGATCTTTTACTGTTTGCATGAATCATGTCACGTCAGAATCAACAGTTTTGCCGTGTGGGGTACCTCAGGGATCTGTCCTGGGTCCAATTCTCTTTTTACTTTATGTATCTCCCCTAGGCCAAATTATTAAGCGCTATAAATATATCTCCTATCATCTCTATGCTGACGACATCCAACTATACTGTTCCTTCAAAATGTCTGAGTTTTATAAATTGTCTAATTTAAGTAATTGCCTGACAGAAATCAACAAATGGTTATATGACAATTTTCTCCAACTAAACTCTGATAAAACAGAAACTCTAATTATTGCTCCAGACCACATGGTCCCAGAAATCAGACAGCATATCAGCTTCTTAGACCCTTCTGTAAAATCAAGCCTTAGAAACCTCGGTGTCATATTTGACATGTCGCTCGAGCAGCAGTCTAAGCAGCTGGTCTGAAACTGTTTTTATCATTTACGGAATATTTCTAAACTCAGACTAATGATATCAAAGCTTGAACTTGAGATGATTATTCATGCTTTTATTTCTTCTCGTTTAGACTATTGTAACGGCCTTTTTACTTGTTTAACAAATCGTCTTCAGACTGTGCAGAACGCTGCAGCACGTCTCTTAACAGGCACCAAGAGAAGATCGCATATCACTCCAGTCTTGGCCTCCCTGGGCTTTAAGGTCATTAGATCAGAGACTGCTGGTGGTACCACGCACTCATTTTAAAACTCGTGGTGATCGGGCCTTTCAGACGGCGGCACCACGGTTGTGGGATTCTCTCCCACTGTCTCTTCGCTGCACGGACTCCATTGATTCTTTTAAGAAACAGCTGAAGACATTTTTATTTAGAAAAGCATGGATGAATTTCTTCTTATGCTGTTTTTATAGTTTTATTGTTTTACATTGTTTTATTTACTGTTATATTGTTTTTATATTCCCATTTTCTGTGTTGTAAAGCACTTTGTGATCTTTATCTGTGAAAAGTTTACTTACTTACTTTAACCTTTGTACTGTTTTCTTCAGTTAATTTTGGAGTTACTACAAAGAGTGAAGATATAAGATGATCTGTCTGCTGTCACTGGGTGGTGCTGAGATCTGAATCTGAGGACAGCTCCTGAATCATCACAAACTGAAATATAAAGTTTATCTCAAATCTGAAATAGAGCTGATCCTTCTCCGTCCTCACACACTCGGGATCTGAAGTTGTTCAGTCCTACAGTTCTGCCGACAGCTGTTTATTTTTTATTTGTTTTAAAGGCCTTACTAACACATTTTCTAATATCATGTTTACCTTTGAGTTGGTGATGCTTTATAAATGGACATCTGCAAAGATGAGATGATGGAGCAGGTTTCAGTCGAGGTTCAGTCTGCTGCTGCATCCTGGTCACAACATACAGAGGTGTTATCAGCTCAGTATTGAACAAGAAATATTAATGTTTCAAATTATTTGTCCTAAAGGATGCAAGCTGTACAGAGTACTGCACATGTGACTTTGTGAACATAATTCATTAAAAATAATTTGGACAGTTTAACCTGAATATTTGTAACAAACTCAGTAAAAAAAAAAAATAATAATAATCAGGGGAAAATGTAACATTTTAACTTAAGCTGCCAAGCGGAAGTAGTTGGTTTCAGTACATAAGTATCGGGCTTTGCTATTTAATCCGTAGCTATTGACTAATGAGGGGTTACTGAAGTGCCAGGTTTTTAAAAGTTGGCGTTAATGTCGTTCCACATGTGGAAAGCGACAGAAAACATGCAGCTGTTTGCTTCTGCGCAGAACTGATTATTAAATATGTGCAGAGTCCAGCCTGTTGCTCTTACAGTATAATACTCATAATAAAAGCACAGTAACCGTGGTTAGTCACTGAGCAGCCCGGTGCGTTTCTCTTGATTTCTTTAGTCAGGGTAAATTCATTCACCTGCACAGGTTAGCTAAACAAACAAGTTTCCCCGACAGCCGAGTGCTCACCTAACACACAAATCCTGATTTACAAGTAAAAAATATTTATGACCACAATTTGAGCCCATATACTCTCTCTACCAGAGGCGGAGCCAGACATTTGAAACACCCGGGGCTTAGCCCTATGCATGTGGGATGTATTTTTTTTTTGGGGGGGGGGGGTTAGAAATGACTGAAAGATTAATTGGCTGAGTTTTGAGTTTTGTTCAAAAAAGAATGACTTCATATAGGGGAAAATATATATCACATGTGCAGGACACCTTAAACTAGTTTTTTAATTAAGCAGCGAGGCAGAACAAAGTCAGGCTGTATCAAGACACGAGGACTAAACCCCGATTCAACCAGACCCAGAACTGATCCGGAATTAAAACAGGACTACAACAGTTCAAAATCAGGACTATATAGGATTTAACAAAGACAGAACCAGAATCAGAACTAGATGATAGCAGCACTAAAAATCATCATAGACCTGCACTACACTTGTTTTTTTAATTCTACCAAAGTACAATATTTAGATTGAGAAAAGTTTATAATTATTCAGCCTTGTTGTGCAAACAAGCTGCAGAACTTAATAAATATATAATTTGAAAAATAACAAACCTAAAAAGAAACACTAGGTACGAGATACATGAGGACCTGTGATACGGTGATACTCTTGGTAAACAACCATTTGACTAACATGTGAGTCTCACCTGCTCTTGTTCATCTCTGTCCTCATTCTGCATCTCCCTCTCTCCCTCTCTGTTCCTCTCTCTCCCTCTTTGTGCTGACAATCATCAAATATACAGTTGAAATTATTATTGATTATTTAAGACCTTGAATGTGAGGAGCAGGATTTTGGATTCATGTTCCAGTTGATGCATCAGAGTCAATCTGGGATCCAGTGTGGAGCACATGGACACTTTTAAGGCTTAAAGAACAAACCGATGATTCGATTAGATACTCGGCTCCATCTCTGGAGTCACGGCCACCAAAGCTTTGTTTCTGCTAACACTGTAAACATATACAAATGCACATTAATAGTTGTTACTGCAGAAAGAGAAAAAGAAGCGTCAAAGACAGGAAGGAGATCTGCTCCACTGTGGAGAGAGCTGCACAACTTTGTTCCTGCAGAATTGTCACACAGTCAAACTGATAATTCTTCATTTTTCATTGATAGTTAAACAGACTGGTTCTTATAGCTCTGAACGTGCTTCACAGCACAGCAGCAGCAATTGTGTGTTTCAGGAAGAAACAACGTTACAATAGAGCAGACTCTCCTGACACTGACAGAAAACACCGCGTCTTTACATCAGTGCTGACCACGTCCTTCCAGTTTCATCTACATGAAGCATATATAAATAAAACAGCGCTGACTTCATGTCTTGTTCTAGGACCGGGACACCGACCTATTCTTGATGCTGATATTGAATAAGTGGTTGACTGGTGTGTGTGTGTACCTCTAAAGATGTCTCTATAGATGACAAATACATGACTGTATACATGAAACTGACAGCAAGACGTGGGAAGGACACGGAGGCAGAGTGAGAGTTACCCTCTGAGCACTGATGAAGAGTCTGTGGATTATACTGCCAGCCAGGCCCTGGCCTGCTCCTGTCACTACCACCTCTGGTTCCTCCAGCAGGGAGCTCACAAACCTAGAGACAACACACAATGTGGGAAATGTTACAATATTCCCACAAAACAAAACACTTAAATAAGAACATGTAAAACCTGAAGACACCAAAACTATAAAATAAGACCACCAACATGAGCGAGAAAGAAACGTGTGAACTGACTGTGATCCTTCAGACGCCGTCTTTGTGAAACGTTAACAGATTCATCGTGACAACCTGTTACTGACTAACTATCTATAGTGACGGTGAAGACTGTTACATGTTACCAACAGCACAAACAAAGCTGTCAGTGAGCGCAGCTCAAACTCTGCGACTCACTTCTTCAGTTCATCAGCAGCCTCTCCGCTGTCGTCCTCAGGAACGGAGAACTTGGCCTTGAGCGAGCGAGCTTGAGTGATGACTGTCTCCATGCTCAGCAGCTGGTTAATGAAATCCTGCACACAGGACAAGAACAACTGTCTGCTCAATCCTGACAGCATGAGACCCCAAGACTACGTGGCAACGTTATAGGCTGAGTCTCGGGGTGTAAAAGGCGTGTTTGGAGTCACAGTGGATACATGGCATACTTAAATGTACTTTGAGAAAGCCAAGAATGCTTTTACACAACAAGACTGTCCAATCAAGCAAAACTAACATGGTGGGGTTTAGCTGTGCAGCTGTACAGTGTTATTCAAAGAAAAGGGGCTGTATGGATACTGAGTGCTAGTGAGAAGAACATTTTTATATGTGAAGAAGTGATGATTGTTCTCAGACTTTAGGACAGTATTAAAGCAGGTGTTTAATGCACCTAACGTGTGATCAAACTCAATAATAACAATCTCAGTCTCTGTTTTCGATCACTGATAAACACATCCGATATCAGCAGAGTATAAAAGCTTTGAGCCCAGGTGGGAACAGCCGAAGGAATTACCTAGGTTTAGAAAATAGTTAGCCATCACTGAGGAAGCACTGGAGTTTGTTACTCCAGCTCCCACTACAATCCCACTGCACCACACCCCTGTTTTCATGGTTCAACCATCAATGGCCATAATAATTATCAGCCAAGTTCTCAGCCATGGTGCACACTGTCCAGTCTACGTACACCTCATGTACAGCACATACTCAACTACAACAAAAACACAGTTAACAATCAATCAATAATTTATTTAAAAACAAAACTTTTTTGGGTGAATCTAATGATACTTTCTTTTAAACTGAATCATTTGTGGAAAGTCCGGTCGAGTTTTCACTGACCTCTAACTTCTTGTAGTCCTGGTTGGGGGACTGCAGGAGCTTGCTCGCTTGAACTGTAGCTTGCTGAATGGTTTTTTGCACTGATGGAATATCTTCAGCAGACTCTGAAAGAGAAGAAATGACAGTGTTTCCAGAGTGACAGAAAGCTGTGATTAAAAGAAAGACCTGCCACGTTTGTAACCTCAATTACTGTTAACATGAGAAAAAGCCTAAAATCGAGTAAACCTGCAAACTATTATCTTACTAATACAGATCCTTTTGAAATAAACAAAACCTTCACAACATTTTATAATAATCTTTACAGAGATTAAAACATATCCACAAAGTCTTGATGGATTATTATTGGAGTTAATTAATCCAGCTATTTCAGAGGATCACAGAACACATCTGCAAATAGAACTAAGCCTTTTGTCCAGGAATATACCCACATGTGCTTTGGCACAAGGAAAAACTCCCTTTAAACAGGAAGAAGCCTTCAGCAGAGCCAGGCTCAGGGAGGGGCGGGGCCATCTGCAATAACCGAGTACAATAACCTCAGTTTGATCTGAATTAAGAAGCAGAAAGTTAGCGGCCATCCAGGTCTTTGTGTCTTTAAGACATTCCTGCAGTTTAACCCATTGGTGTGTGTTATCTGGCTTCATGGACAGATAGAGCTGGGTGTCATCTGCATAGCAGTGTAAATGTATGCTATGTCTTCCAATGATGCTGCCTAAGGGAAGCATGTATAATGTAAACAGAATTGGTCCTAGCACTGAACCCTGTGGAACTCCATAACTAACCTCAGTGTGTGAAGAGGACTCTCCATTTACATGCACAAACTGGAGTCTATTAGATAGATATGATACAAACCTTCACACATTCACGTGTTATCAGCACGGAGCGTCTCTGTCAACCTCTGGAAGTAAAGCTTTTAGTAAGTGTCATAAGATCAAAATACATTTTTTAAAGAAGTGAAACGAGGACATTATTGTTGCTATGTTTTGTATTTTGTAGTCCAGACTTAATCAGAATTAATTTGCATACAACCTGGATATGCACCAAAGCATTTCTGACCTGCTGAAACATTCTGGGATATTACAGAATAAATGAAAACTAGCTTTCTGGTTTAATTAGAGAAAAGGTCTGAGTATCACAGCAGGACGTTAGCTGATTGAGGTTTCTCCAAAGTACTAGAAAACTCTCCTCAGTGATGTCCTTACTAGTGTCTCTCATTGGCTGTCTCTAGACTCAGAACTGGTCTTAGCAGTATACAGTCAACTTAGAGACGATCCAGAAACTAAGACCTGTTATAATTATACGTGAACTCTCATTAGCTAAATTAATGGTTGCACTGCAGGTGTCAGGGAACAACAGCAACACGACTGAAAGATCTTTAGCTTCTTCTAAAAACCAATTCAAATTATGCCCTGCTCCAGATGTGACAGTCTGAAGACGAAATCTAGACTTTTCTGTATCCTGGAATAATTATCAATTTATTGTGTGTAGAATAAAATAAAGAGTGGGTTTTATCTGATTTCTGATCATTACTGGAGAAAACTTGACTGAAAGAAATTCATGTTGGGGAAACTTTCCAGGCTCCTTTCACAGTGAGGGTTGGGTAGCTAGTTAGAGTAAACAAACTAAATCACATTTACCTGCATTTTAACTCCAGGGTCATGTTCTACCCATCATGCCTACGCAGCCCTGAAAACATCACGTGTCCATCTCTGATACTTATAAGAGCTCAAAACTGGCCCAAACCCTGATGGAGTCCAAGGGCCTGCAGTGCAGAACACATCTTGAGCCCAAATCTTGGGGGGCTCAGGATTTGGGCTTTTTCTGCAGCTCATGGGCTGCATTCACTGAACCGACCACAAACTCATCTGTGCACCAAAGTACACAGTGAGACGTCCTTTACCCTCACATCACTGGACACTTCCAGGTTCTGGGTTTCAGTCACTCTATACCAGTGGTGCCCAAATCTTTTTGCATCACAGCTGTGATACAGAACGGCTGTGTGGGCGGAGCCTGTTTCGTTTCAGTGCCGAAAAAAAGGGGTTGTATTTTGATGTAATGACTGTGTCGATGCAATCAGTCATTACATCACTCAGCTCAGGACTGAGCTGTCTAGACGCCAGCGTGTATCATACAGTGCATCCACTTGCAGCCCTCCTCGTTTCCCAGCCGTCGCGCCCCCGTCTGCACATCCCCACACAGTCCTCACGTTTCTGGCAGGAGCCTGTCTGCAGAGAAGTCATTCCTTTGTCACTATCAGTGGCTTTATCCACCTGCAGAGGAAAGCAGCTAGCATGCACCTTATCATTAAGCACTCGATAGGCAACTTTACAGGGGCAGAGCACAGACGCAGTTTT
Organism: Rhamphochromis longiceps; assembly: GCF_057381845.1. NCBI lineage: Eukaryota > Metazoa > Chordata > Actinopteri > Cichliformes > Cichlidae > Rhamphochromis > Rhamphochromis longiceps. The sequence goes on from NC_140563.1 coordinate 70,617,650, forward strand.
AGCAGAGACACTGTTGAGCACGACAGTTTAGAAGTGTGTGTCTGAAAAAGCCCTCTGACTTGTCTTTGTGCTCTGGATGTTTGGCGTCTTAGCTTGTTAAGCTTTAAACTGTCACAAACTTGCACTTTAAGACAGACACGCTGCGGCCTCTCCTCATCACCCACCGCTGCGCAGGTATGCTTCATCTTATCTTCTTTGGTTTGGAAACATATTTGGTGATGCTTCATCCTATGCTTTGTGTTTGTGTGCGAGCCCCGTCAAAAGCCTGTGCATTATGCTGGCAGCGTCCAAGATTTCTACTTTTTTATTCATGCAGCTTCTGGTTTTTTTCTCCATTAACATCTCGGGTTGCATTTCATTTTCTTAGTACTTATTTTAATATCTTTAGTTTTTTGTATTTCGGTCTTACTGTAATTTACCTGCTGTGGGCTCAGAGTTATTTTCCCTGATTTTATTTCATATAAACGTGTTTTTCAACCAAACGGTGAGGACTTACCTTCTTCCTTCAACTTCAGAATAGTTGCATGAAGTATACAGGGCAGGAGGTGACGGGCCAGGTCTGCAGGTTTCTGCATCGCCATGTAGTGCAGAACCTAAAGACAAACCCCCAAAAAGTTTAGTTTGCCTGGCTTCTGTTTTCCTTTTGCTCTTTCAGATCAACAGAATATTTTTGCACAGCCAACAGGCTGCCTCTGAAGAAGACTCCAGATAAACGGTGACCTTTCTCTATGATGGTTATTCACAGAGGGACCAGTCATACCCAGATCTTTAAATCTGTCATAAGACTATCAGTGAGCATTATTTTTAACTTTCTCTTTTTGGATAAACAATGTCTTTAAAAGACAGGCAACATTTTCAGTGATGGTGCAAACTGGAGCGCCGAGCTCTGCTTTCATATGTGCAGGAAGAACATGCAAACGCTTGGCAGGGACCTGCCCGGGTCCAAATCCAGGACCCTCTTTGGGTGAGGAAACAACCCCAGTTACTGTTTGTCCCTTTCCCATAAAGCCGACCGGATCATTAATAGAAGCTGGTTTAAAGTTGTTCTTCATTTAACACCATCACACCACAGAAAGCTGCTGTGTGTCAGTTAAACATCGTGTGTGACAGCATCAGATCCTTTTTCATCAACATGTGAAAATGCTTCAACATGTCTGTGAGCACAGATCTGTGTTAAACTGACTTCTCCAACATACATGAGCCAAAACGGTCCCATGGCAGAAGCTGATCCTGAAAATCAGCAGAAACATTCATGAAAACACTTTGTGATCCACTTAGTAAACACGTTTGGCTTAAAAACACGCATGCGGCAAAACGAACGACCTGCTTCAGACCTTCTCGGCCTCCTTGGTGTCATCAAAAAGTCTTTTTTGGCGTCGTGCAGGTGTGACCCTGGCAGTCTCCCAAGCCTCCACCCACATGTTGCCTGGGATCTTCATCCTGGGACTGAGTGTCCCCGTCACCATCGTGTTGCCCTTCTCATCGACCACTTCCTCTTCTACGTAATCCCGAGGTGAATACCAGCGCACAAAATCCTCCAGGACACAGCCGGGGTTGGCTGCCTGTGGACAGAGACACAAACTCGTACTTTAAATGAAGTAATGTGTAAATATATTCACTGACACCTCATACTGGCACTGACGACTCGAGCAGGGCCCACTCACGACACCACTGCATTCATGGACCCAAGCACACCAGGCTGTCACTGAACATAAAATGTCATTTAGGCATCAAAACGATTTCCTTCTGTTCAGGACTGGAAGTAAATACGTGTGATCTGGCAACAAAAATGTTTTACTTTTTTGTGTAAGAGTAAATCTGAAAATCTATGAATAACAAATCAATTGTATTTTAGTATTAAAACCAGTTCAGACTGAATAAAGAGCTCGTCCACACTGGATCAGAAACATAGAGACATGGTGGGAATAACCAACACTGTAGATTCAGGGCAGCTGCAGCATGACTTACACTGTGTGCTGGTCATTATCACTGCATTACTGCCTCAGATCTGCAGGTCTCTGCAAAGACAAGGTTCAAATAACCTCTGAAGATGATTTATCAAACTGCAATGAGCTGTTTGAAAACTGACGACCACGTGATCGTCTGGTGATCAGAGGTTTCTGCACTCACGTAGCTTCTCCCAGCATGACTGCATCCATCATGCCACACGTGTCAGTGACAGAGTCACAGCTTTCCACAGCGTAGGCTGATCAACAGTCCTCTTATTTCACACTAGTTTACTTGTAAAAGCCTACATGACATTTTTTATTAATTCATTAATATCCCATTCATTAACTGCACAGAGAAGACGTCGTTTTCTTTAAGCTAACAGTATTATTAAAGTTCTTCATGACTGGGCCCAGTGTCCTCTTTATGGTCACCCTACCACAGCGGTACTCTCTGTGACTACTGTGTGTGTGTGTGACTGCACAGTTATGTTCACTGCAGGCAGTTCACACACACACACAAAACATCCTGAACAGTAAAACTAGCAGACATGTAGCAACTCGAGGGCACACTGACGCTAATGTGTGTATAAGAATTTCTTTTATTTATGTATTATTCATATTATGTTATTGTATAATGCCTTGGTGCCACTGGATTTTAGCATGTCTCACACTCATGCAGTTACACAGATGGTGGGAGTCTGGTAAGGAAGTTGGGGGGAAGCAGAACTCCACAGGAAGAATCTTTTGTCTCTTCGAGGACTCTGGGAGGCAGCAAGGGAGTGTGGACCTTAAGGTGTGAAACAGCGGTGCACTGCCTTTTGTTCCTGAAGAAGGTTTTTTAACTGAGAGCCACGCTAGGCTCAGGGAGACTCTGCTGACCGTCTGCCCCGCGATCATGCAGGCTCTCCACCAAGCTTGGTTTTCTGTTCTTTGTTTTGATTAAAGAATGTTAGCTACCGCTCGTCTGCAGGCTTTATTTAATGGAAAACTTCCACAACATGTGGCTAATGCTAAAGGCTAACGGGTGGCTGTAGCTCATTAGCAGGTCATCTACTGATCAGAAGGTCGTGGTTCACTCCCTGGTTCCTCCAGTCTGCAGGCCAAGTATCCTTGGTAAATGGCCTGTATTTGTATAGTGCTTTACTAGTCCCTAGGTTTACACAACCAGTCATCCACCCATTCACACACACATTCACACACTGGTGATGGCAGCTACATTGTAACCACAGCCACCCTGGGGCGCACTGACAGAGGCGAGGCTGCCGGACACTGGCGCCACCGGGCCCTCTGACCACCACCAGTAGGCAACGGGTGAAGTGTCTTGCCCAAGGACACAACGACCGAGACTGTCCGAGCCGGGGCTCGAACCGGCAACCTTCCGATTACAAGGCGAACTCCCAACTCTTGAGCCACAATCGCCCCATAGCCAAGATACTAACCCCAAGCTGCTCTCCGATGTGTCCGTCTAAGTGTGGATGTTAGACAGGAAGCACTAAGAAACTTAGGAGACAGCTGACCCAGAGTGTGTCCGACTCACTTTGAAGGACTCCATGTCAGATAGCAGACAGGCACTCTGCATCCGAGCACGCAGGTGGGTACCTTCAGCTGATGTGCCCAGTTTGGTCAGTACCTCTGACTGCTCTGCTAACAGGTCCTCTGTCATTGGAGCAGGTTCCTGAAAATGAAACATGATGCACAGATATCAGACTCAGTCAGCTTCAGCTGAGGTTAATAACATTTCTGTGAACCACTTATATGAGATCTGCTTTCATGGTTTTGTCACACAAAGGTCGCCTCTGTACTGTTACAACCGCTTTCTTTTAGTTCTAATTATTAACTGCAGGTCTTTGAACATGGAGCGAGTGGGGTTGGGTTAACTCTGACTCTAAACTGCCCACAGGTGTGAATGAGAGCATAAATCAGAGGTGTCCAACTCCAGGCCTCGAGGGCCGGTGTCCTGCAGGTTTTAGATGTGTCCTTGATCCAACACAGCTGATTTAAATGGCTAAATTACCTCCTCAACGTGTCTTGGGTTAGGGCTATCCTTTGTTGCTAGTTAGCCTGACCTGTATCCCCAATGTTAAGTTTGTACATTGTATGTATGGTCGATTAGGTCATCTCAGTTGCAGGCAACCAACAAATAAAGCTTATCCTTATCGTGGAAGTTCTCCAGAGGCTGAACTAACCATCTGATTCAGGTGTGTTGACACAGGGTAAGATCTGCAGGACGCCGGCCCTCGAGGCCTGGAGTTGCCCACCCCTGGGTTAAATGTTTGTCTGTCTCTCTGTGTTCGCCCTGCGACTGGCGACCTGTCCAGGGTGAACCCCGCCTCTCGCCCTATGGTATGGGATAGGCTCCACCCCATGTGACCCGACTATTATTTTCAACATGCTGTATTTGGAATAAATAACAGCATATGATGTGTTTGCACAGTGAGGCAGTGACTCTGACCTGTGAACATAGAGAGGCTCTGCAGAGTTGAGCAGAGTCATGTTGTTGTAGGGGTGCAGCCTGCCCTCAGCTCTGCCCTCAGCTTGTGTCGCCTCAGTCTCGCCCTGGTCACTCAGGCACTCGAAGAATTCCTCCTCGCTGTCACTCCACGAGTCCCAGGATTTTCCTTGAGACATCTCTCTTGTTGAACTGGAAGCACTGGTTGCACACTCTGGTCCTTGGCGGCTCTTCTGGCAGGCACCTGAGACCCTGTGTTCCTTTTCTTTCCCCTCGGGTACCTTGTGAGATTCATCTCTGGCCTTCTTCCTTTTGATACAACAATTCAGCATCTGTCCAGGAACAAAAACTCTTTTCACACATGGAAACATAACACTGCTACTTGTGTTCAACAGACAACACGACATAAACAGGTGTTTGGGAGTTTGAAGATGCTGTATCACACTGAGCATCAGCTCTCAGAATTCATTTTTCTCTTTATCACCTAAACATCGTTCCAATTATCAAAGTTAACACAACACTTTTGATAAACCACTGGAATTAAAGTTGCAAGTCTACAAATGTGCATGATGTTGTTTTTTGTCTTTTAAATCGTTCGATTAGTCCTTGATCTTTGTGCACTTTGTGTGGCTACCTGGAACTTCTGATGCAAAAGACAACAGCGAAGATCAGGAGCTCCACCTGCCAGCCTGCAGATTAGGAAGCACAGAGATGGATATGAGTGAACACCAGTGTGTTAACAGAGAAACAAATACTGCTTAAACAATTTCAAGCAAAGTTTTAGTTAGAGCACGGCACAAACACTGCAGGGGCTTTTGTGCCTGGTATTATGTACTTGGATTTTTACATTTTGGTCATTTGTCTGTTATTAGAGACGGACGGAGATCCAACATGACTGACAACAAGACCAAAGCCCGATTCTAAAGTGTCGGCTCAGCTGGACAAAGTACAGACATCCAGCATTTGACTTTATTTATATGGCACAGGATAAGAACCACAGAGTGCTTCACAATAATATGAAACAGCACAAATCTAGTTCAAAGCCAGGCTAAATAAATGAGTCTCAAGCTGCTGTTTATAAAAATAAATGCAATCAAGGCAACATAATGATGGAGGCAAAGCACTCCACAGCCTGGGGGCCCCCGCTCTGACAGATCCATCTCCTCTGGTCTCAAAATGTGTTTCTGTCTTCTGTCTGTGTCCAAGTCAACAGTCTAACGAGGTCCCACAAATGTCTGCAAATAGGTTCTGCTCTTCCACGAAGTCCTTTGAGATCCCGACTGAAATCGGCTGGTGCCAATATCTGCTGAGTGTTGGCCACGAATAAAGCAGCAATAACAGAGTTCAACGAGAACAACAACTTTTCATTATCAGTTATTCTTCACTCTCTCCACAGCTGATGGACCAACAGCAGCAGCACACAGAGGACAGTGGTACCAGATACTTTGTATGCCGTCACCATCTGACAGAGGAGCTCCAGGGCTGAAAATATATCCTCAACCTCAGGTTCAACTAACGAACTGACCCAGTCACAGACTTCCAGGGAGGCTTTGGAGTATCATTCCCAAGTTCAAGCACAGCCCCTAGTCCCACTTCATAGAAAGGGAAACCGCTACTGTAGTCTGCTTATCCCGAGGTGGGAAACCAGGACAGTCCAACAACATCCACAGACTCAGTGGGACTCGCACCTCCAGCCCAGGAGTCCTGCCACCAAAGAGTCATGTAACTCGTCACAGACCTCGCCAATTAATATCAAATCAACTATCAGCTGGTTCAGTCCCAACTGATGGTCTCATTATTCAGGTTTCACACAAGAAACGTCTCATGACGGGTAAAAACAACGAGCTCTCTCAAGACTTTTGCAAAACATGCTGGTGGCAGTGGTCACAGTAGAACTACTGAAGGTTCCAGCGCACTTTTGGTAAAGTGGAAAGAATATTATTTCACCATAAATGGGCCACGACCAGGTGCTTCCCACAAGATTTCACACAGACCAGTGAAAAGAATTATCAGAAGAGTCAAGGCCCAGTTATGAAGAGCCACAGAAAGGCCTGGAATCAGCAGGTACGACTGTTTCAAAGAAAACAATATGTGCGCAAGAGCCACAGAAAAAAAGAGAAGCGTGAAGTGTGTTTAAAGTTTGCTGAACAAGTCTGTGAAACGCTGGCAGAATATTATCATCTGCATTCATAAAGTATCCACAGGCGTCTTTGCCTGCTCTCCTGTACACTCATGAGTTCACACCTACCTGCCCCTCTAACACCATCGTTACATTTGCTGATGATGCGACAATCATCAGCGGAGAAGACGGCGAACAGGCAGGAGGTTAAAAACCTGACAGGCTGCTGCAATGAACACAAGCGTCTGCTCAGCGCCATCAAAACTAAGGAGATGTGACCTCAGCAGAGGGAAACACGTTCCTCTCCACATCAAGCAGACTGTGTTCAGCGAGTGTCCTCGTTCCTGGGGACTCACGTAGCTGAGGACCTCTCATGGTCCAAAGTCAAAGACTCCACCTCAGGATGCTGAGGAGGAGGAGGAACCATCTGGAGAAGAAAGTCTTGGTGGCTTTTTTACCACAGCACCATAGTGTGTCCCCACCTACTGCTAACAGCTTGGTATGCTAACTGCTCAGTGGGTCATTGAGACAGCACAGAAGAATAGTGCCTGTCCCTTTCCTTCCCTGGAGGACATGGTCAGCACTCGCTGTCTCAGGAGAGCCAATCAAATCTCATCTCATCCTGGACAGCACCTGTTCAAGAAACAGGACAGCCAGGCTAAGAAAACAGCTTTTCCCCTGGACCATCGATCACTGAACACTAAGCTCAGTGAATGGACCGAGTGAGCCTCCCTCCTACCTGAGACACTCCTGTGTAACATTCAGTATAATGTTCACTAATGCTGCCAAATGTAAGCTTACATCTAATACAAAACACCAGCATAACACGGGACAATTACACCCTCCCTCCATGGCTGCTGCCATCCAACCAGTGCAATACTCCTCTGGTTAAATGGTAAATGGACTGGTTCTTATATAGCGCTTTTCTACTCTTCTGAGCACTAAAAGCACTTTACACAACTTGTGCATTCACCCATTCGCACAAGCACATTTTTCTAGGTGCTTTCTAAGTAACATTCTCTCTCTCACACACACACACACACACACACACACACACTCCGATGAACGCATCGGAGAGCAATTTGGGGTTAGTATCTTGCCCAAGGATATTTGGCATGCAGCCTGGGGGAAGCCAGGAATTGAACCACCAACCTTCCGATCAGTAGACGAACCGCTCTACTGCCTGAGCTGCAGCCACCCTATTTTATTGCTATTTTATTCAGTTTGACGAATGAATGATGAGTGTAAGCAGGTAAGAATGTATGTAAGCTCTGCTCCAGTGTAATGCATAGGTACAACAATACGCTTTAACTTTAATATAGTTTGGTCACTTAATTCAATTCAATAAAACTTTATTGATCCTGAAGGCTGACCCCGATGGAAATTGGGTTAAGGCTGCCGACCTTTGCCAGCGCCATCTTACCCTTCTGACCATACATACATGACACAAACATCACATGGGGAAGACAGGTCAGAGAGGTATAACAATGGAAAATGCACCACATGAGGAAAGATAAGGAGAAAAAAAACAACTCCCCCCAGACTGAGCTCCAACAGGGAGATCAGTCTGAGAACAGAAAAAATCACCTCTGCACATGAAACACATGACAAGCAACAGGGATGGGTAAAGGGTGAGAGACAGCCAGTGTAGACAGTACATCCAGGCCTGCGTGCGCTGGTCTCCTTGATCCACCGTCAGCATCGGAGGGGAATAAGCGTCGAAGGCGTTTGGAGGGGGAGGGGGGAGGAGTGTACATCTGCATGTGTATATATGTCTGTGTAAGCGTTTGCGTGTCCAGAGTTCAGCTGAGACAGTGTCCTCCTCCCTGCCAGGCTAAGTAAACAGTCTTCCAGCCAACCCAGGTGGCCTTGCATGGAGTGGGAAGAACAGTCTAAACACAGTCGTTATCAGGGAGTTGTTGTTCGGCTCCAGCCTTGAGCCCACGGCTGGGGCCGAAGGGGTATCCGCATAAGTGATGGAGGTTTTTACTTTAGTGCGAACAGCTCATATGAATTTCAAAGCTGTTCTAACACTCCGACACTGGTCTCTCAATCTCCCGTTGGAGAGCCGTGAGCTTCTCCATGATGTTATCAAACTTGCGCTCCGTGATGTTGTCATTCTTGTGCTCAGAGAGCCGATTCTGAGAACTCAAAGACACGACGTCGTAGTCTCACTCCCAGCGCTTTATTTGTTACGCCATTTTTCTCCACACCAACAACAACCCTTCGCGGGCAACAGTACTCTCGCAGTATAACAGAAAATAACAAGTTAGTAACGACCGCAGTCAGCTTCTCCAAGATGTGATCCAATTTGCACTCAGAAGTCTTATTCTGAGTGTTCACAGCAGCCGTGCGTTCTCCAAGATCTTATCCATGCTGCGTTCAATGAGCCCATTTTGAGAAACTCACGCCTCTCCCCATCGTTTGAATCCCAGCGGGCAGCCTTGTGGGGGTTTGAACAGCCGGTTCCGCTTTCTTAATTCTTCCATAAGTCAGGGCCAAGCCAGCTCCGATCAGCCAGAACCCTGTTACCATGGTTCCGAATAGGTAGATATCTTCAGCACTCAGGCTCACCCGAGCCCAGACTTCTCGTTGAGAAAGGGGTGTCAATTGCATTCAGGGAGCAGTTGATCCAATCCATAATTCCTCTTTTAGGTTTTAGAGAACAGACTGTGAGAGACTGTTCCAGGGAAAAGTAATACAAAAAACACGAGACTAGACAAGGACACAAGAGGCTAAGCAGGGAAGCTAAGGGAGAGGAGAAAAGTGCGACTGCCTTTGTTAAGAGCAAAACTCTTTGAATGCTGTAAACACACCGTGTTTGGGTGGCTGCATCCCAAAAACACCACAGCAACACTGGAGGTGGGAGCATTATGATTTTGATGTTCCCAAAAAAATGTGTGATTGCTTAGAAAACTTATGCATAAAAACCTTATAACAAGCTGCAAAAGGGACTGAGCCATTAAATCTAACTCCAGGAAGGATGAATGGAGACATTGTTGATTAAAATCTGCTGCCATCTACCAGGATGATGAAGATGAAACAAGGATGGATGTTTCAGCAAGACCATGATCACAAACACAGCCAATGGAAACTGTTGGTTTCAGAGGAATCAAGTAAAGCTGCTGGAACGGCCCAGCCAATCACCTGAGCTGAATCTGTGGGAAGGATCCACGGAGCATTCGGGATTTATAGACTGTTTGTGTGGTGAGTGGGTCAAAGTCATGAGCAATGATGGGACTGGTTTCTCCATACAGAAGCTGCCATGAACTGTCATCACCAACATTTGTATAAAGTAATAAATAAATGTCTGTGTGTTTAATGTCCCTGTGTTACCGACATCTGGTGATAATTTCACATCAAAGCACCTTTAGAAATATATTTGCTTAGAGAACTGCTGACGTGTTCAATACTTATTTTACCTGCTATAAAATGAAAATGTTAATATGTGTGACATCTTTAAAATCAAAGCAGCACGAGCCTGTGAGGTACCCACCCACAAATAACATGGTTATTTTCCCACCGGTAACGCAACTCAAGGACAAACTCCTGCCAGAGGTGTCCAACAGCCCGCAGCCCACCGTAGTAATAGTTGAACAGACACACACACAGAGCCAGACGGTAGGTCAGACTGTCACTGGGGGCCGACTTCAGCTGGTGGAAAAGGTTCTACAACGAGGGAAAAGACCATGAAATCAATAAAAATCCTGACAAAGTACTGACAGCACTGAGCCTGTCTTCACTCTGAAACTTATATTGGACCTGACCTGAGTGTAACCTTGAGTGTGCGAGTGGTGAAGAGGCAAACATACATAATCAGAGGTTTTCTCTTGCTCCAATGTCCCACTGGAGTTGGACAGCTGAGTGTTATTCTTACAGTCAGACTTCTCCACAGCAGCATCTGGAAACAGATACTGAGACACAAACACAAATAAATAAGTCTGTCATTTAGAAACTCTGTTGTTTTATAGATGTTAGAAGAATTAAACAAGTGCAGCTCACGTAGTCATCACTTCATGATAAAACACAGGATGCTGATCGCTCAGTGGCAAAAGCAGGATGTGACCAGAAGTAGACAATAAAAATAAGAACGCTGCCTGATATCCTGTTTAAGATGACGCTCTTGTGCTTTACTGAGCTGCTGTCAGATGGGATCAATATCTGTGGCCAGCACTCTAAGACATAAATGCAATTACGGCTGTAGTTTTAAGATTCAAGGCTGTCTTAGCTCGAGCTCGAGCTGCTGAGTGTGACGGGCTCAACAGTAACCAGGAAGGAAAAACTGTTTGTGAAAAGAAGCAGAGGAGCCACATCAGTACGAGTCAAACTACCACACGCTCCGAGGTCTCTGCTGCTCTGAATATCACGCTCACCGTCTCCTAACACGGGATCCACACCTCTTCTGTCAGAATCAGTTTCCTCATAAAATGAGCTGAAACCATTAAAACTCAGTCAAGTATTAGTCAACTCCGACTAGTTAATGCCTTTTAAACAGGTTACATGATTAACTCTTACCAGAAGGACAGAATTGAGTATCTCGGTGTTAAGGGGCGACTCATCGATGCGTCGATGGCGGCGAATGTGCTTCCGGGCACTGTGCACCATGTTGGAGACAGACAGTTTGGAAATGGGCACAGTTGCTGCTGGCTCGGTCAGCTTGGACAAAGCAGAGCTGATATCACTGTTTTCTACAGACGACAAACACATCCAAGAGTTTCTGTTCAATTGCTGAGGCCCGGGTCAGCACAGATGCCCAGATCTCCCAGTAAGCTACACACGTTTCCAGAATGCAGTATGGTCACTCAACAAGTAAAGCCAGGAACCTGACCTTTGCCCTCATCTTCAGCGTATCCTCTTCCAGGAATCTCCTCTGTACACTCAGTCCTACAGCAGAGTTTAAAGAGCTCTGTCACAGCCTCACCTACAGGGAACACAAACAGTTACTGACCTGATATTTTCTTATTCAAACTTTTCATGAAGCACACGCTTCAGCACAGCGAAGCAGGACAACATCTGTGTAACATTTTCTAAATCATGGACGTGGCAACAAAAGAAAAGTCCACTTTACATCACATGTAAAGTGCTTGGGGCTGTCATGAGAGGCGGGGCACACCCTGGACAGGTCGCCAGTCTGTCGCAGGGCAAACAGAGACAGACATTCACAACGTGGGAAATTTAGAGCCCCAATGAACCTGTCCCCACTAACTGCATGTCTTTGGACTGTGGGAGGAAGTAGGAGGCCCACACAGAGAACAATGAGGAAAAAAAGACACTTTATTTGTCCTTTACTATGTTCTTTCTATCGGAAGCTTGATTACATCCGTCTTATCTGCTGCGTATCATTTGATGCATGGGTGCAACGATACACAAAATTCACGGTTCGGTTCGGTTCGATACTTTGGTGTCACGGTTCGATATTTTTTCGATACAAAAAAAATGTTCATGCCTTTTTAATTTGTCATTTATTAAAATTATAAATATATATTTTAACTCAAAAGTACAGTTTTTAAATTTAACCCTAACCCTTGTACGTGTTTTTTATTTTGACAGCGAATGCGCACCTGCGGACCACTTATGTGCAGCCCTGGTTATTTAGCTCGTCATATTGCAGCCACAGAAATTCTTTTGTCCATGAAACCATAAAGCTGCACTTTCTTTTTGCCTTATAGTCTGATTTGTCATAACTTCTCCGTTTTGTGGTAAGCTTTTCTTTGGCTGTCACTTCTTCACCCTGACCTGTCTTATTTGGCTCAGCAGAACTGAAATATATATCTGTCTGTGAAGGTTCTCAGTCATACAGGTCATCGTAGTCAAATATATAAATCCTGCTGCTTTTACACACACACTCACATTAAGCTCAGCGATTCTCTGCGCGATCAACCTCTCACATGTTTAAGCTGCGGGAGATTTCACTTGTCATGTTTGCATAGTAAGCTAACAATTAATAAGACGATGTCAGAGGAATCGTTCGACTACTCCGCCTAGGCTGCACTCTTGAGCCTAGGCGGAGTAGTCGAACGCAGATTCACTGAGCGCTCAACACAGACAGCATCGTCAGAAGGAAAGTTAATAAAATAAATTACAAATTTTGTATTGTTCGATACATATGCGTACCGAACCGAAAGCACTGTATCGAACGGTTCAATATCGATACGAATATCGTTGCACCCCTAATTTGATGCATGAATTTTAGCCTCTTGGCTTAGAAATAGTTTCCTCTGTGCTGTTTGGACAAAAAACAAAGCCATAAAAAGTCTTCACACATCACACAACAATGTGTATGTTTGTAATGGATCCAAGTGTATTAGCAACCAGAAAAATACAACATTAAGGTCAGTGCACTTAATGCACTGACCTTAATGTTGTATGTAGCGGTGTGTTTGAAATCTGTACTGACTAGTAAAACCTCTGTGGTCTGCCCCAAAGCATCATGGTCTCTGTCCCCGAGTGTCCCACTGATCAGCTTAACTTACCCAGTAAACACTGAGGATTTTCAGCCGTCCTGACTCGAACTGACCAGTGAGGAGCTTGAAGAGGGTCGAGGTCACTGTTGGGTGATAAACAGAGTAAACAGTAGAGGAGAGTTTCTGATACACTTTTAGTTAAAGGGTTTTTATAAGTAATGAGTCATGTTTGATTACATGTGACGTAGTCCTTCACCAGTAATCAAGATAATTACACATGTAAGCATTTCCTTATGTCACACTCAGTTTGTCCCTTCATGCTTGTTAGACCTGTGCCAGCTCTGTTTGGGCCTTACAATCAAACCCATGTACGTTTACCCTTTTAATAAACTGCTCCACCCATTTCCTACTTTATGAGTGAAATATGAAGCAATGCAGTGTGTACACGGATGCAACACTCAGTGCTCAGCGCAGCGTTTTGTGTGCTATAGTGCAAGTGAACAGCTCACTCCCATCAAAGCTTTTCCATTGGATCGTTAACACAAACACCAAATGTCAGGAGGACATGCGCCTCAAACTGGAGTTGTCTTTCTAGCCCGGGTACTGTGTTATCCTTGTCTGTATACCGAGCTTCTTATTAATAATCAGCTCTGCACAGGAGCAGAAGCAGAGTCCAGCCTGTTGCTCTTACAGTATAATACTCATAAAGAAAGTACAGTAACCGTGGTTAGTCACTGAGCAGCCCGGTGCGTTTCTCTTGATTTCTTTAGTCAGGGTAAATTCATTCACCTGCACGGGTTAGCTAAACGAACTTTACAAAACAAGTTTCCCCGACAGCCGAGTGCTCACCTAAGGACCTAAGTTACGGATTAGCTTACACACACATTTAACTTACCGAAAATAATACGGTGGGGCCTCAGGTCCTCCTGTCTGGTAGTCCAATTTACTGAAGAACACCTCAGGCTGTCACTTTGAAATAGCCGGTAATGTAAACGCTGGACCTCTCAGCATCTGCCATTCCCGAACAGACACATGCAAGTTTGTCCGTGACTGCAGCCGCGCTGTACATTTATTTCAGTTTCAATATTTTTTTCAGTTTCAATATTTTTTTCGGTTTCATTTCAAGGTGGCATCGTTCTGATCCCATACACACACAAATCCTGATTTACAAGTACAAAATATTTATGACCACAATTTGAGCCCATATACTCTCTCTACCACAGCTGCCTTTGAACTTGCCTGGCCAGGTCTGAGTCCAGCTTTGCTACTCCTGCCAGGTCACATGACACAGGGGTGTGCTCTGATGTCAGCAGGCAGGTCAGTGGAGCCCTCTGGTGGTGGATATATGGCAGTGAAACAGGAGGAGGCCTGAGAACAGACAGCAGGCTTAACTAGCAGGACAAAGTACTTGAAGGAGTCATCACAGCCAATCAGCTCTCAGGAAAATGGAACATCACATACATTTGCTCTTCTTTGATTTTCATCAATGTATTTCCTTTGATAGATTTTCCGTCAACACTTCTGCTTGATTAGAAGCTCATAGGCAGTTCCTGTCACTCTACAATAAAACAATGTAAAGGCTGCGCTCTCTGCCCTCCCTAATTTGACATATTTTGTTGTTTTGTGTGTGTGTTTGTCTGTGTGAAGTTTTGATGTGTATGTGAAAAACACAATTTTGAAAACACTGGAAAAAGACCTCAAGACATGTTTTCCTTTACTTTCTATGAAACAAAAATTCCCACCAAGGCTTTTCAGTGTGAAATTTAGTGTATAGAAAATACCTGTGCCAGGTTGTCTCCATCTAGTGGTGAACATGGCCTCACCACTACATCAGGTGAGCTTTTCACTGTGCACAGTGACACAAAAGTCATTTAACAATTTTAAAAAAAGCAATGTTACAGATTCAGTAAGAACTGAAGTTTATCATAATCCTTCAAGTTTCACTCAGTAACAGCAGCTTTTTATTATTGGCTATATTTTAGAGTCACATTTATATGAAATGTCAAACAATCACAGAGTGACACTGAACTAAACAATCAATGCCATGTGAGTTGTTCTTGTTTGTTCTTTATCTCGGATTTATTGTAAGCAGCGGGAGTAAAAGCTAAAGAAAAATAGTAAAGATATGAATGAATCTCTGCTCTTACAGCTTTTATTGTGCCATAATGTCTGCTTTGAAACCGTCCTCTTGCTCGTCTCTTGGATGCTCACCTCTTCTTCACCAAACTGCTGCACTCTCGTTCTCTGCTCTCGCCTCCTCTTCTGATTATAATTAGATGCAGTCAGCATGTGCCAAACAAACTCCCCCCAAATCGATCATGTTTGATATGATGATGACGTTTTTAACATCTTATTTATGCACTTGTTGGGTGGGAAAGAGTAAACAAAGATGGGGCATAGAAGCAGAACTGAGTCCTACGTGTGGCGGGACAGTAACTGTGTGTGTATATGTAAGCATTTAAACACTGCAGAGAGTCAAATTAACAGTAACACTATTTTGTCTAAGTCCGCCATTGTAGAAATTCATTTCACCGAAACAATAACATGGCGCACAATGTGACAATAAACGTATAAAACACAAATTCTTACCTAGCAGGAGAATAAATAATCAGTATTTTAAGGCTACTGCATGTATAGATGTCACTGCTGGCTCACATAAGCTAGCTCTGAGACCCGCCAGAGTTTACGCCACAGTTGACTGTCGCGAAAGAGTCGTAAATCACCGGCATTGTAAAACTTAAAATGATTCCAGGGCATGTTATAAAACACCCAATAGATGTACTGGATATTAAACGGTATCAAACGACTAAATGAACACAGGGTTACAATTACATGCTCACGTCGTCACATCGAGAGTTTATTCATTAATCATCAGAGTTCAACAATGTTACATCCAGTTGAAAACAGCTTCACTAACGCCAGCAAAACAGGCTAACAGTATATAAGAGCACAAAAACAGCCGTGCTTATCGACAGCTCGACATATCCTCAACAACTCACCTCAGTATGTGTAACCCGTTCATGTGTTACGCCTGTTGTTCTTGCGTTGTGTTCTGGCGTGAAAGTAAGAGGCAGGAGACAGTACTGGGTCTTTGGCTCTTTACTGCACATCTGCAACACAGAAACATGTGTCTGATCTGTGTGTGTCACGCGACTGCCAGTACACCTCTCCTCCGGCCATGCTGAAAGCAGCTGTGTCTGCAGCTTCATTAACACTACAATAATATAATGAATCAAATACAACAAATTGTTTTAAAACATTAACTTAAGCTCTCAAAAACAAAAAGCACAAAATAAATAATATGTCACTGAAAAAACATCAAAAACAACTTATAAGAACAATAAACAAAATAATTCAAAAACAAATAAACAGTCAGATAAATACAATTCAATAACCAGGACCCAATATTCTGGTACTTATAGTTCAAACATTATACTTCAGTACAATTATATTAATAACCGCCATCTAACAGGCAGTACAACACTGTACTTATAAAAACAATGAATGAAAGACTGCATCTCCAAAACATAAGAACATCTCCATATCTGCAACACAGAAATATGTGTCTGATCTGTGTGTGTCACGCGACTGCCAGTACACCTCTCCTGACGAAGGAAAAAAGAGTGCATGCTGTTAAAAAAAGACTGCCGCGAGTAGCCGCTAGCAATCAGGCTAACTTAGCATGCTAGCATTTTAGCTGCGTTCTCGGCTAAAACTCATAAGCGTATATTAGTGAACTCCGCCCTCCACAAAACTTATCCCGAATGAGTCTCTTAATGACAAACAAAAACGCGGCGGTTTGGCTGTATTCACATTGCAGCTTGGGATCTGAACAAACTTTAATTAGCTGAGAGCAACGTGGCAGTGACTTACCTCCGGCCATGCTGAAAGGAGCTGTGACCGGGGCACACATGCACGCGCCTACGTCACCACGCAGCGCACACACACACACATGAACGCACTATACACATATGCAGCATATTTATTTTACTTGGTTTTAGAGTTGGAGTATTTACATAGTGATCTGAAATATTTTGCTGCTGAGCAGCAGAGCTCCAAAGCGTCCCCCTGTAACCATGGTTATGCAGATGCGTTCCGACTGTCACGTCACCGAGGAGAACCTGTTTCAAATGTATACCTGGATCAACCTGCAATCAGTTTTCTGCTGAGATCCGCAGCTCGACTTCCTGGCACCCCGGGATAAGATGAGTTGCTGTGTTTTTCACGGAGAAAAAATAATTAACATGGAATAACGTCAGTGTTAGATGAAAAAAAAAAGATGCAAGCAGAAAAGGACAGCAGATTGAGAAGAGATTTCTTCAAACGGTAAGGAGCTTCTAACAAGTGATATCTGATAAGCTTAAATCTTAAATCTAATGTCCAGATTCATGCTAAACTTTTCTGATTACTCCGTGTATCTGCACCGTTAGACTTTTCATCGCCACTTTACGGTAACATACTGGCGTCACTGCTGCCAGCGTCATACCGTGACGCCGTGTTACGCTAGCTTACCTTTCTGCAGGATGATACCGTTTTTTGCTGGTGTGGTATAATACTCTTGGACAAATTATGGTAACGCACCGTAGCCTTTTTTACGGTATCTCACTGGCGACAGTTATGTCAGTGAGATACCGTTATGTCGTTATGTCGTAAATTACGTCAACAAAGTAACATCATACTGTGATTAATAAATTGGTATACTACCGCTTATTCACGGTATGTCACTGTAAGCCCGCTGCAAGGTAATAAACTGCAATAAATTAACCAGTAACTTACCGTTATCACGCATCATCAGTACCAAAAATATTCATCTCTGCTAGAGGATACCGTGTCCTAACAGGCGGTCATTTACTCTTTTAACAGGTCGTAATTTACCGTAATTTCAGTTAACAGTAACATACTGTAAGAGACTGGAGGGTTCCAAAAAAATTGGATGGATGGATGGATGGACACACACACACACACACACACACACACACACACACGCACACACACACACACACACACACACACACACACACACACACACACACACAAAATATAATTCATGTGCTTTACACCACTTTATTTCAATTCTGATTCTTCCCTGCTGAAATACACATTTCCAAAATCAATAACTGAAAAGAACTGAAAACATATTTTCATTGAGCAAGCACTTGTTTTTACTAAACCATGTAATACATTATTTTCTCAGATGGTTGTACAAACAATAACGATATTATGTCATATCCATATCATGGCAGACAACACATGCTCAAGTGTTGGGTTTCCTTACTTATATTTTGTAGGGTCTCAAACCTACAATGTGAAGTGCCTTGGCATTCATTTTGTTGGCACCATACAAACAAACTGAATTGTAATGGATATAATATCAAGCCCCACACGTCTGCCTTTATATACACTTTGTCCAAAATACTGGCTCACACCACCGAATCAATGCACAAAGCAGGGTCCACGACATGGATGAGCGTGTGTGGTGTGAAGGAACTTGACTGACCTGCACTGAACCCTGATCTTGCTTTGTGGACTGAGTTCATTGATTTGTAGGGTGAGCCAATACATGTGACAATTAAAGTGTAAGTAGTTGAAATAATTTTTAACAAACAGGTAAAAGCAGGAAAAAAAATCAACACTTGCACTCAAAAAACCTATTGGACAGAAACAGCGTCTTGCAAGATGGCGAGAGAGCTTGTCTTCATTGTTGCTCGTCTTGTGTAAATATCCAGAAAGCATGGGCCATGGATCATCTGTGGAGACATGGGTAACACACATTGGTCACTTAAATTATACAAGAAATTTACTAAAAATGGCAAAAACAGTTACCTAATTTGAAGTTCTCCACTCAAATTCAGTAAGCCACTGGAGGAAAGTTGTGACATGAGGGTTAATGTGAACAACCTTTCGCTTCACAGTGGTCCCAGTCCTTCTTGTCCCAACCTTGGAGGTACATTTTGTTCCCTCTTCTGGGTTTATCCTTACAAAAAACCTTGCACCCGCTGACTCCTGGTATTCCAGGTTCAATACATAGAATGAACCAAAGAAGACTGACATTGCATCAGCAAAGATGTTCTCTTTGTCCAGCTCAACAATTACACGCCCCTCTGCACTCACCATCCAGCAGGTGGCGGTCATTGAACTTTGTCCTTAAATGTATAGGGGCAACATGTTGTCATTATGCAACATAAAATAATTTCAATACTTCACTTCTTCACACTGTCTAGATAGTCATAAAGCAAATAGCTACGTACAGTTAATTATTAATGGCCTTATGTACATAAGTCCATTTTAACATATTATAATTGTACATAATTGGGAATTATTCTGCCCATTAAACACACCTAACAAAGAGTCAGCCCAGTTAAAGTACCGGAGGTGAATCAACTGTATGGTTATTTTGGAGTTTATAGTTTGTGCTGCTGTTAAACTTTACAGTATTGACTTCAGTATTCCTGCTGTTGGTGTAGCTAGACTACTATGTTGATCAGTAATATGTAATGTGAAATTTGATATTGTTACTTTGCTGGATTCACTGAGACACATGTCCAACAACCTTGGTTTATAAAGGAAATTACTTAAAAGCTCCTGTGCCAAACAGAAATTTTAATATGGTCTAATCAGCTCTATTTCATAAATGACTTCTTACCAAGCATAATCAGCCTTGGGGTGCTTGGCAGGCTTTTAACATGCAAGCTGAACAATATAAATTTGTGTGCACTGAAGCCACAAAATTTAGAAATACACAGTTGCAAAAAGTTCAGTGACCAATTACCTTTGCTAAAGGACATATGCAATGCAAAAAATAAGAGTATTGTCAATAGGGACCAATTCCCAGTTTTTACATGATCAGAATTATTCACAAAAGGCTTCAATAAACAGAAAATGTGTGCCAACAAGAGAACAGTGCACAAAAATGAAAAGATATTTGAGCTCGACGCTTTAATGGGTTTAACATGACTTAGTCAGCACTCCGCACCGTACAGGTAGTACAAGCACACCTGAAAACACTGACCAGCTAACAGCTTTAAGCATTTGGGCGCAACCTCGGTAGTTCACCGATTCACCTGTTGCAAACGTCCAAGTTTCTATCAAGTCTCATAAATCCATCGGCAACTATTACCTAACCAGTCTTTTGAGTCTCCACATTCATAGATATTGACATTTTGTCTTTGAATGAAAATATCCTGGTAGGGTAGCTTAAAAGTCAAAACAAACAGTACTAAGAACGCATTTCGGACTTCTCTCGAATAAGTGAAAAAAACACTTACCTTCAGACTGATTAGCTGGTTCCGATCCAACTTTAATGTGTCCCATGTCAGTCCATTTTAGGGAAATAGTGTTAAGTGGTTTCATTTAATTTTGGGATACTCCCGCATGGACGAGCCGCAATTTGGAGTCTAGCAGAGTTATCACGAATAGCATATGATCTTCAGATATAATCCAATCAACCTTGCATTTAATCCCATTGAACATCCAAAGTTGAGCTCTGATGTTTCTTCACCCGGGTGTGTGTGATATGTGATTCCTACATGCTGGCAGAGCAGAGCAGCAGTTTGTGCTCACAGATGGTGACGGTGTGGAGAGACGGTGGTGTTTCCTCAGAAGAACCAGCAGGCAACACGCCCACCTTTACAGCACAGACGACATGCCAGCCTCCCCACACACTCCTCTCTGCACTTCAGTTTTAAAACCCAACATACTTCACACCACAAAACTGAAACAAATCACAGCTGTATTTATCACTCACTCACTCTGCCGACTGAAGTGCCGGTCTTACTCATGCACGATTTGTCTCTTCTATATCAAAACCCAGCCAAACATCAAACATTCACCGTAGTCATTCAAAACCTTATTTGTAATATTATAATCAGCAAAATCAGCGTTTTAATTACAGGCATGTATCATTGTTTGCAACTCATAATTATAAAGCTCTATAACACGCTAAACAGGAAGCAAAACTCGTCTGTGCGCGTCCCAGCAGAATGTGCACACACAGTCTAAAGATAGCTCGCAGTGCTGCAGCTTCACGTCACACACAGTCTCACAGCCAGCTCAACCAAAGCTATATTAATTTATATTACAACAACGTCTTATATTTACAAACACTGATAGGTGCTAAAGCTGTTAGGCCTAACCAATTTCGAAAAAATTTAACATAACGGGTCTAACCGAAGAAAGCTCCACTTTTTTGCAGCCACTTACCCAGTATCTGTTTCTACAGTCTCTGGCCTAATCCCTAAAGTCCCTAACTCAATTTAACTGTGTCCAAAAAAGCACAAAGCACCGTTTCAGACGGTGAAGTGGTGAAGCCACTTACCGGTAGTTGTTCTCGACTCCATAAAATGATATTATAATTCAACACATCTTACAGGCACACCTGTCCAGGTGTGCCTCTCCTTCCTTTCTTCAAAAACCTTATTACAAATACAAATGAATTACAATATCACAATTTTTTGATGCATTTATTAGTTTATTGACTTGCCCTAAGGTTGGTGAGCCATCTTGCCGAGGACTGCAACGAGGATGCTGCCCGTTGTGGCAAGATCTAATAGGATGCGCACAACGTTGGCAACGGAGGTCTGTGCTCCTTCCTCATGCCTCACCTCATGGACATCATTCAAATTCCTTTGAATGATGTCCATCTTGGCAATGAGCATGCTATTTTGCTCTATGAGGACCTCAAGACGCTCAGCTATTCTCTCCATTGGCTCACTTTGGAGCTGCTGCGGGGCAATGTCTCTATTTATGGACTCATGTGGCAACTTTAGTGATGTCACTGCTGATGTTGTCACTGTTGGTGTGACCTCATGACTCATTCATGCTATCTGAACTGTGGTGTAATTATGAGGTCACAGGGGTACGTGAATTTATTCATAAAGTTGATAGAGAGTTTGGGTCATAACTCAAAGATGCAATGATGCAGTCAAATAATTTGGAATTAAATATCTCTGAATCTGGTGTCCTTAGGGACTAGTAAAGCGCTATACATATACAGGCCATTTACCATCTGTAAATTACAACATTTAGAGGGTTCTGACATCACAGTCATCTTTGTGACATCACATCCAGTCTCTCTGTTGTGATGTCAAATATCAATGCCAGATTCACTTCTCTGTTGACATCACAGCAGAGAGATGAATCTGGCATTGATATTTGACATCACAGCAGAGATATGAATCTGGCATTGATATTTGACATCACAGCAGAGAGATGAATCTGGCATTGATATTTGACATCACAGCAGAGAGATGAATCTGGCATTGATATTTGACATCACAGCAGAGAGATGAATCTGGCATTGATATTTGACATCACAGCAGAGAGATGAATCTGGCATTGATATTTGACATCACAGCAGAGAGATGAATCTGGCATTGTTATTTGACATCACAGCAGAGAGATGAATCTGGCATTGATATTTGACATCACAGCAGAGAGATGAATCTGGCATTGATATTTGACATCACAGCAGAGATATGAATCTGGCATTGATATTTGACATCACAGCAGAGATATGAATCTGGCATTGTTATTTGACATCACAGCAGAGAGATGAATCTGGCATTGATATTTGACATCACAGCAGAGAGATGAATCTGGCATTGATATTTGACATCACAGCAGAGAGATCAATCTGGCATTGATATTTGACATCACAACAGAGAGATGAATCTGGCATTGATATTTGACATCACAGCAGAGAAGCGAGTCTGGCATTGATATTTGACATCACAACAGAGAGACTGGATGTGATGTCAGAAGGATGACTGTGATGTCAGAACCCTCTAAATGTTGTAATTTACAGATAGTAAATGGCCTGTAAAAAAAGAGGCAAAAATTAGTTCGTTTCTTTATTCAACTTTTGAACAGTGGTGCTAACCCTAAGCCTATGATCATAACTCAAAGACGCAATGATGCAGTCAAATCATTTGGAATTAAATATCTCTGTCAGGGCGCCCCAGGGTGGCTGTGGCTACAATGTAGCTTGCCGTCACCGGTGTGTGAATGGGTGGATGACTGGATGTGTAAGGTGCTTTGGGGTCCTTAGGGACTAGTAAAGCGCTATACAATTTATCATCTGTAAATTACAACATTTAGAGGGTTCTGACATCACATCCAGTCTCTCTGCTGTGATGTCAAATATCACTGCCAGACTCGCTTCTCTTTTATGATGTCAAATATCACTGCCAGATTCATCTCTGTTGTGATGTCAAATATTAATGCCAGACTCGACCTCTCTGTTGTGATGTCAAATATTAATGCCAGATTCAGGTACTCCACTCCTTCAGACGTACTCAGACTAGAACTTCTGTCCAAGGAGCTTTAGACCTTTATTTTATTGCTGCAGCCACCAGTGTCGTCCAGTTGGGTGGTCCTTTGCTCTTCTTTCTTCAACCTCAGGGGTTAGACAACCCTTCAGTCGTTGCACAGATCAGGGGATTATTCTGCCCCGATTTCAAACAACAATCTGTGTATCCTCCGGTCCGGTGTATCCTCCAGAAAAAGGAACAGGAACGTGTCCCCCTTTTGCCCAAGAGCCTCTCGAACCTATATTTATCCAAACAGATGGGACCAATAATGCTTCACTGAGTCAGAGACTTTAATGTCTCTTCTATGTAAGAATGTCTCGTGCTGATATACCTGCAAACTTGACAACAAAGGTTTTTCAGACTACATGTAGCTGTCCTCTATGTCAGCTAACACATTTACATTTATGTCACACTTATTTCTGCTTTCCCATTTTATAATTATTACTTACATTTTGATTAGATACCTTGAGTTTGTAAATGATCAGATTACATAATTGGAATACAATGTATCCAATTCAGGGTTGCGGGTGGATGAAGCCTATCCCAGCTGATACAGGACAAAGACAGGCTGCCAGTTTATCGCAGGGCTAACACAACATGTGTAACAGAAAATCCACTTAAATGTTTGATATTTCTTATAATAATCATAATTATGACTATTATTTAAAGGTTTCTTTATAAATACATTTTGATTTTTTTATAACCTCTAAAATATAAACCTGAGCTGTTTCAGATTCTGACCTCTGACCTCACTGCAGCTCCCTCTTGGAAGTATGTCTGCTTCTTGTCCCCAGTGTTGACCGCCTGCCCTTGATATCACGTACTGTACCTGAGGAACAAAAAAGGACAAACACTTGCCTTCATTTAAGAAGTACATTCATACAGAGGTAATCTATGGAAACACACTAGTTCAACCTTTGGGAGAAATCAGTTCCTGTGAAACATTTCTGTAAATGAACATCATGTGGAGAATGAATGAAATGAGTTCTTCAGGTGACTCAGCAGTCCTACACTGACAAATGAAATCTAGTTAAACTATTAAGCATATTTGCTCTTCTGAAATCCGTGTTAAACAACAACAAACATAAATTAGTAACAAAAATACAGCTGAGTAGAGGCTTTACAAACCAGTAGCAGCCATAATGCTAAATTTTAATCTTCAAATGTTTCTGAGCCGTCTTCAACCTGCTTTTAACACATTAAAGTCCCACAGTCAATGCAGCCTGACTCAATCCTAGATGTTCAGCACACAGAGGTGCTGTTTAAAGTTTAGTGATAACCTGAGTCACTGATCATTTGCAGTATTACAGAGTCTGGCAGTCTTTGCATGATTTCCACGTCACTGTAAGTTTCTAGCTGACTCTCAGGTGTGACAGGTGTGCCAGCAGGAAAGAGTAATAATAACCAGCATCCTGAGGTTTGTCATACAGGATTAAATTTACAGTGGCTTTGTTCACACAGCTGGGATTGTATTTTACACTGACCCTGGGTCAGTATAAGTATCATACAGTTTAAACGAAGCAGTGAAACTTGCACATATTTATTACAGATGCACTGAAGCTAATCGAGATATTTGCTGTCAACCTCTTTTTTTATTAAAACCACCTTATAGAACATCACATCAGTTACAATGTAGAATCAATGTCATTTATAGTTTACAAATGACAAAATGTTTACACAAAATCATGACAGTGTTTACATGATATCACCCACTACTAACATTACTTTATTTACTGTATCTTTTGAAAAAATACAGCAATTTTAACAACACAAGACTTAAGAATATTTAACAGGAGCAGGTTTCATTTTTCCCTGGTTTTATTATCACACTGTTCACCAAACGCAGCAAACCTTCACCATCTTATCCAAAGCTACTTGTAAACTGTGTCATAAAATTGGACATTTTGCTTGTGTCTGCTGCTCATCCAAGACAAGAGATGTACGGGAAGTCCATTTGCCAAAACTCACAGTCCTTTACTTAACAGATCCTTCTCATGCATCAAAAGGATTGCAATGCAGCATAAATGTGAGCACACCTACGTCATCAGCTAAGGACATTGAACTGATTGTGGACACAGGTTCTGCAGTTTCTATCCTGCCTAACCACATCTACGAAGAGCACTTCAGTGGTACGCCACTAAAACCACCTGACCTTCAACTAGCTACTGACTGAGTACCACTGTTCAAAAGTTGAATAAAGAAACAAACTAATTTTTGCCTCTTTTTTTATTAAAACCACCTTATAGAACATCACATCAGTTTTATTATCACACTGTTCACCAAAACGCAGCAAACCTTCACCATCTTATCCAGGAGGGTCACCTCTTCACCCTCACATGGAAGAAGTAATCTGATTGGCATGGTGGTATGTTTGAAGCAGGTCCCTTGTGTAGCGCTGGAACCCAGTCATGATGTGTTTCACCCATTTCATAGGCTGGTTTACTACAATAATGCCAAATAATTAGCAACTCTATAAATAGAAGGTAGTTCTGCAAAATCACTCAGTAGGATGTTTGTTCTAATTTGCTATGAGCTCAGAGCGCATAGAAAATAAAACTAATAGGCTATAAAGAGTGATATGAACATATTTAGAACTTACCGGAATGAAAATGTCAGGAGCATCAACAGATATTTGGAGATGGAAGAGAACTGGATATCAGCTCGTCTCACAGCTGCTATCCAGGCTAGACACCTTCGTTTGGTAACATCAATACACGAGCTGCCTCATGTTGTGCCTCGTGCGATCGAACATTGCAGACGACCACACAGCAAGAACGAACCATGGCTGTTGGTGTGTGCCTGTTGGTGTGTGCCTTCGCTCCCTCTTCACTTGTGCTAGACCCCCAAAATGGCGGATCGGGCCAAAATCCTTTCCAAGCCCACCCCCGTGACATCACGCTCCAAAGCCCTATAACTGTGTCCAGGTGTTAAATTCATCCATGTGATTCAGCAACACTGTAAAATAATATTCATTTCTTCGGTAAGAAGTGTGTGTTTCTAAAAAAAGCTAAACAATTCTCAGTTATCGACTGGGAATGAAGAGATTATAAATATATTCGAGAATGCATATAGAGATGGACCCTATCAAAAAATCATTTACAAATTATATTGTTCACTGATCAATCTACGGGGTCATGATACAAGATATGTTAAAGGAAGATGGGAAACAGAGAGCAATCTATTCTTAACAGGAGAGGAATGGGATGGGATTTGTAGGCAGCAGTGGTCAGTAACAAGCTCCCCCTCGTGGAGGGAATTCAGCTGGAAGAATGTATTTCGTTATTTTATTACCCCAGCCCAAAAATCCAATTATTCTCAGAACACAACATGCTGGAGGCATTGTGGACATGCAACAGCAAATCATTTTCACATTTTTTGGGAAGGTCCCCGTGTGGTTCCATTTTGGAAGGAAATACATAAGGTCATGGAAACAATCTTCCAAAAGAAAATACAATTTCATTTTGCATTATTGTACCTAGGCAACCTAGAGAGTCTTAATCTATGCAAACCGGATAAGTATTTGTTCAGTGTGCTGTCGGTAGCTTGCAAAAAGGCCATAACTCGCCTTTGGATTAAAGAGGATATTCCTACCATAGATGAATGGATTGATGTGATATATAATATTTTTGTTATGGAAAGAATAACTTTTAGGCTAAAGTGCCAGGCGGACTCTTTTGAAGAATATTGGTTGAAATGGTTGAAATATGTACAAAATGGGAGGCCCGATTTTGTATAATGTCATTGTATTTCTTGGTTTGTTTATTCTTGTGTTTTGTTTGGTCTTGTTTTGGTCCGTTTGTCTCTTCTGTTGTTGTTCGGTTTGGTTTTGCTTTCCCCCTCACGGTGATTAAATTGAATTTGTTGTATATGTTGTATAAATAAGAAAACTAATAAAACATAAATAAAATAAAAAAAAGTGTGTGTTTCTGTCGTCATTATTTTACGCGTCGGGAGTGAGAACGGGTTGATTTCACTCACATGTGCTGTACCAGTGTACCTGCACATGTGATGTGACAATAAGTGATTTGATTTGAGAGTTCAAACTCACTGCTGTAATAACTTATAATGATTAATATAATAACTAGAATATTGGCCACATATATTTACACTGACTTTAGTCTCATGAACAACATTAGCTAATTGTTCAGGGCCCTAGAGTGCGACCAATATGGTCTTGTGATAATAACAGAAACAGATGCATCTATGTCATTATCTTTGAGCTTTTAAACTTAGCATAATTATAAAAACATGAGTATAAAAGGTGTTAAAACTCTGATGCCATCTTGAAATACTGCACTTTGTTCATGTCATTACTCATTACAACATTTCTCTCTTTCTAATCATACATCTAGATGTTATGTCAACACACATTTAATCTACATTATAAGAGTGCCTTTGTGATAAATGTGTCTTTCATTCTTGAATTAACTGGTTAAATATTTAATCTAACTAAACCATAAAGATGGAGTCAGAAGACAACAGTCACCTGAAGGGGCTGAAAATTGTAAAGACCCTACAGAACAATCAGTAAATGTGAGTAAATCTGTGATTCTGCCAGTAACACACTGGGTTCAGTTTGGAGGTTGAACTCTCACTCACCAGGATTGACAGCTGTCTGTGCCACAGTTAAACTCATGCAGTGCTAATTTAAAAACTCTCAAATGTTTTGGACAATTTATATTTTTCTATCACAAAAAATACACGTCTTCATTGAAATAAACACACAGAGCAATTAATATATATTTTTAAATATAATTTTTCTTTATTTTAATTAGCAAGTGAGGGCAAAATAAAACTTAACATAAATGAGAGCAGAGTATAGTTATTATGTTATAAGCAGCCAATCAAGGTGGACAGGTAAGCTGCACCGAAGATGGGGCCCATTATGGCAAGACCTAGACCTAGACCTAGACCTAGACCTAGACCTAGGTTGCCAAGGGCACTCTGTGGTGCTTTCTCACGCCTCCTTTCCTTTCTGAACTCCCATTCAAGGTTGTCCATCCTAGCACTAATCCTTCTATTTTCCTCTATGAGGAACTCTAAACGCTGAGCTATTCTCTCCATTGGCTCACTTTGGAGCTGCTGCAGGGACAAGGTCCAAAACAGCGATACCTGCTCCACGTCACGGGTTCTATTTATGGACTCACCTGGCAACTTTAGTGATGTCACTGCTTATGTTGTCACTGTTGGTGTGACCTCATGACTCATTCATGCTATCTGAATTGTGGTGTAATTATGAGGTCACAGGGGGACGTGAATTTATTCATAAAGTTGATAGAGAGTTTGGGTCATAACTCAAAGATGCAATGATGCAGTCAAATAATTTGGAATTAAATATCTCTGAATCTGGTGTCCTTAGGGACTAGTAAAGCGCTATACAAATACAGGCCATTTACCATCTGTAAATTACAACATTTAAAGGGTTCTGACATCACAGTCATCTTTGTGACATCACATCCAGGCTCTCTGTTGTGATGTCAAATATCAATGCCAGATTCGCTTCTCTGTTGACATCACAACAGAGAGGTCGAGTCTGGCATTGATATTTGACATCACAGCAGAGAGATGAATCTGGCATTGATATTTGACATCACAGCAGAGAGATGAATCTGGCATTGATATTTGACATCACAGCAGAGAGATGAATCTGGCATTGATATTTGACATCACAGCAGAGAGATGAATCTCGCATTGATATTTGACATCACAGCAGAGATGAATCTGGTGTCCTTAGGGACTAGTAAAGCGCTATACAAATACAGGCCATTTACCATCTGTAAATTACAACATTTAAAGGGTTCTGACATCACAGTCATCTTTGTGACATCACATCCAGGCTCTCTGTTGTGATGTCAAATATCAATGCCAGATTCGCTTCTCTGTTGACATCACAACAGAGAGGTCGAGTCTGGCATTGATATTTGACATCACAGCAGAGAGATGAATCTGGCATTGATATTTGACATCACAGCAGAGAGATGAATCTGGCATTGATATTTGACATCACAGCAGAGAGATCAATCTGGCATTGATATTTGACATAACAGCAGAGATGAATCTGGTGTCCTTAGGGACTAGTAAAGCGCTATACAAATACAGGCCATTTACCATCTGTAAATTACAACATTTAAAGGGTTCTGACATCACAGTCATCTTTGTGACATCACATCCAGTCTCTCTGTTGTGATGTCAAATATCAATGCCAGATTCGCTTCTCTGTTGACATCACAGCAGAGAGATGAATCTGGCATTGATATTTGACATCACAGCAGAGAGATGAATCTGGCATTGATATTTGACATCACAGCAGAGATATGAATCTGGCATTGATATTTGACATCACAGCAGAGATGAATCTGGTGTCCTTAGGGACTAGTAAAGCGCTATACAAATACAGGCCATTTACCATCTGTAAATTACAACATTTAAAGGGTTCTGACATCACAGTCATCTTTGTGACATCACATCCAGTCTCTCTGTTGTGATGTCAAATATCAATGCCAGATTCGCTTCTCTGTTGACATCACAGCAGAGAGATGAATCTGGCATTGATATTTGACATCACAGCAGAGAGATGAATCTGGCATTGATACAGATGGTAAATGGCCTGTATTTGTATAGCGCTTTACTAGTCCCTAAGGACACCAGATTCATCTCTGCTGTGATGTCAAATATCAATGCCAGATTCATCTCTCTGCTGTGATGTCAAATATCAATGCCAGATTGATCTCTCTGCTGTGATGTCAAATATCAATGCCAGATTCATCTCTCTGCTGTGATGTCAAATATCAATGCCAGATTCATCTCTCTGCTGTGATGTCAACAGAGAAGCGAATCTGGCATTGATATTTGACATCACAACAGAGAGACTGGATGTGATGTCACAAAGATGACTGTGATGTCAGAACCCTTTAAATGTTGTAATTTACAGATGGTAAATGGCCTGTATTTGTATAGCGCTTTACTAGTCCCTAAGGACACCAGATTCATCTCTGCTGTGATGTCAAATATCAATGCCAGATTCATCTCTCTGCTGTGATGTCAACAGAGAAGCGAATCTGGCATTGATATTTGACATCACAACAGAGAGACTGGATGTGATGTCACAAAGATGACTGTGATGTCAGAACCCTTTAAATGTTGTAATTTACAGATGGTAAATGGCCTGTATTTGTATAGCGCTTTACTAGTCCCTAAGGACACCAGATTCATCTCTGCTGTGATGTCAAATATCAATGCCAGATTCATATCTCTGCTGTGATGTCAAATATCAATGCCAGATTCATCTCTCTGCTGTGATGTCAAATATCAATGCCAGATTCATCTCTCTGCTGTGATGTCAACAGAGAAGCGAATCTGGCATTGATATTTGACATCACAACAGAGAGACTGGATGTGATGTCACAAAGATGACTGTGATGTCAGAACCCTTTAAATGTTGTAATTTACAGATGGTAAATGGCCTGTATTTGTATAGCGCTTTACTAGTCCCTAAGGACACCAGATTCATCTCTGCTGTGATGTCAAATATCAATGCCAGATTCATCTCTCTGTTGTGATGTCAAATATCAATGCCAGATTGATCTCTCTGCTGTGATGTCAAATATCAATGCCAGATTCATCTCTCTGCTGTGATGTCAAATATCAATGCCAGATTCATCTCTCTGCTGTGATGTCAAATATCAATGCCAGACTCGACCTCTCTGTTGTGATGTCAACAGAGAAGCGAATCTGGCATTGATATTTGACATCACAACAGAGAGCCTGGATGTGATGTCACAAAGATGACTGTGATGTCAGAACCCTTTAAATGTTGTAATGTTTGTCTCTTCTGTTGTTGTTCGGTTTGGTTTTGCTTTCCCCCTCACGGTGATTAAATTGAATTTGTTGTATATGTTGTATAAATAAGAAAACTAATAAAACATAAATAAAATAAAAAAAAGTGTGTGTTTCTGTCGTCATTATTTTACGCGTCGGGAGTGAGAACGGGTTGATTTCACTCACATGTGCTGTACCAGTGTACCTGCACATGTGATGTGACAATAAGTGATTTGATTTGAGAGTTCAAACTCACTGCTGTAATAACTTATAATGATTAATATAATAACTAGAATATTGGCCACATATATTTACACTGACTTTAGTCTCATGAACAACATTAGCTAATTGTTCAGGGCCCTAGAGTGCGACCAATATGGTCTTGTGATAATAACAGAAACAGATGCATCTATGTCATTATCTTTGAGCTTTTAAACTTAGCATAATTATAAAAACATGAGTATAAAAGGTGTTAAAACTCTGATGCCATCTTGGAATACTGCACTTTGTTCATGTCATTACTCATTACAACATTTCTCTCTTTCTAATCATACATCTAGATGTTATGTCAACACACATTTAATCTACATTATAAGAGTGCCTTTGTGATAAATGTGTCTTTCATTCTTGAATTAACTGGTTAAATATTTAATCTAACTAAACCATAAAGATGGAGTCAGAAGACAACAGTCACCTGAAGGGGCTGAAAATTGTAAAGACCCTACAGAACAATCAGTAAATGTGAGTAAATCTGTGATTCTGCCAGTAACACACTGGGTTCAGTTTGGAGGTTGAACTCTCACTCACCAGGATTGACAGCTGTCTGTGCCACAGTTAAACTCATGCAGTGCTAATTTAAAAACTCTCAAATGTTTTGGACAATTTATATTTTTCTATCACAAAAAATACACGTCTTCATTGAAATAAACACACAGAGCAATTAATATATATTTTTAAATATAATTTTTCTTTATTTTAATTAGCAAGTGAGGGCAAAATAAAACTTAACATAAATGAGAGCAGAGTATAGTTATTATGTTATAAGCAGCCAATCAAGGTGGACAGGTAAGCTGCACCGAAGATGGGGCCCATTATGGCAAGACCTAGACCTAGACCTAGACCTAGACCTAGGTTGCCAAGGGCACTCTGTGGTGCTTTCTCACGCCTCCTTTCCTTTCTGAACTCCCATTCAAGGTTGTCCATCCTAGCACTAATCCTTCTATTTTCCTCTATGAGGAACTCTAAACGCTGAGCTATTCTCTCCATTGGCTCACTTTGGAGCTGCTGCAGGGACAAGGTCCAAAACAGCGATACCTGCTCCACGTCACGGGTTCTATTTATGGACTCACCTGGCAACTTTAGTGATGTCACTGCTTATGTTGTCACTGTTGGTGTGACCTCATGACTCATTCATGCTATCTGAATTGTGGTGTAATTATGAGGTCACAGGGGGACGTGAATTTATTCATAAAGTTGATAGAGAGTTTGGGTCATAACTCAAAGATGCAATGATGCAGTCAAATAATTTGGAATTAAATATCTCTGAATCTGGTGTCCTTAGGGACTAGTAAAGCGCTATACAAATACAGGCCATTTACCATCTGTAAATTACAACATTTAAAGGGTTCTGACATCACAGTCATCTTTGTGACATCACATCCAGGCTCTCTGTTGTGATGTCAAATATCAATGCCAGATTCGCTTCTCTGTTGACATCACAACAGAGAGGTCGAGTCTGGCATTGATATTTGACATCACAGCAGAGAGATGAATCTGGCATTGATATTTGACATCACAGCAGAGAGATGAATCTGGCATTGATATTTGACATCACAGCAGAGATATGAATCTGGCATTGATATTTGACATCACAGCAGAGATGAATCTGGTGTCCTTAGGGACTAGTAAAGCGCTATACAAATACAGGCCATTTACCATCTGTAAATTACAACATTTAAAGGGTTCTGACATCACAGTCATCTTTGTGACATCACATCCAGTCTCTCTGTTGTGATGTCAAATATCAATGCCAGATTCGCTTCTCTGTTGACATCACAGCAGAGAGATGAATCTGGCATTGATATTTGACATCACAGCAGAGATGAATCTGGTGTCCTTAGGGACTAGTAAAGCGCTATACAAATACAGGCCATTTACCATCTGTAAATTACAACATTTAAAGGGTTCTGACATCACAGTCATCTTTGTGACATCACATCCAGTCTCTCTGTTGTGATGTCAAATATCAATGCCAGATTCGCTTCTCTGTTGACATCACAGCAGAGAGATGAATCTGGCATTGATATTTGACATCACAGCAGAGAGATGAATCTGGCATTGATACAGATGGTAAATGGCCTGTATTTGTATAGCGCTTTACTAGTCCCTAAGGACACCAGATTCATCTCTGCTGTGATGTCAAATATCAATGCCAGATTCATCTCTCTGCTGTGATGTCAAATATCAATGCCAGATTCATCTCTCTGCTGTGATGTCAAATATCAATGCCAGATTCATCTCTCTGCTGTGATGTCAAATATCAATGCCAGATTCATCTCTCTGCTGTGATGTCAAATATCAATGCCAGACTCGACCTCTCTGTTGTGATGTCAACAGAGAAGCGAATCTGGCATTGATATTTGACATCACAACAGAGAGCCTGGATGTGATGTCACAAAGATGACTGTGATGTCAGAACCCTTTAAATGTTGTAATGTTTGTCTCTTCTGTTGTTGTTCGGTTTGGTTTTGCTTTCCCCCTCACGGTGATTAAATTGAATTTGTTGTATATGTTGTATAAATAAGAAAACTAATAAAACATAAATAAAATAAAAAAAAGTGTGTGTTTCTGTCGTCATTATTTTACGCGTCGGGAGTGAGAACGGGTTGATTTCACTCACATGTGCTGTACCAGTGTACCTGCACATGTGATGTGACAATAAGTGATTTGATTTGAGAGTTCAAACTCACTGCTGTAATAACTTATAATGATTAATATAATAACTAGAATATTGGCCACATATATTTACACTGACTTTAGTCTCATGAACAACATTAGCTAATTGTTCAGGGCCCTAGAGTGCGACCAATATGGTCTTGTGATAATAACAGAAACAGATGCATCTATGTCATTATCTTTGAGCTTTTAAACTTAGCATAATTATAAAAACATGAGTATAAAAGGTGTTAAAACTCTGATGCCATCTTGGAATACTGCACTTTGTTCATGTCATTACTCATTACAACATTTCTCTCTTTCTAATCATACATCTAGATGTTATGTCAACACACATTTAATCTACATTATAAGAGTGCCTTTGTGATAAATGTGTCTTTCATTCTTGAATTAACTGGTTAAATATTTAATCTAACTAAACCATAAAGATGGAGTCAGAAGACAACAGTCACCTGAAGGGGCTGAAAATTGTAAAGACCCTACAGAACAATCAGTAAATGTGAGTAAATCTGTGATTCTGCCAGTAACACACTGGGTTCAGTTTGGAGGTTGAACTCTCACTCACCAGGATTGACAGCTGTCTGTGCCACAGTTAAACTCATGCAGTGCTAATTTAAAAACTCTCAAATGTTTTGGACAATTTATATTTTTCTATCACAAAAAATACACGTCTTCATTGAAATAAACACACAGAGCAATTAATATATATTTTTAAATATAATTTTTCTTTATTTTAATTAGCAAGTGAGGGCAAAATAAAACTTAACATAAATGAGAGCAGAGTATAGTTATTATGTTATAAGCAGCCAATCAAGGTGGACAGGTAAGCTGCACCGAAGATGGGGCCCATTATGGCAAGACCTAGACCTAGACCTAGACCTAGACCTAGACCTAGGTTGCCAAGGGCACTCTGTGGTGCTTTCTCACGCCTCCTTTCCTTTCTGAACTCCCATTCAAGGTTGTCCATCCTAGCACTAATCCTTCTATTTTCCTCTATGAGGAACTCTAAACGCTGAGCTATTCTCTCCATTGGCTCACTTTGGAGCTGCTGCAGGGACAAGGTCCAAAACAGCGATACCTGCTCCACGTCACGGGTTCTATTTATGGACTCACCTGGCAACTTTAGTGATGTCACTGCTTATGTTGTCACTGTTGGTGTGACCTCATGACTCATTCATGCTATCTGAATTGTGGTGTAATTATGAGGTCACAGGGGGACGTGAATTTATTCATAAAGTTGATAGAGAGTTTGGGTCATAACTCAAAGATGCAATGATGCAGTCAAATAATTTGGAATTAAATATCTCTGAATCTGGTGTCCTTAGGGACTAGTAAAGCGCTATACAAATACAGGCCATTTACCATCTGTAAATTACAACATTTAAAGGGTTCTGACATCACAGTCATCTTTGTGACATCACATCCAGGCTCTCTGTTGTGATGTCAAATATCAATGCCAGATTCGCTT
Source organism: Rhamphochromis longiceps (assembly GCF_057381845.1). Lineage (NCBI taxonomy): Eukaryota > Metazoa > Chordata > Actinopteri > Cichliformes > Cichlidae > Rhamphochromis > Rhamphochromis longiceps. The sequence continues at coordinate 70,653,119 of NC_140563.1, forward strand.
CTCTGTTGACATCACAACAGAGAGGTCGAGTCTGGCATTGATATTTGACATCACAGCAGAGAGATGAATCTGGCATTGATATTTGACATCACAGCAGAGAGATGAATCTGGCATTGATATTTGACATCACAGCAGAGAGATCAATCTGGCATTGATATTTGACATAACAGCAGAGATGAATCTGGTGTCCTTAGGGACTAGTAAAGCGCTATACAAATACAGGCCATTTACCATCTGTAAATTACAACATTTAAAGGGTTCTGACATCACAGTCATCTTTGTGACATCACATCCAGTCTCTCTGTTGTGATGTCAAATATCAATGCCAGATTCGCTTCTCTGTTGACATCACAGCAGAGAGATGAATCTGGCATTGATATTTGACATCACAGCAGAGAGATGAATCTGGCATTGATATTTGACATCACAGCAGAGATATGAATCTGGCATTGATATTTGACATCACAGCAGAGATGAATCTGGTGTCCTTAGGGACTAGTAAAGCGCTATACAAATACAGGCCATTTACCATCTGTAAATTACAACATTTAAAGGGTTCTGACATCACAGTCATCTTTGTGACATCACATCCAGTCTCTCTGTTGTGATGTCAAATATCAATGCCAGATTCGCTTCTCTGTTGACATCACAGCAGAGAGATGAATCTGGCATTGATATTTGACATCACAGCAGAGATGAATCTGGTGTCCTTAGGGACTAGTAAAGCGCTATACAAATACAGGCCATTTACCATCTGTAAATTACAACATTTAAAGGGTTCTGACATCACAGTCATCTTTGTGACATCACATCCAGTCTCTCTGTTGTGATGTCAAATATCAATGCCAGATTCGCTTCTCTGTTGACATCACAGCAGAGAGATGAATCTGGCATTGATACAGATGGTAAATGGCCTGTATTTGTATAGCGCTTTACTAGTCCCTAAGGACACCAGATTCATCTCTGCTGTGATGTCAAATATCAATGCCAGATTCATCTCTCTGCTGTGATGTCAAATATCAATGCCAGATTCATCTCTCTGCTGTGATGTCAAATATCAATGCCAGATTCATCTCTCTGCTGTGATGTCAAATATCAATGCCAGATTCATCTCTCTGCTGTGATGTCAACAGAGAAGCGAATCTGGCATTGATATTTGACATCACAACAGAGAGACTGGATGTGATGTCACAAAGATGACTGTGATGTCAGAACCCTTTAAATGTTGTAATTTACAGATGGTAAATGGCCTGTATTTGTATAGCGCTTTACTAGTCCCTAAGGACACCAGATTCATCTCTGCTGTGATGTCAAATATCAATGCCAGATTCATCTCTCTGCTGTGATGTCAACAGAGAAGCGAATCTGCCATTGATATTTGACATCACAACAGAGAGCCTGGATGTGATGTCACAAAGATGACTGTGATGTCAGAACCCTTTAAATGTTGTAATGTTTGTCTCTTCTGTTGTTGTTCGGTTTGGTTTTGCTTTCCCCCTCACGGTGATTAAATTGAATTTGTTGTATATGTTGTATAAATAAGAAAACTAATAAAACATAAATAAAATAAAAAAAAGTGTGTGTTTCTGTCGTCATTATTTTACGCGTCGGGAGTGAGAACGGGTTGATTTCACTCACATGTGCTGTACCAGTGTACCTGCACATGTGATGTGACAATAAGTGATTTGATTTGAGAGTTCAAACTCACTGCTGTAATAACTTATAATGATTAATATAATAACTAGAATATTGGCCACATATATTTACACTGACTTTAGTCTCATGAACAACATTAGCTAATTGTTCAGGGCCCTAGAGTGCGACCAATATGGTCTTGTGATAATAACAGAAACAGATGCATCTATGTCATTATCTTTGAGCTTTTAAACTTAGCATAATTATAAAAACATGAGTATAAAAGGTGTTAAAACTCTGATGCCATCTTGGAATACTGCACTTTGTTCATGTCATTACTCATTACAACATTTCTCTCTTTCTAATCATACATCTAGATGTTATGTCAACACACATTTAATCTATATTATAAGAGTGCCTTTGTGATAAATGTGTCTTTCATTCTTGAATTAACTGGTTAAATATTTAATCTAACTAAACCATAAAGATGGAGTCAGAAGACAACAGTCACCTGAAGGGGCTGAAAATTGTAAAGACCCTACAGAACAATCAGTAAATGTGAGTAAATCTGTGATTCTGCCAGTAACACACTGGGTTCAGTTTGGAGGTTGAACTCTCACTCACCAGGATTGACAGCTGTCTGTGCCACAGTTAAACTCATGCAGTGCTAATTTAAAAACTCTCAAATGTTTTGGACAATTTATATTTTTCTATCACAAAAAATACACGTCTTCATTGAAATAAACACACAGAGCAATTAATATATATTTTTAAATATAATTTTTCTTTATTTTAATTAGCAAGTGAGGGCAAAATAAAACTTAACATAAATGAGAGCAGAGTATAGTTATTATGTTATAAGCAGCCAATCAAGGTGGACAGGTAAGCTGCACCGAAGATGGGGCCCATTATGGCAAGACCTAGACCTAGACCTAGACCTAGACCTAGACCTAGGTTGCCAAGGGCACTCTGTGGTGCTTTCTCACGCCTCCTTTCCTTTCTGAACTCCCATTCAAGGTTGTCCATCCTAGCACTAATCCTTCTATTTTCCTCTATGAGGAACTCTAAACGCTGAGCTATTCTCTCCATTGGCTCACTTTGGAGCTGCTGCAGGGACAAGGTCCAAAACAGCGATACCTGCTCCACGTCACGGGTTCTATTTATGGACTCACCTGGCAACTTTAGTGATGTCACTGCTTATGTTGTCACTGTTGGTGTGACCTCATGACTCATTCATGCTATCTGAATTGTGGTGTAATTATGAGGTCACAGGGGGACGTGAATTTATTCATAAAGTTGATAGAGAGTTTGGGTCATAACTCAAAGATGCAATGATGCAGTCAAATAATTTGGAATTAAATATCTCTGAATCTGGTGTCCTTAGGGACTAGTAAAGCGCTATACAAATACAGGCCATTTACCATCTGTAAATTACAACATTTAAAGGGTTCTGACATCACAGTCATCTTTGTGACATCACATCCAGGCTCTCTGTTGTGATGTCAAATATCAATGCCAGATTCGCTTCTCTGTTGACATCACAACAGAGAGGTCGAGTCTGGCATTGATATTTGACATCACAGCAGAGAGATGAATCTGGCATTGATATTTGACATCACAGCAGAGAGATGAATCTGGCATTGATATTTGACATCACAGCAGAGAGATGAATCTGGCATTGATATTTGACATCACAGCAGAGATGAATCTGGTGTCCTTAGGGACTAGTAAAGCGCTATACAAATACAGGCCATTTACCATCTGTAAATTACAACATTTAAAGGGTTCTGACATCACAGTCATCTTTGTGACATCACATCCAGTCTCTCTGTTGTGATGTCAAATATCAATGCCAGATTCGCTTCTCTGTTGACATCACAGCAGAGAGATGAATCTGGCATTGATATTTGACATCACAGCAGAGATGAATCTGGTGTCCTTAGGGACTAGTAAAGCGCTATACAAATACAGGCCATTTACCATCTGTAAATTACAACATTTAAAGGGTTCTGACATCACAGTCATCTTTGTGACATCACATCCAGTCTCTCTGTTGTGATGTCAAATATCAATGCCAGATTCGCTTCTCTGTTGACATCACAACAGAGAGGTCGAGTCTGGCATTGATATTTGACATCACAGCAGAGAGATGAATCTGGCATTGATATTTGACATCACAGCAGAGAGATGAATCTGGCATTGATATTTGACATCACAGCAGAGAGATCAATCTGGCATTGATATTTGACATAACAGCAGAGATGAATCTGGTGTCCTTAGGGACTAGTAAAGCGCTATACAAATACAGGCCATTTACCATCTGTAAATTACAACATTTAAAGGGTTCTGACATCACAGTCATCTTTGTGACATCACATCCAGTCTCTCTGTTGTGATGTCAAATATCAATGCCAGATTCGCTTCTCTGTTGACATCACAGCAGAGAGATGAATCTGGCATTGATATTTGACATCACAGCAGAGAGATGAATCTGGCATTGATATTTGACATCACAGCAGAGAGATGAATCTGGCATTGATATTTGACATCACAGCAGAGATGAATCTGGTGTCCTTAGGGACTAGTAAAGCGCTATACAAATACAGGCCATTTACCATCTGTAAATTACAACATTTAAAGGGTTCTGACATCACAGTCATCTTTGTGACATCACATCCAGTCTCTCTGTTGTGATGTCAAATATCAATGCCAGATTCGCTTCTCTGTTGACATCACAGCAGAGAGATGAATCTGGCATTGATATTTGACATCACAGCAGAGATGAATCTGGTGTCCTTAGGGACTAGTAAAGCGCTATACAAATACAGGCCATTTACCATCTGTAAATTACAACATTTAAAGGGTTCTGACATCACAGTCATCTTTGTGACATCACATCCAGTCTCTCTGTTGTGATGTCAAATATCAATGCCAGATTCGCTTCTCTGTTGACATCACAGCAGAGAGATGAATCTGGCATTGATACAGATGGTAAATGGCCTGTATTTGTATAGCGCTTTACTAGTCCCTAAGGACACCAGATTCATCTCTGCTGTGATGTCAAATATCAATGCCAGATTCATCTCTCTGCTGTGATGTCAAATATCAATGCCAGATTCATCTCTCTGCTGTGATGTCAAATATCAATGCCAGATTCATCTCTCTGCTGTGATGTCAACAGAGAAGCGAATCTGGCATTGATATTTGACATCACAACAGAGAGACTGGATGTGATGTCACAAAGATGACTGTGATGTCAGAACCCTTTAAATGTTGTAATTTACAGATGGTAAATGGCCTGTATTTGTATAGCGCTTTACTAGTCCCTAAGGACACCAGATTCATCTCTGCTGTGATGTCAAATATCAATGCCAGATTCATCTCTCTGCTGTGATGTCAACAGAGAAGCGAATCTGCCATTGATATTTGACATCACAACAGAGAGCCTGGATGTGATGTCACAAAGATGACTGTGATGTCAGAACCCTTTAAATGTTGTAATGTTTGTCTCTTCTGTTGTTGTTCGGTTTGGTTTTGCTTTCCCCCTCACGGTGATTAAATTGAATTTGTTGTATATGTTGTATAAATAAGAAAACTAATAAAACATAAATAAAATAAAAAAAAGTGTGTGTTTCTGTCGTCATTATTTTACGCGTCGGGAGTGAGAACGGGTTGATTTCACTCACATGTGCTGTACCAGTGTACCTGCACATGTGATGTGACAATAAGTGATTTGATTTGAGAGTTCAAACTCACTGCTGTAATAACTTATAATGATTAATATAATAACTAGAATATTGGCCACATATATTTACACTGACTTTAGTCTCATGAACAACATTAGCTAATTGTTCAGGGCCCTAGAGTGCGACCAATATGGTCTTGTGATAATAACAGAAACAGATGCATCTATGTCATTATCTTTGAGCTTTTAAACTTAGCATAATTATAAAAACATGAGTATAAAAGGTGTTAAAACTCTGATGCCATCTTGGAATACTGCACTTTGTTCATGTCATTACTCATTACAACATTTCTCTCTTTCTAATCATACATCTAGATGTTATGTCAACACACATTTAATCTACATTATAAGAGTGCCTTTGTGATAAATGTGTCTTTCATTCTTGAATTAACTGGTTAAATATTTAATCTAACTAAACCATAAAGATGGAGTCAGAAGACAACAGTCACCTGAAGGGGCTGAAAATTGTAAAGACCCTACAGAACAATCAGTAAATGTGAGTAAATCTGTGATTCTGCCAGTAACACACTGGGTTCAGTTTGGAGGTTGAACTCTCACTCACCAGGATTGACAGCTGTCTGTGCCACAGTTAAACTCATGCAGTGCTAATTTAAAAACTCTCAAATGTTTTGGACAATTTATATTTTTCTATCACAAAAAATACACGTCTTCATTGAAATAAACACACAGAGCAATTAATATATATTTTTAAATATAATTTTTCTTTATTTTAATTAGCAAGTGAGGGCAAAATAAAACTTAACATAAATGAGAGCAGAGTATAGTTATTATGTTATAAGCAGCCAATCAAGGTGGACAGGTAAGCTGCACCGAAGATGGGGCCCATTATGGCAAGACCTAGACCTAGACCTAGACCTAGACCTAGACCTAGGTTGCCAAGGGCACTCTGTGGTGCTTTCTCACGCCTCCTTTCCTTTCTGAACTCCCATTCAAGGTTGTCCATCCTAGCACTAATCCTTCTATTTTCCTCTATGAGGAACTCTAAACGCTGAGCTATTCTCTCCATTGGCTCACTTTGGAGCTGCTGCAGGGACAAGGTCCAAAACAGCGATACCTGCTCCACGTCACGGGTTCTATTTATGGACTCACCTGGCAACTTTAGTGATGTCACTGCTTATGTTGTCACTGTTGGTGTGACCTCATGACTCATTCATGCTATCTGAATTGTGGTGTAATTATGAGGTCACAGGGGGACGTGAATTTATTCATAAAGTTGATAGAGAGTTTGGGTCATAACTCAAAGATGCAATGATGCAGTCAAATAATTTGGAATTAAATATCTCTGAATCTGGTGTCCTTAGGGACTAGTAAAGCGCTATACAAATACAGGCCATTTACCATCTGTAAATTACAACATTTAAAGGGTTCTGACATCACAGTCATCTTTGTGACATCACATCCAGGCTCTCTGTTGTGATGTCAAATATCAATGCCAGATTCGCTTCTCTGTTGACATCACAACAGAGAGGTCGAGTCTGGCATTGATATTTGACATCACAGCAGAGAGATGAATCTGGCATTGATATTTGACATCACAGCAGAGAGATGAATCTGGCATTGATATTTGACATCACAGCAGAGAGATCAATCTGGCATTGATATTTGACATAACAGCAGAGATGAATCTGGTGTCCTTAGGGACTAGTAAAGCGCTATACAAATACAGGCCATTTACCATCTGTAAATTACAACATTTAAAGGGTTCTGACATCACAGTCATCTTTGTGACATCACATCCAGTCTCTCTGTTGTGATGTCAAATATCAATGCCAGATTCGCTTCTCTGTTGACATCACAGCAGAGAGATGAATCTGGCATTGATATTTGACATCACAGCAGAGAGATGAATCTGGCATTGATATTTGACATCACAGCAGAGAGATGAATCTGGCATTGATATTTGACATCACAGCAGAGATGAATCTGGTGTCCTTAGGGACTAGTAAAGCGCTATACAAATACAGGCCATTTACCATCTGTAAATTACAACATTTAAAGGGTTCTGACATCACAGTCATCTTTGTGACATCACATCCAGTCTCTCTGTTGTGATGTCAAATATCAATGCCAGATTCGCTTCTCTGTTGACATCACAGCAGAGAGATGAATCTGGCATTGATATTTGACATCACAGCAGAGATGAATCTGGTGTCCTTAGGGACTAGTAAAGCGCTATACAAATACAGGCCATTTACCATCTGTAAATTACAACATTTAAAGGGTTCTGACATCACAGTCATCTTTGTGACATCACATCCAGTCTCTCTGTTGTGATGTCAAATATCAATGCCAGATTCGCTTCTCTGTTGACATCACAGCAGAGAGATGAATCTGGCATTGATACAGATGGTAAATGGCCTGTATTTGTATAGCGCTTTACTAGTCCCTAAGGACACCAGATTCATCTCTGCTGTGATGTCAAATATCAATGCCAGATTCATCTCTCTGCTGTGATGTCAAATATCAATGCCAGATTCATCTCTCTGCTGTGATGTCAAATATCAATGCCAGATTGATCTCTCTGCTGTGATGTCAAATATCAATGCCAGATTCATCTCTCTGCTGTGATGTCAAATATCAATGCCAGATTCATCTCTCTGCTGTGATGTCAAATATCAATGCCAGACTCGACCTCTCTGTTGTGATGTCAACAGAGAAGCGAATCTGGCATTGATATTTGACATCACAACAGAGAGCCTGGATGTGATGTCACAAAGATGACTGTGATGTCAGAACCCTTTAAATGTTGTAATGTTTGTCTCTTCTGTTGTTGTTCGGTTTGGTTTTGCTTTCCCCCTCACGGTGATTAAATTGAATTTGTTGTATATGTTGTATAAATAAGAAAACTAATAAAACATAAATAAAATAAAAAAAAGTGTGTGTTTCTGTCGTCATTATTTTACGCGTCGGGAGTGAGAACGGGTTGATTTCACTCACATGTGCTGTACCAGTGTACCTGCACATGTGATGTGACAATAAGTGATTTGATTTGAGAGTTCAAACTCACTGCTGTAATAACTTATAATGATTAATATAATAACTAGAATATTGGCCACATATATTTACACTGACTTTAGTCTCATGAACAACATTAGCTAATTGTTCAGGGCCCTAGAGTGCGACCAATATGGTCTTGTGATAATAACAGAAACAGATGCATCTATGTCATTATCTTTGAGCTTTTAAACTTAGCATAATTATAAAAACATGAGTATAAAAGGTGTTAAAACTCTGATGCCATCTTGGAATACTGCACTTTGTTCATGTCATTACTCATTACAACATTTCTCTCTTTCTAATCATACATCTAGATGTTATGTCAACACACATTTAATCTACATTATAAGAGTGCCTTTGTGATAAATGTGTCTTTCATTCTTGAATTAACTGGTTAAATATTTAATCTAACTAAACCATAAAGATGGAGTCAGAAGACAACAGTCACCTGAAGGGGCTGAAAATTGTAAAGACCCTACAGAACAATCAGTAAATGTGAGTAAATCTGTGATTCTGCCAGTAACACACTGGGTTCAGTTTGGAGGTTGAACTCTCACTCACCAGGATTGACAGCTGTCTGTGCCACAGTTAAACTCATGCAGTGCTAATTTAAAAACTCTCAAATGTTTTGGACAATTTATATTTTTCTATCACAAAAAATACACGTCTTCATTGAAATAAACACACAGAGCAATTAATATATATTTTTAAATATAATTTTTCTTTATTTTAATTAGCAAGTGAGGGCAAAATAAAACTTAACATAAATGAGAGCAGAGTATAGTTATTATGTTATAAGCAGCCAATCAAGGTGGACAGGTAAGCTGCACCGAAGATGGGGCCCATTATGGCAAGACCTAGACCTAGACCTAGACCTAGACCTAGACCTAGGTTGCCAAGGGCACTCTGTGGTGCTTTCTCACGCCTCCTTTCCTTTCTGAACTCCCATTCAAGGTTGTCCATCCTAGCACTAATCCTTCTATTTTCCTCTATGAGGAACTCTAAACGCTGAGCTATTCTCTCCATTGGCTCACTTTGGAGCTGCTGCAGGGACAAGGTCCAAAACAGCGATACCTGCTCCACGTCACGGGTTCTATTTATGGACTCACCTGGCAACTTTAGTGATGTCACTGCTTATGTTGTCACTGTTGGTGTGACCTCATGACTCATTCATGCTATCTGAATTGTGGTGTAATTATGAGGTCACAGGGGGACGTGAATTTATTCATAAAGTTGATAGAGAGTTTGGGTCATAACTCAAAGATGCAATGATGCAGTCAAATAATTTGGAATTAAATATCTCTGAATCTGGTGTCCTTAGGGACTAGTAAAGCGCTATACAAATACAGGCCATTTACCATCTGTAAATTACAACATTTAAAGGGTTCTGACATCACAGTCATCTTTGTGACATCACATCCAGGCTCTCTGTTGTGATGTCAAATATCAATGCCAGATTCGCTTCTCTGTTGACATCACAACAGAGAGGTCGAGTCTGGCATTGATATTTGACATCACAGCAGAGAGATGAATCTGGCATTGATATTTGACATCACAGCAGAGAGATGAATCTGGCATTGATATTTGACATCACAGCAGAGAGATGAATCTGGCATTGATATTTGACATCACAGCAGAGATGAATCTGGTGTCCTTAGGGACTAGTAAAGCGCTATACAAATACAGGCCATTTACCATCTGTAAATTACAACATTTAAAGGGTTCTGACATCACAGTCATCTTTGTGACATCACATCCAGTCTCTCTGTTGTGATGTCAAATATCAATGCCAGATTCGCTTCTCTGTTGACATCACAGCAGAGAGATGAATCTGGCATTGATATTTGACATCACAGCAGAGAGATGAATCTGGCATTGATATTTGACATCACAGCAGAGATATGAATCTGGCATTGATATTTGACATCACAGCAGAGATGAATCTGGTGTCCTTAGGGACTAGTAAAGCGCTATACAAATACAGGCCATTTACCATCTGTAAATTACAACATTTAAAGGGTTCTGACATCACAGTCATCTTTGTGACATCACATCCAGTCTCTCTGTTGTGATGTCAAATATCAATGCCAGATTCGCTTCTCTGTTGACATCACAGCAGAGAGATGAATCTGGCATTGATATTTGACATCACAGCAGAGATGAATCTGGTGTCCTTAGGGACTAGTAAAGCGCTATACAAATACAGGCCATTTACCATCTGTAAATTACAACATTTAAAGGGTTCTGACATCACAGTCATCTTTGTGACATCACATCCAGTCTCTCTGTTGTGATGTCAAATATCAATGCCAGATTCGCTTCTCTGTTGACATCACAGCAGAGAGATGAATCTGGCATTGATATTTGACATCACAGCAGAGAGATGAATCTGGCATTGATACAGATGGTAAATGGCCTGTATTTGTATAGCGCTTTACTAGTCCCTAAGGACACCAGATTCATCTCTGCTGTGATGTCAAATATCAATGCCAGATTCATCTCTCTGCTGTGATGTCAAATATCAATGCCAGATTCATCTCTCTGCTGTGATGTCAAATATCAATGCCAGATTCATCTCTCTGCTGTGATGTCAAATATCAATGCCAGATTCATCTCTCTGCTGTGATGTCAACAGAGAAGCGAATCTGGCATTGATATTTGACATCACAACAGAGAGACTGGATGTGATGTCACAAAGATGACTGTGATGTCAGAACCCTTTAAATGTTGTAATTTACAGATGGTAAATGGCCTGTATTTGTATAGCGCTTTACTAGTCCCTAAGGACACCAGATTCATCTCTGCTGTGATGTCAAATATCAATGCCAGATTCATCTCTCTGCTGTGATGTCAACAGAGAAGCGAATCTGGCATTGATATTTGACATCACAACAGAGAGACTGGATGTGATGTCACAAAGATGACTGTGATGTCAGAACCCTTTAAATGTTGTAATTTACAGATGGTAAATGGCCTGTATTTGTATAGCGCTTTACTAGTCCCTAAGGACACCAGATTCATCTCTGCTGTGATGTCAAATATCAATGCCAGATTCATATCTCTGCTGTGATGTCAAATATCAATGCCAGATTATCTCTCTGCTGTGATGTCAAATATCAATGCCAGATTCATCTCTCTGCTGTGATGTCAACAGAGAAGCGAATCTGGCATTGATATTTGACATCACAACAGAGAGACTGGATGTGATGTCACAAAGATGACTGTGATGTCAGAACCCTCTAAATGTTGTAATTTACAGATGGTAAATGGCCTGTATTTGTATAGCGCTTTACTAGTCCCTAAGGACACCAGATTCATCTCTGCTGTGATGTCAAATATCAATGCCAGATTCATCTCTCTGTTGTGATGTCAAATATCAATGCCAGATTGATCTCTCTGCTGTGATGTCAAATATCAATGCCAGATTCATCTCTCTGCTGTGATGTCAAATATCAATGCCAGATTCATCTCTCTGCTGTGATGTCAAATATCAATGCCAGACTCGACCTCTCTGTTGTGATGTCAACAGAGAAGCGAATCTGGCATTGATATTTGACATCACAACAGAGAGCCTGGATGTGATGTCACAAAGATGACTGTGATGTCAGAACCCTTTAAATGTTGTAATGTTTGTCTCTTCTGTTGTTGTTCGGTTTGGTTTTGCTTTCCCCCTCACGGTGATTAAATTGAATTTGTTGTATATGTTGTATAAATAAGAAAACTAATAAAACATAAATAAAATAAAAAAAAGTGTGTGTTTCTGTCGTCATTATTTTACGCGTCGGGAGTGAGAACGGGTTGATTTCACTCACATGTGCTGTACCAGTGTACCTGCACATGTGATGTGACAATAAGTGATTTGATTTGAGAGTTCAAACTCACTGCTGTAATAACTTATAATGATTAATATAATAACTAGAATATTGGCCACATATATTTACACTGACTTTAGTCTCATGAACAACATTAGCTAATTGTTCAGGGCCCTAGAGTGCGACCAATATGGTCTTGTGATAATAACAGAAACAGATGCATCTATGTCATTATCTTTGAGCTTTTAAACTTAGCATAATTATAAAAACATGAGTATAAAAGGTGTTAAAACTCTGATGCCATCTTGGAATACTGCACTTTGTTCATGTCATTACTCATTACAACATTTCTCTCTTTCTAATCATACATCTAGATGTTATGTCAACACACATTTAATCTACATTATAAGAGTGCCTTTGTGATAAATGTGTCTTTCATTCTTGAATTAACTGGTTAAATATTTAATCTAACTAAACCATAAAGATGGAGTCAGAAGACAACAGTCACCTGAAGGGGCTGAAAATTGTAAAGACCCTACAGAACAATCAGTAAATGTGAGTAAATCTGTGATTCTGCCAGTAACACACTGGGTTCAGTTTGGAGGTTGAACTCTCACTCACCAGGATTGACAGCTGTCTGTGCCACAGTTAAACTCATGCAGTGCTAATTTAAAAACTCTCAAATGTTTTGGACAATTTATATTTTTCTATCACAAAAAATACACGTCTTCATTGAAATAAACACACAGAGCAATTAATATATATTTTTAAATATAATTTTTCTTTATTTTAATTAGCAAGTGAGGGCAAAATAAAACTTAACATAAATGAGAGCAGAGTATAGTTATTATGTTATAAGCAGCCAATCAAGGTGGACAGGTAAGCTGCACCGAAGATGGGGCCCATTATGGCAAGACCTAGACCTAGACCTAGACCTAGACCTAGACCTAGGTTGCCAAGGGCACTCTGTGGTGCTTTCTCACGCCTCCTTTCCTTTCTGAACTCCCATTCAAGGTTGTCCATCCTAGCACTAATCCTTCTATTTTCCTCTATGAGGAACTCTAAACGCTGAGCTATTCTCTCCATTGGCTCACTTTGGAGCTGCTGCAGGGACAAGGTCCAAAACAGCGATACCTGCTCCACGTCACGGGTTCTATTTATGGACTCACCTGGCAACTTTAGTGATGTCACTGCTTATGTTGTCACTGTTGGTGTGACCTCATGACTCATTCATGCTATCTGAATTGTGGTGTAATTATGAGGTCACAGGGGGACGTGAATTTATTCATAAAGTTGATAGAGAGTTTGGGTCATAACTCAAAGATGCAATGATGCAGTCAAATAATTTGGAATTAAATATCTCTGAATCTGGTGTCCTTAGGGACTAGTAAAGCGCTATACAAATACAGGCCATTTACCATCTGTAAATTACAACATTTAAAGGGTTCTGACATCACAGTCATCTTTGTGACATCACATCCAGGCTCTCTGTTGTGATGTCAAATATCAATGCCAGATTCGCTTCTCTGTTGACATCACAACAGAGAGGTCGAGTCTGGCATTGATATTTGACATCACAGCAGAGAGATGAATCTGGCATTGATATTTGACATCACAGCAGAGAGATGAATCTGGCATTGATATTTGACATCACAGCAGAGAGATGAATCTGGCATTGATATTTGACATCACAGCAGAGATGAATCTGGTGTCCTTAGGGACTAGTAAAGCGCTATACAAATACAGGCCATTTACCATCTGTAAATTACAACATTTAAAGGGTTCTGACATCACAGTCATCTTTGTGACATCACATCCAGTCTCTCTGTTGTGATGTCAAATATCAATGCCAGATTCGCTTCTCTGTTGACATCACAGCAGAGAGATGAATCTGGCATTGATATTTGACATCACAGCAGAGAGATGAATCTGGCATTGATATTTGACATCACAGCAGAGATATGAATCTGGCATTGATATTTGACATCACAGCAGAGATGAATCTGGTGTCCTTAGGGACTAGTAAAGCGCTATACAAATACAGGCCATTTACCATCTGTAAATTACAACATTTAAAGGGTTCTGACATCACAGTCATCTTTGTGACATCACATCCAGTCTCTCTGTTGTGATGTCAAATATCAATGCCAGATTCGCTTCTCTGTTGACATCACAGCAGAGAGATGAATCTGGCATTGATATTTGACATCACAGCAGAGATGAATCTGGTGTCCTTAGGGACTAGTAAAGCGCTATACAAATACAGGCCATTTACCATCTGTAAATTACAACATTTAAAGGGTTCTGACATCACAGTCATCTTTGTGACATCACATCCAGTCTCTCTGTTGTGATGTCAAATATCAATGCCAGATTCGCTTCTCTGTTGACATCACAGCAGAGAGATGAATCTGGCATTGATATTTGACATCACAGCAGAGAGATGAATCTGGCATTGATACAGATGGTAAATGGCCTGTATTTGTATAGCGCTTTACTAGTCCCTAAGGACACCAGATTCATCTCTGCTGTGATGTCAAATATCAATGCCAGATTCATCTCTCTGCTGTGATGTCAAATATCAATGCCAGATTCATCTCTCTGCTGTGATGTCAAATATCAATGCCAGATTCATCTCTCTGCTGTGATGTCAAATATCAATGCCAGATTCATCTCTCTGCTGTGATGTCAACAGAGAAGCGAATCTGGCATTGATATTTGACATCACAACAGAGAGACTGGATGTGATGTCACAAAGATGACTGTGATGTCAGAACCCTTTAAATGTTGTAATTTACAGATGGTAAATGGCCTGTATTTGTATAGCGCTTTACTAGTCCCTAAGGACACCAGATTCATCTCTGCTGTGATGTCAAATATCAATGCCAGATTCATCTCTCTGCTGTGATGTCAACAGAGAAGCGAATCTGGCATTGATATTTGACATCACAACAGAGAGACTGGATGTGATGTCACAAAGATGACTGTGATGTCAGAACCCTTTAAATGTTGTAATTTACAGATGGTAAATGGCCTGTATTTGTATAGCGCTTTACTAGTCCCTAAGGACACCAGATTCATCTCTGCTGTGATGTCAAATATCAATGCCAGATTCATATCTCTGCTGTGATGTCAAATATCAATGCCAGATTATCTCTCTGCTGTGATGTCAAATATCAATGCCAGATTCATCTCTCTGCTGTGATGTCAACAGAGAAGCGAATCTGGCATTGATATTTGACATCACAACAGAGAGACTGGATGTGATGTCACAAAGATGACTGTGATGTCAGAACCCTCTAAATGTTGTAATTTACAGATGGTAAATGGCCTGTATTTGTATAGCGCTTTACTAGTCCCTAAGGACACCAGATTCATCTCTGCTGTGATGTCAAATATCAATGCCAGATTCATCTCTCTGTTGTGATGTCAAATATCAATGCCAGATTGATCTCTCTGCTGTGATGTCAAATATCAATGCCAGATTCATCTCTCTGCTGTGATGTCAAATATCAATGCCAGATTCATCTCTCTGCTGTGATGTCAAATATCAATGCCAGACTCGACCTCTCTGTTGTGATGTCAACAGAGAAGCGAATCTGGCATTGATATTTGACATCACAACAGAGAGCCTGGATGTGATGTCACAAAGATGACTGTGATGTCAGAACCCTTTAAATGTTGTAATGTTTGTCTCTTCTGTTGTTGTTCGGTTTGGTTTTGCTTTCCCCCTCACGGTGATTAAATTGAATTTGTTGTATATGTTGTATAAATAAGAAAACTAATAAAACATAAATAAAATAAAAAAAAGTGTGTGTTTCTGTCGTCATTATTTTACGCGTCGGGAGTGAGAACGGGTTGATTTCACTCACATGTGCTGTACCAGTGTACCTGCACATGTGATGTGACAATAAGTGATTTGATTTGAGAGTTCAAACTCACTGCTGTAATAACTTATAATGATTAATATAATAACTAGAATATTGGCCACATATATTTACACTGACTTTAGTCTCATGAACAACATTAGCTAATTGTTCAGGGCCCTAGAGTGCGACCAATATGGTCTTGTGATAATAACAGAAACAGATGCATCTATGTCATTATCTTTGAGCTTTTAAACTTAGCATAATTATAAAAACATGAGTATAAAAGGTGTTAAAACTCTGATGCCATCTTGGAATACTGCACTTTGTTCATGTCATTACTCATTACAACATTTCTCTCTTTCTAATCATACATCTAGATGTTATGTCAACACACATTTAATCTACATTATAAGAGTGCCTTTGTGATAAATGTGTCTTTCATTCTTGAATTAACTGGTTAAATATTTAATCTAACTAAACCATAAAGATGGAGTCAGAAGACAACAGTCACCTGAAGGGGCTGAAAATTGTAAAGACCCTACAGAACAATCAGTAAATGTGAGTAAATCTGTGATTCTGCCAGTAACACACTGGGTTCAGTTTGGAGGTTGAACTCTCACTCACCAGGATTGACAGCTGTCTGTGCCACAGTTAAACTCATGCAGTGCTAATTTAAAAACTCTCAAATGTTTTGGACAATTTATATTTTTCTATCACAAAAAATACACGTCTTCATTGAAATAAACACACAGAGCAATTAATATATATTTTTAAATATAATTTTTCTTTATTTTAATTAGCAAGTGAGGGCAAAATAAAACTTAACATAAATGAGAGCAGAGTATAGTTATTATGTTATAAGCAGCCAATCAAGGTGGACAGGTAAGCTGCACCGAAGATGGGGCCCATTATGGCAAGACCTAGACCTAGACCTAGACCTAGACCTAGACCTAGGTTGCCAAGGGCACTCTGTGGTGCTTTCTCACGCCTCCTTTCCTTTCTGAACTCCCATTCAAGGTTGTCCATCCTAGCACTAATCCTTCTATTTTCCTCTATGAGGAACTCTAAACGCTGAGCTATTCTCTCCATTGGCTCACTTTGGAGCTGCTGCAGGGACAAGGTCCAAAACAGCGATACCTGCTCCACGTCACGGGTTCTATTTATGGACTCACCTGGCAACTTTAGTGATGTCACTGCTTATGTTGTCACTGTTGGTGTGACCTCATGACTCATTCATGCTATCTGAATTGTGGTGTAATTATGAGGTCACAGGGGGACGTGAATTTATTCATAAAGTTGATAGAGAGTTTGGGTCATAACTCAAAGATGCAATGATGCAGTCAAATAATTTGGAATTAAATATCTCTGAATCTGGTGTCCTTAGGGACTAGTAAAGCGCTATACAAATACAGGCCATTTACCATCTGTAAATTACAACATTTAAAGGGTTCTGACATCACAGTCATCTTTGTGACATCACATCCAGGCTCTCTGTTGTGATGTCAAATATCAATGCCAGATTCGCTTCTCTGTTGACATCACAACAGAGAGGTCGAGTCTGGCATTGATATTTGACATCACAGCAGAGAGATGAATCTGGCATTGATATTTGACATCACAGCAGAGAGATGAATCTGGCATTGATATTTGACATCACAGCAGAGATATGAATCTGGCATTGATATTTGACATCACAGCAGAGATGAATCTGGTGTCCTTAGGGACTAGTAAAGCGCTATACAAATACAGGCCATTTACCATCTGTAAATTACAACATTTAAAGGGTTCTGACATCACAGTCATCTTTGTGACATCACATCCAGTCTCTCTGTTGTGATGTCAAATATCAATGCCAGATTCGCTTCTCTGTTGACATCACAGCAGAGAGATGAATCTGGCATTGATATTTGACATCACAGCAGAGATGAATCTGGTGTCCTTAGGGACTAGTAAAGCGCTATACAAATACAGGCCATTTACCATCTGTAAATTACAACATTTAAAGGGTTCTGACATCACAGTCATCTTTGTGACATCACATCCAGTCTCTCTGTTGTGATGTCAAATATCAATGCCAGATTCGCTTCTCTGTTGACATCACAGCAGAGAGATGAATCTGGCATTGATATTTGACATCACAGCAGAGAGATGAATCTGGCATTGATACAGATGGTAAATGGCCTGTATTTGTATAGCGCTTTACTAGTCCCTAAGGACACCAGATTCATCTCTGCTGTGATGTCAAATATCAATGCCAGATTCATCTCTCTGCTGTGATGTCAAATATCAATGCCAGATTCATCTCTCTGCTGTGATGTCAAATATCAATGCCAGATTCATCTCTCTGCTGTGATGTCAAATATCAATGCCAGATTCATCTCTCTGCTGTGATGTCAACAGAGAAGCGAATCTGGCATTGATATTTGACATCACAACAGAGAGACTGGATGTGATGTCACAAAGATGACTGTGATGTCAGAACCCTTTAACACTAGCATCCCCAGGCTTCTACCTTTCTACCTATAAAACCCGAGAGCAGTCAAATGGTGGAAGTGGAAGCTAAATTGGCTAGTCATTCATAAGTATATTGGGTCGTTACCTAGGAATTCTGGAGGGAGGGGAGTGGGGGTGAGTGATTGAGGGGGTGGGGGAGCTGCTAAAAGCGGTGAGCTTCCTTTTGTGTTTCATCTTGATGCATTCTCAATCATCCAGGGAAACAAATCTCCAAAAGTCACCAACTTGGAGTGTTTCAGTTTGCCATCTTGGGGAGAAATCAACACACATGGGTGTATGTCCTTTGTTGCTGACATTTATTGATAAAAACAGTACAAAAAACCAACCATTTGTACACATATTTACAAATAATTCAACATTGTCAGCAATCACTCACAATCCTGGCACTGCCTCTGGTGTACGGACCTCCTCTCCAAGGAAAGAAAATGCAGAGAAGACTCACCACTCAGCAGGCCTTGGAAATGATCCTGACGGAAGTCGACCCTTGTGACTCGGATGGAGAAGACCTAGCAGTTCAGCCGGATTCGGACTCAGAGCTGTCTGATCAGTCTTCCGGTTAGTTTCATTTCATGTTATTTCCTTTTTCATTTCAAACAAGTAAGTGGATGTAGTTAGTAAGTAAGATATTTCAGACATTATTCTGATACAGAGGAGGAGATACTGGAATTATAATTAGTATCTATGCATGCATTTGTGATTTTGTTTGACCTTCCCATTTTGCTCACAATTTGAATTTGTTCACACTGCAGATGAGGAGACTGCTTCTCCACCGAAAAAGAGACCTTGTTTGGGGACTGAGACAGCGAAAGATGGCACAGTGTGGCGTGAAGAACATGTGGGGACCTGTCTCCCTTTCACCCCAATAGAAGCGTACGCTGCAGATGGAGAGCCAACGGCTAAGGCCAGGAGAAGTATCTCGAGTCGCCTTCAGAGCTTCCTGTGTTTCGTCACTCTTGACATGCTTCGTAGCATTCAAGAATGGACTATTCAACATGCACAGCAAACGGAGCATGTTCATTGGTTCATGGACCTCCCTGAACTAATGGCATTTATTGCAATTGTGATCTTGCGGGGGGTTTGCAGGCTTCCATCGGTAAATGACTGCTGGTCAGCAAACCTGGGAAACCCACAGATAATTGGAACTATGGCACGAAACCGCTTCCAAAACATCATGCAACACCTACGCTTTGATGACAAGTCCACCCGCTGTGATCGAGCAAAGACTGACAAGTTTGCTGCAGATCGCAACAGATCGCAATGAATTCACCACTCAGGTATGTTGCAGGTCTTTTGTGGTTCTATGTTTATGTGTTTCATTGTGTGTAAAAGGGCTATGAAAATAACAATTTATCTTATTTCTTAGGTGTTTTCAACCTCTGCTGCCACGCTGACGGCGTATGCGGCCAAACGGAAGAAGACAGTCTATATTCTTAGCAGCATGCACAGCGTGGTTCACCAAACACTGTCACCCTTTACAACAAAACAAAGTGTGGCGTGGATGTGATTGACCAGATGGTTCTGGAGTACACTGTCCGCAAAGGAACACGGCGCTGGCCAGTCGCCGTGTTTTATAACATGATTGACATGGCAGCACTGAATGCACATGTGCTGTATCAAGCATGCACCGGGACGAAGGAAAGACGGGTGGACTTCCTGGTGGCGCTTGCAACAGAGTTGGCTCACTCTCATGTAGCTGCGAAGAAGGCAAGAAAAGATCAGTTGCTTCGGGCAGAACCCTCCACACCGAGCCCTGGAAAAAGAGCCACGTGTCAGGTCAAACACAAATGCAAGATAAATCAGGCCACTGTGCGATGTGTTCACTGCTACAGGTACACATGTGGTAAATGCAGACTACAGGTACCATGGCAGTGCCAGGATTGTGAGTGATTGCTGACAATGTTGAATTATTTGTAAATATGTGTACAAATGGTTGGTTTTTTGTACTGTTTTTATCAATAAATGTCAGCAACAAAGGACATACACCCATGTGTGTTGATTTCTCCCCAAGATGGCAAACTGAAACACTCCAAGTTGGTGACTTTTGGAGATTTGTTTCCCTGGATGATTGAGAATGCATCAAGATGAAACACAAAAGGAAGCTCACCGCTTTTAGCAGCTCCCCCACCCCCTCAATCACTCACCCCCACTCCCCTCCCTCCAGAATTCCTAGGTAACGACCCAATATACATATGAATGACTCCAGCATTTGACTGACTGCTCTCCGGCTTTTAAAGGTAGAAACGCAAAATGATGACTCCGCGGGGGTCTAAGGTAGAAAACCAAAATGACTGCTCTCCGGGGGTCTAAGTGTTAAATGTTGTAATTTACAGATGGTAAATGGCCTGTATTTGTATAGCGCTTTACTAGTCCCTAAGGACACCAGATTCATCTCTGCTGTGATGTCAAATATCAATGCCAGATTCATATCTCTGCTGTGATGTCAAATATCAATGCCAGATTCATCTCTCTGCTGTGATGTCAAATATCAATGCCAGATTCATCTCTCTGCTGTGATGTCAACAGAGAAGCGAATCTGGCATTGATATTTGACATCACAACAGAGAGACTGGATGTGATGTCACAAAGATGACTGTGATGTCAGAACCCTTTAAATGTTGTAATTTACAGATGGTAAATGGCCTGTATTTGTATAGCGCTTTACTAGTCCCTAAGGACACCAGATTCATCTCTGCTGTGATGTCAAATATCAATGCCAGATTCATCTCTCTGTTGTGATGTCAAATATCAATGCCAGATTGATCTCTCTGCTGTGATGTCAAATATCAATGCCAGATTCATCTCTCTGCTGTGATGTCAAATATCAATGCCAGATTCATCTCTCTGCTGTGATGTCAAATATCAATGCCAGACTCGACCTCTCTGTTGTGATGTCAACAGAGAAGCGAATCTGGCATTGATATTTGACATCACAACAGAGAGCCTGGATGTGATGTCACAAAGATGACTGTGATGTCAGAACCCTTTAAATGTTGTAATGTTTGTCTCTTCTGTTGTTGTTCGGTTTGGTTTTGCTTTCCCCCTCACGGTGATTAAATTGAATTTGTTGTATATGTTGTATAAATAAGAAAACTAATAAAACATAAATAAAATAAAAAAAAGTGTGTGTTTCTGTCGTCATTATTTTACGCGTCGGGAGTGAGAACGGGTTGATTTCACTCACATGTGCTGTACCAGTGTACCTGCACATGTGATGTGACAATAAGTGATTTGATTTGAGAGTTCAAACTCACTGCTGTAATAACTTATAATGATTAATATAATAACTAGAATATTGGCCACATATATTTACACTGACTTTAGTCTCATGAACAACATTAGCTAATTGTTCAGGGCCCTAGAGTGCGACCAATATGGTCTTGTGATAATAACAGAAACAGATGCATCTATGTCATTATCTTTGAGCTTTTAAACTTAGCATAATTATAAAAACATGAGTATAAAAGGTGTTAAAACTCTGATGCCATCTTGGAATACTGCACTTTGTTCATGTCATTACTCATTACAACATTTCTCTCTTTCTAATCATACATCTAGATGTTATGTCAACACACATTTAATCTACATTATAAGAGTGCCTTTGTGATAAATGTGTCTTTCATTCTTGAATTAACTGGTTAAATATTTAATCTAACTAAACCATAAAGATGGAGTCAGAAGACAACAGTCACCTGAAGGGGCTGAAAATTGTAAAGACCCTACAGAACAATCAGTAAATGTGAGTAAATCTGTGATTCTGCCAGTAACACACTGGGTTCAGTTTGGAGGTTGAACTCTCACTCACCAGGATTGACAGCTGTCTGTGCCACAGTTAAACTCATGCAGTGCTAATTTAAAAACTCTCAAATGTTTTGGACAATTTATATTTTTCTATCACAAAAAATACACGTCTTCATTGAAATAAACACACAGAGCAATTAATATATATTTTTAAATATAATTTTTCTTTATTTTAATTAGCAAGTGAGGGCAAAATAAAACTTAACATAAATGAGAGCAGAGTATAGTTATTATGTTATAAGCAGCCAATCAAGGTGGACAGGTAAGCTGCACCGAAGATGGGGCCCATTATGGCAAGACCTAGACCTAGACCTAGACCTAGACCTAGACCTAGGTTGCCAAGGGCACTCTGTGGTGCTTTCTCACGCCTCCTTTCCTTTCTGAACTCCCATTCAAGGTTGTCCATCCTAGCACTAATCCTTCTATTTTCCTCTATGAGGAACTCTAAACGCTGAGCTATTCTCTCCATTGGCTCACTTTGGAGCTGCTGCAGGGACAAGGTCCAAAACAGCGATACCTGCTCCACGTCACGGGTTCTATTTATGGACTCACCTGGCAACTTTAGTGATGTCACTGCTTATGTTGTCACTGTTGGTGTGACCTCATGACTCATTCATGCTATCTGAATTGTGGTGTAATTATGAGGTCACAGGGGGACGTGAATTTATTCATAAAGTTGATAGAGAGTTTGGGTCATAACTCAAAGATGCAATGATGCAGTCAAATAATTTGGAATTAAATATCTCTGAATCTGGTGTCCTTAGGGACTAGTAAAGCGCTATACAAATACAGGCCATTTACCATCTGTAAATTACAACATTTAAAGGGTTCTGACATCACAGTCATCTTTGTGACATCACATCCAGGCTCTCTGTTGTGATGTCAAATATCAATGCCAGATTCGCTTCTCTGTTGACATCACAACAGAGAGGTCGAGTCTGGCATTGATATTTGACATCACAGCAGAGAGATGAATCTGGCATTGATATTTGACATCACAGCAGAGAGATGAATCTGGCATTGATATTTGACATCACAGCAGAGAGATCAATCTGGCATTGATATTTGACATAACAGCAGAGATGAATCTGGTGTCCTTAGGGACTAGTAAAGCGCTATACAAATACAGGCCATTTACCATCTGTAAATTACAACATTTAAAGGGTTCTGACATCACAGTCATCTTTGTGACATCACATCCAGTCTCTCTGTTGTGATGTCAAATATCAATGCCAGATTCGCTTCTCTGTTGACATCACAGCAGAGAGATGAATCTGGCATTGATATTTGACATCACAGCAGAGAGATGAATCTGGCATTGATATTTGACATCACAGCAGAGATATGAATCTGGCATTGATATTTGACATCACAGCAGAGATGAATCTGGTGTCCTTAGGGACTAGTAAAGCGCTATACAAATACAGGCCATTTACCATCTGTAAATTACAACATTTAAAGGGTTCTGACATCACAGTCATCTTTGTGACATCACATCCAGTCTCTCTGTTGTGATGTCAAATATCAATGCCAGATTCGCTTCTCTGTTGACATCACAGCAGAGAGATGAATCTGGCATTGATATTTGACATCACAGCAGAGATGAATCTGGTGTCCTTAGGGACTAGTAAAGCGCTATACAAATACAGGCCATTTACCATCTGTAAATTACAACATTTAAAGGGTTCTGACATCACAGTCATCTTTGTGACATCACATCCAGTCTCTCTGTTGTGATGTCAAATATCAATGCCAGATTCGCTTCTCTGTTGACATCACAGCAGAGAGATGAATCTGGCATTGATACAGATGGTAAATGGCCTGTATTTGTATAGCGCTTTACTAGTCCCTAAGGACACCAGATTCATCTCTGCTGTGATGTCAAATATCAATGCCAGATTCATCTCTCTGCTGTGATGTCAAATATCAATGCCAGATTCATCTCTCTGCTGTGATGTCAAATATCAATGCCAGATTCATCTCTCTGCTGTGATGTCAACAGAGAAGCGAATCTGGCATTGATATTTGACATCACAACAGAGAGACTGGATGTGATGTCACAAAGATGACTGTGATGTCAGAACCCTTTAAATGTTGTAATTTACAGATGGTAAATGGCCTGTATTTGTATAGCGCTTTACTAGTCCCTAAGGACACCAGATTCATCTCTGCTGTGATGTCAAATATCAATGCCAGATTCATCTCTCTGCTGTGATGTCAACAGAGAAGCGAATCTGCCATTGATATTTGACATCACAACAGAGAGCCTGGATGTGATGTCACAAAGATGACTGTGATGTCAGAACCCTTTAAATGTTGTAATGTTTGTCTCTTCTGTTGTTGTTCGGTTTGGTTTTGCTTTCCCCCTCACGGTGATTAAATTGAATTTGTTGTATATGTTGTATAAATAAGAAAACTAATAAAACATAAATAAAATAAAAAAAAGTGTGTGTTTCTGTCGTCATTATTTTACGCGTCGGGAGTGAGAACGGGTTGATTTCACTCACATGTGCTGTACCAGTGTACCTGCACATGTGATGTGACAATAAGTGATTTGATTTGAGAGTTCAAACTCACTGCTGTAATAACTTATAATGATTAATATAATAACTAGAATATTGGCCACATATATTTACACTGACTTTAGTCTCATGAACAACATTAGCTAATTGTTCAGGGCCCTAGAGTGCGACCAATATGGTCTTGTGATAATAACAGAAACAGATGCATCTATGTCATTATCTTTGAGCTTTTAAACTTAGCATAATTATAAAAACATGAGTATAAAAGGTGTTAAAACTCTGATGCCATCTTGGAATACTGCACTTTGTTCATGTCATTACTCATTACAACATTTCTCTCTTTCTAATCATACATCTAGATGTTATGTCAACACACATTTAATCTACATTATAAGAGTGCCTTTGTGATAAATGTGTCTTTCATTCTTGAATTAACTGGTTAAATATTTAATCTAACTAAACCATAAAGATGGAGTCAGAAGACAACAGTCACCTGAAGGGGCTGAAAATTGTAAAGACCCTACAGAACAATCAGTAAATGTGAGTAAATCTGTGATTCTGCCAGTAACACACTGGGTTCAGTTTGGAGGTTGAACTCTCACTCACCAGGATTGACAGCTGTCTGTGCCACAGTTAAACTCATGCAGTGCTAATTTAAAAACTCTCAAATGTTTTGGACAATTTATATTTTTCTATCACAAAAAATACACGTCTTCATTGAAATAAACACACAGAGCAATTAATATATATTTTTAAATATAATTTTTCTTTATTTTAATTAGCAAGTGAGGGCAAAATAAAACTTAACATAAATGAGAGCAGAGTATAGTTATTATGTTATAAGCAGCCAATCAAGGTGGACAGGTAAGCTGCACCGAAGATGGGGCCCATTATGGCAAGACCTAGACCTAGACCTAGACCTAGACCTAGACCTAGGTTGCCAAGGGCACTCTGTGGTGCTTTCTCACGCCTCCTTTCCTTTCTGAACTCCCATTCAAGGTTGTCCATCCTAGCACTAATCCTTCTATTTTCCTCTATGAGGAACTCTAAACGCTGAGCTATTCTCTCCATTGGCTCACTTTGGAGCTGCTGCAGGGACAAGGTCCAAAACAGCGATACCTGCTCCACGTCACGGGTTCTATTTATGGACTCACCTGGCAACTTTAGTGATGTCACTGCTTATGTTGTCACTGTTGGTGTGACCTCATGACTCATTCATGCTATCTGAATTGTGGTGTAATTATGAGGTCACAGGGGGACGTGAATTTATTCATAAAGTTGATAGAGAGTTTGGGTCATAACTCAAAGATGCAATGATGCAGTCAAATAATTTGGAATTAAATATCTCTGAATCTGGTGTCCTTAGGGACTAGTAAAGCGCTATACAAATACAGGCCATTTACCATCTGTAAATTACAACATTTAAAGGGTTCTGACATCACAGTCATCTTTGTGACATCACATCCAGGCTCTCTGTTGTGATGTCAAATATCAATGCCAGATTCGCTTCTCTGTTGACATCACAACAGAGAGGTCGAGTCTGGCATTGATATTTGACATCACAGCAGAGAGATGAATCTGGCATTGATATTTGACATCACAGCAGAGAGATGAATCTGGCATTGATATTTGACATCACAGCAGAGAGATGAATCTGGCATTGATATTTGACATCACAGCAGAGATGAATCTGGTGTCCTTAGGGACTAGTAAAGCGCTATACAAATACAGGCCATTTACCATCTGTAAATTACAACATTTAAAGGGTTCTGACATCACAGTCATCTTTGTGACATCACATCCAGTCTCTCTGTTGTGATGTCAAATATCAATGCCAGATTCGCTTCTCTGTTGACATCACAGCAGAGAGATGAATCTGGCATTGATATTTGACATCACAGCAGAGATGAATCTGGTGTCCTTAGGGACTAGTAAAGCGCTATACAAATACAGGCCATTTACCATCTGTAAATTACAACATTTAAAGGGTTCTGACATCACAGTCATCTTTGTGACATCACATCCAGTCTCTCTGTTGTGATGTCAAATATCAATGCCAGATTCGCTTCTCTGTTGACATCACAGCAGAGAGATGAATCTGGCATTGATATTTGACATCACAGCAGAGAGATGAATCTGGCATTGATACAGATGGTAAATGGCCTGTATTTGTATAGCGCTTTACTAGTCCCTAAGGACACCAGATTCATCTCTGCTGTGATGTCAAATATCAATGCCAGATTCATCTCTCTGCTGTGATGTCAAATATCAATGCCAGATTCATCTCTCTGCTGTGATGTCAAATATCAATGCCAGATTCATCTCTCTGCTGTGATGTCAACAGAGAAGCGAATCTGGCATTGATATTTGACATCACAACAGAGAGACTGGATGTGATGTCACAAAGATGACTGTGATGTCAGAACCCTTTAAATGTTGTAATTTACAGATGGTAAATGGCCTGTATTTGTATAGCGCTTTACTAGTCCCTAAGGACACCAGATTCATCTCTGCTGTGATGTCAAATATCAATGCCAGATTCATCTCTCTGCTGTGATGTCAACAGAGAAGCGAATCTGGCATTGATATTTGACATCACAACAGAGAGACTGGATGTGATGTCACAAAGATGACTGTGATGTCAGAACCCTTTAAATGTTGTAATTTACAGATGGTAAATGGCCTGTATTTGTATAGCGCTTTACTAGTCCCTAAGGACACCAGATTCATCTCTGCTGTGATGTCAAATATCAATGCCAGATTCATATCTCTGCTGTGATGTCAAATATCAATGCCAGATTATCTCTCTGCTGTGATGTCAAATATCAATGCCAGATTCATCTCTCTGCTGTGATGTCAACAGAGAAGCGAATCTGGCATTGATATTTGACATCACAACAGAGAGACTGGATGTGATGTCACAAAGATGACTGTGATGTCAGAACCCTTTAAATGTTGTAATTTACAGATGGTAAATGGCCTGTATTTGTATAGCGCTTTACTAGTCCCTAAGGACACCAGATTCATCTCTGCTGTGATGTCAAATATCAATGCCAGATTCATATCTCTGCTGTGATGTCAAATATCAATGCCAGATTCATCTCTCTGCTGTGATGTCAAATATCAATGCCAGATTCATCTCTCTGCTGTGATGTCAACAGAGAAGCGAATCTGGCATTGATATTTGACATCACAACAGAGAGACTGGATGTGATGTCACAAAGATGACTGTGATGTCAGAACCCTTTAAATGTTGTAATTTACAGATGGTAAATGGCCTGTATTTGTATAGCGCTTTACTAGTCCCTAAGGACACCAGATTCATCTCTGCTGTGATGTCAAATATCAATGCCAGATTCATCTCTCTGTTGTGATGTCAAATATCAATGCCAGATTGATCTCTCTGCTGTGATGTCAAATATCAATGCCAGATTCATCTCTCTGCTGTGATGTCAAATATCAATGCCAGATTCATCTCTCTGCTGTGATGTCAAATATCAATGCCAGATTCATCTCTCTGCTGTGATGTCAAATATCAATGCCAGACTCGACCTCTCTGTTGTGATGTCAACAGAGAAGCGAATCTGCCATTGATATTTGACATCACAACAGAGAGCCTGGATGTGATGTCACAAAGATGACTGTGATGTCAGAACCCTTTAAATGTTGTAATGTTTGTCTCTTCTGTTGTTGTTCGGTTTGGTTTTGCTTTCCCCCTCACGGTGATTAAATTGAATTTGTTGTATATGTTGTATAAATAAGAAAACTAATAAAACATAAATAAAATAAAAAAAAGTGTGTGTTTCTGTCGTCATTATTTTACGCGTCGGGAGTGAGAACGGGTTGATTTCACTCACATGTGCTGTACCAGTGTACCTGCACATGTGATGTGACAATAAGTGATTTGATTTGAGAGTTCAAACTCACTGCTGTAATAACTTATAATGATTAATATAATAACTAGAATATTGGCCACATATATTTACACTGACTTTAGTCTCATGAACAACATTAGCTAATTGTTCAGGGCCCTAGAGTGCGACCAATATGGTCTTGTGATAATAACAGAAACAGATGCATCTATGTCATTATCTTTGAGCTTTTAAACTTAGCATAATTATAAAAACATGAGTATAAAAGGTGTTAAAACTCTGATGCCATCTTGGAATACTGCACTTTGTTCATGTCATTACTCATTACAACATTTCTCTCTTTCTAATCATACATCTAGATGTTATGTCAACACACATTTAATCTACATTATAAGAGTGCCTTTGTGATAAATGTGTCTTTCATTCTTGAATTAACTGGTTAAATATTTAATCTAACTAAACCATAAAGATGGAGTCAGAAGACAACAGTCACCTGAAGGGGCTGAAAATTGTAAAGACCCTACAGAACAATCAGTAAATGTGAGTAAATCTGTGATTCTGCCAGTAACACACTGGGTTCAGTTTGGAGGTTGAACTCTCACTCACCAGGATTGACAGCTGTCTGTGCCACAGTTAAACTCATGCAGTGCTAATTTAAAAACTCTCAAATGTTTTGGACAATTTATATTTTTCTATCACAAAAAATACACGTCTTCATTGAAATAAACACACAGAGCAATTAATATATATTTTTAAATATAATTTTTCTTTATTTTAATTAGCAAGTGAGGGCAAAATAAAACTTAACATAAATGAGAGCAGAGTATAGTTATTATGTTATAAGCAGCCAATCAAGGTGGACAGGTAAGCTGCACCGAAGATGGGGCCCATTATGGCAAGACCTAGACCTAGACCTAGACCTAGACCTAGGTTGCCAAGGGCACTCTGTGGTGCTTTCTCACGCCTCCTTTCCTTTCTGAACTCCCATTCAAGGTTGTCCATCCTAGCACTAATCCTTCTATTTTCCTCTATGAGGAACTCTAAACGCTGAGCTATTCTCTCCATTGGCTCACTTTGGAGCTGCTGCAGGGACAAGGTCCAAAACAGCGATACCTGCTCCACGTCACGGGTTCTATTTATGGACTCACCTGGCAACTTTAGTGATGTCACTGCTTATGTTGTCACTGTTGGTGTGACCTCATGACTCATTCATGCTATCTGAATTGTGGTGTAATTATGAGGTCACAGGGGGACGTGAATTTATTCATAAAGTTGATAGAGAGTTTGGGTCATAACTCAAAGATGCAATGATGCAGTCAAATAATTTGGAATTAAATATCTCTGAATCTGGTGTCCTTAGGGACTAGTAAAGCGCTATACAAATACAGGCCATTTACCATCTGTAAATTACAACATTTAAAGGGTTCTGACATCACAGTCATCTTTGTGACATCACATCCAGGCTCTCTGTTGTGATGTCAAATATCAATGCCAGATTCGCTTCTCTGTTGACATCACAACAGAGAGGTCGAGTCTGGCATTGATATTTGACATCACAGCAGAGAGATGAATCTGGCATTGATATTTGACATCACAGCAGAGAGATGAATCTGGCATTGATATTTGACATCACAGCAGAGAGATCAATCTGGCATTGATATTTGACATCACAGCAGAGATGAATCTGGTGTCCTTAGGGACTAGTAAAGCGCTATACAAATACAGGCCATTTACCATCTGTAAATTACAACATTTAAAGGGTTCTGACATCACAGTCATCTTTGTGACATCACATCCAGTCTCTCTGTTGTGATGTCAAATATCAATGCCAGATTCGCTTCTCTGTTGACATCACAGCAGAGAGATGAATCTGGCATTGATATTTGACATCACAGCAGAGAGATGAATCTGGCATTGATATTTGACATCACAGCAGAGATATGAATCTGGCATTGATATTTGACATCACAGCAGAGATGAATCTGGTGTCCTTAGGGACTAGTAAAGCGCTATACAAATACAGGCCATTTACCATCTGTAAATTACAACATTTAAAGGGTTCTGACATCACAGTCATCTTTGTGACATCACATCCAGTCTCTCTGTTGTGATGTCAAATATCAATGCCAGATTCGCTTCTCTGTTGACATCACAGCAGAGAGATGAATCTGGCATTGATATTTGACATCACAGCAGAGATGAATCTGGTGTCCTTAGGGACTAGTAAAGCGCTATACAAATACAGGCCATTTACCATCTGTAAATTACAACATTTAAAGGGTTCTGACATCACAGTCATCTTTGTGACATCACATCCAGTCTCTCTGTTGTGATGTCAAATATCAATGCCAGATTCGCTTCTCTGTTGACATCACAGCAGAGAGATGAATCTGGCATTGATACAGATGGTAAATGGCCTGTATTTGTATAGCGCTTTACTAGTCCCTAAGGACACCAGATTCATCTCTGCTGTGATGTCAAATATCAATGCCAGATTCATCTCTCTGCTGTGATGTCAAATATCAATGCCAGATTCATCTCTCTGCTGTGATGTCAAATATCAATGCCAGATTCATCTCTCTGCTGTGATGTCAACAGAGAAGCGAATCTGGCATTGATATTTGACATCACAACAGAGAGACTGGATGTGATGTCACAAAGATGACTGTGATGTCAGAACCCTTTAAATGTTGTAATTTACAGATGGTAAATGGCCTGTATTTGTATAGCGCTTTACTAGTCCCTAAGGACACCAGATTCATCTCTGCTGTGATGTCAAATATCAATGCCAGATTCATCTCTCTGCTGTGATGTCAACAGAGAAGCGAATCTGCCATTGATATTTGACATCACAACAGAGAGCCTGGATGTGATGTCACAAAGATGACTGTGATGTCAGAACCCTTTAAATGTTGTAATGTTTGTCTCTTCTGTTGTTGTTCGGTTTGGTTTTGCTTTCCCCCTCACGGTGATTAAATTGAATTTGTTGTATATGTTGTATAAATAAGAAAACTAATAAAACATAAATAAAATAAAAAAAAGTGTGTGTTTCTGTCGTCATTATTTTACGCGTCGGGAGTGAGAACGGGTTGATTTCACTCACATGTGCTGTACCAGTGTACCTGCACATGTGATGTGACAATAAGTGATTTGATTTGAGAGTTCAAACTCACTGCTGTAATAACTTATAATGATTAATATAATAACTAGAATATTGGCCACATATATTTACACTGACTTTAGTCTCATGAACAACATTAGCTAATTGTTCAGGGCCCTAGAGTGCGACCAATATGGTCTTGTGATAATAACAGAAACAGATGCATCTATGTCATTATCTTTGAGCTTTTAAACTTAGCATAATTATAAAAACATGAGTATAAAAGGTGTTAAAACTCTGATGCCATCTTGGAATACTGCACTTTGTTCATGTCATTACTCATTACAACATTTCTCTCTTTCTAATCATACATCTAGATGTTATGTCAACACACATTTAATCTACATTATAAGAGTGCCTTTGTGATAAATGTGTCTTTCATTCTTGAATTAACTGGTTAAATATTTAATCTAACTAAACCATAAAGATGGAGTCAGAAGACAACAGTCACCTGAAGGGGCTGAAAATTGTAAAGACCCTACAGAACAATCAGTAAATGTGAGTAAATCTGTGATTCTGCCAGTAACACACTGGGTTCAGTTTGGAGGTTGAACTCTCACTCACCAGGATTGACAGCTGTCTGTGCCACAGTTAAACTCATGCAGTGCTAATTTAAAAACTCTCAAATGTTTTGGACAATTTATATTTTTCTATCACAAAAAATACACGTCTTCATTGAAATAAACACACAGAGCAATTAATATATATTTTTAAATATAATTTTTCTTTATTTTAATTAGCAAGTGAGGGCAAAATAAAACTTAACATAAACTAGAAAAATTTGCATTTCCTGCGAAAATGCAGTGTGGATGCTTAAAGCTGAAGCTGTATGCAAAAAGTAGCTGAAAAAGCTGAAAAGTTGCAGAAATTGTAAAAACTTTGCAGAAGCAAAAGAAGTTTGCTAAAATGGAATAACTTAGCAGAACTGCAATATCTTAGAAGAAACATAATACTTGGCAGAAATACAATAGCATAGCAGAATTTAGCAGAAATATTGTAACTTACCAGAAACATGATAACTTCTCAAAAATACAAGAATTTAGGAGAAATAGTATAAGATAACAGAAAGAATATATTTAGCCAAAAATACTTAAACATTACAGAAACACTATGATTTAGAAAAATAGTACAACAGAGCAGAAATATTGTGATTTACCAGAGACACTGTGATGAACTATGAATATTGTAATTTTAAATTAAGACTATGTTTTAGCAAAAATATTATAATTTGGCAGAAATACTATAATTTAGCACAAATACTATAACAAGCAGAAATACTATAATTTAGCAGAAATACTATATTAAGCACAAACCCTATAAAAAGCAGAAATACTGTACTATGATTTGGTAGAAAAAACTATAATTAATCAGAAATACTATATTTGGCAGAAATACGGTATTTGGCACAAATCTTATAAAATAGCAGAAATAGTATGATTTAGCACAATAGTAATAACTTAAACAGAAAAATTGGAAAAGCAAAAATGGACAGCTGAAAAAATGATGAACATGCTGAAGGTCCCTCAACTATACTTGTTAAATGAAAAAAATCAGCAAAAAAATCTATAACAGCCACACAATCACAAATATGTACACATAAGAAAACACACATGCACAGAGAGACACACACACAAGATCCAATTCAGTCAACCAGTCTAAATATATTGAATTTGAATCTTAGAATGAGATCATCCCATTAAAAGCCTTTCTCTCTCTCTCTCTCTCTCTCTCTGTCACACACACACACACACACACACACACACACACACACACACACACACACACACAGGGAGAGAAAAGTGAGTTTCTAGGTCAGCCTGGGAGCTGCTGAATTTGAATCCACCAATCAGAGAGCCTGTGCACTCTTTCCCTCCAAAACAGGTGCATCCTTTTTACACACGCAGCACAGAGAGACACAGGATCATTGCAGTCTATTTCTCATAATGACGACTCCCCTCAAACAAATGACCATAATTTCCTAACCGTAGGAGCTAGAACGGTCATTCTTACACCGTTTTGTTCAGAAGAGATGGGGGAATCTTCAAGTGTTGACAATTTATCATTAAAATATGAATTTTTAGAGATATATGACACGGATGACTTGTTGACTTAGAAGCCACGAATTCCCCAATATGCAAATTTGAATACCTGGAGCCCACATACATGATTGGCTGGCTGGGAAGCTGTGCAGGCCCTGATTTGTGGATTTGAATTCCTCAGCCCTCAGATATGATTGGCTGGCTTAGAAGCCATGAAGTCCCCAATATGCAAATTTGAATGCCTCAGGACACATATATGATTGGCTGGGAAACCGTGCAGGACCTGATTTGAAAATTTGAATGTCTAAGTCCTCACAGAGGATTGGCTGCCTGGGGACCAGGCAGAAATATATAGAAATACTATGATTAAGCATAAATACTACATTTAGTAGAAATACTATGTTTTAGCACAAATCCTATAAAAAGCAGAAATACTATAATTTAGCAGAAATACTATATTAAGCACAAATCCTATAAAAAGCAGAAATAGTATATTAAGCACAAATTCTATAAAAAGCAGAAATAGTATGATTAAGCATAAATACTACATTTAGTAGAAATACTATGTTTTAGCACAAATAGTATAAAAAGCAAAAATATTATAATTTAGCACAAATAGTATAAAAAGCAGAAATATTATAATTTAGCACAAATAGTATAAAAAGCAGAAATACTACATTTAGTAGAAATACTATGTTTTAGCACAAATACTATAAAAAGCAGAAATACTATAATTTAGTAGAAATACTATATTAAGCACAAATCCTATAAAAAGCAGAAATACTATATTAGGCACAAATCCTATAAAAAGCAGAAATACTATATTAGGCACAAATCCTATAAAAAGCAGAAATACTATGTTAGGCACAAATCTTATAAAAAGCAGAAATACTATATTTAGCAGAAATACTATATTAGGCACAAATCCTATGAAAAGCAGAAATAGTATGATTTAGCAGAATAGTAATAACTTACAAAATTACAAATATGGAGGCATATTGGAACACAAATGCACAGAGGGACACACAAACACAGGCTCTAATCCAGTCAACCAGTCTAACTATATTCAATTTAAATCCTACAATGACATGCTGCCAAATAAGGGCAGGGTCCTCTCTCTCCCACTAAACACACACACACACACACACACACACACACACACACACACACACACACACACACACACACACACACACACACACAGAGGGAGAGAGCTGCCGAATTTAAATTCACCAATCAGAGTGGCTGTTTACGTTTTCCCGCCAAAACAGGTGCATCTTTTTACACACGCAGGACAGAGAGGCACAGGATTATTGCAGCCTATTTCTCATAGTGAGGACTCCCCTCAAACAAATGACCATAATTTCCTAACCGTAGGGGCTAGAGCGGTCATTCTTACACCGTTTTGTTCAGAAGAGATGGGGGAATCTTCCAGTGTTAACAATTTATCATTAAAATATGAATTATTAAAGATATTAGACTTCTAATGCACCATAACTGAGCAGAGCGAAGCAAAAACTGCCTTGACTTGCCCTCAAACAACGCTTTCTAACTCTAAATCTATTTGGAGTATCGATATCATTCTTTCACCGTAAGAGACAGCAGGCTTTGGTGAACAGTCATAGAAATTTTCAGGTCTCTGTGGAAATCCAACAAAAAGTTATGACGAGAGAAAAAAGTGGTTCATTTCCACAGTTTTAAATCTGAAGAAATCTGAGCGAAGGACGAATTTCCTACCCTCAAACAAGTCCAACTCATTTCAGAACGGTAATAGGTGAGAAAGAAATTCTTGAATTGTGAGCGTCAGGAGTGTCTGAAGATATACGGGGACAAGCCTCATGTCTTAACTTTGCTTCGTTAAGGAGATATGACGATTCGAATATGCCTCTCATTACAGAAATCCAGCGATGATTTTGAACAAGCTCTCCATTGACTTTATATGGAGAGTTTTGAGACCTTGTGTTGGTCTGAGGAGATTTGCAAAAATTCTATAAATCCCACAACAATGATAGTGACATTTTCTGAAAGCCAGCAAAAATACCTACGTTTTGATGTATAATTTGTGGAAGTTGAGTGAAAATTGAGCAAGTAGCAAGAAGTTGTTCGGACATGAAGTGAAAATTGCAAAACCTTCAGTGGCACACTGGAAGCCAAGAGCATAGCAACCATAACAACGCATGTATTTTGTGAAAAATCACAATTTTGCAACTCAAAACTTTAAGAGGCATAAAAGTAAAACAGTAAAACATTTGAAAAAGCTGAATCATACCTGAATAGCCCAATAATTTGTGAACATTTTAAAGTTTGAATGGTTGTTCTAGGTGAAAATATGAGGAAGTAGTTAAGTTTCAAAAACAAGCAAATTTTAGCAGAATTGCAGAAGTTTCCCATTCATTTCAATGGGACAAATTAAAGGAAAAAAGCTTAATATTTTAAAAAGTATAATAGTTAAAAATAGCAAAAATCGTAGCGTAAATTAGCAGAAATAGCAGAATAGTTTAAAATTTGAACGGTGAAAATCGGCTGAAAATTGTGGAAGTAGTTAAGTGCCAAAAAGTGTACGGAAGCAACTAGAATAATAACTAGAAAAATTTGCATTTCCTGCGAAAATGCAGTGTGGATGCTTAAAGCTGAAGCTGTATGCAAAAAGTAGCTGAAAAAGCTGAAAAGTTGTAGAAATTGTAAAAACTTTGCAGAAGCAAAAGAAGTTTGCTAAAATGGAATAACTTAGCAGAACTGCAATATCTTAGAGGAAACATAATACTTGGCAGAGATACAATAGCATAGCAGAATTTAGCAGAAATATTGTAACTTACCAGAAACATGATAACTTCTCAAAAATACAAGAAATAGTATGATTAAGCATAAATACTACATTTAGTAGAAATACTATGTTTTAGCACAAATAGTATAAAAAGCAGAAATACTGTAATTTAGCAGAAATACAGTGTTTACAATTTATCATTAAAATATGAATGCAGTAACCACAGTAGACACAGTTCTGGAAGCAAGACCTTTGACTTCCTCTAACTCTGCACAAAGTGCAGAACTTACAGCTGTTGTGAGAGCATGTAAGCTGAATGAAGGAAAAAGCATAAACATACACACAGACAGTCAGTATGTCTTTGCAGCAGTACATCATTTCGCGAAGATTTGGCAGAACAGAGGCATGGTCACTTCTACTGGCAATCCAGTACAGCATGCACACCTTTTAAAAGAACTGCTAGAAGTGATAACACTGCCGAAAAAATTAGCATTGTGCAAATGTGCCGCACACCAAAAAGATAACTCAGAAATTACTAAAGGCAATAACTTTGCAGACCAAGCCGCAAAAAAGGCAGCACAACAACATATACAAACTTTAATATCTGAAACATCAACGTTAATACCACTTGATGTACTTAAAGATGAACAGAAAGCTGCATCCATCACAGAACAGAAAAAATGGTTAAGGTGTGGAGCACAGCTAGAAAATGACCTAATGACCTGTAATGGCAAACCAATACTGCCAAAATCTCTACACAAGACAGCAGCATTAGTGACACATGGCTTAACGCATTTGTCAACGGGTGGAATGATGAATGTCCTCTCTAAACACTTCTACACTCAAAATTTTGAAAATTCAGCAAAGGAATTCATCAGAACATGCATGATTTGCCAAAGACATAATGTACAGGGGAACCTCCGACCACAAAGAGGTCATTTCCCCACACCACCTCACCCTTTCCATACAATCCACATGGATTTTATTGAACTTAACGAATGCCAAGCATCAAGATATGCTCTAGTAATTATAGATGTATTTTCAAAATGGCCAGAAATCTATCCAGTAAAAAGAGCAGATGCAATATCAGTGGCAAAGTGTTTATGCAATCACTTCATCCCCACATATGGCATTCC
The DNA here is from genome assembly GCF_057381845.1 of Rhamphochromis longiceps. Classification (NCBI taxonomy): domain Eukaryota; kingdom Metazoa; phylum Chordata; class Actinopteri; order Cichliformes; family Cichlidae; genus Rhamphochromis; species Rhamphochromis longiceps. The sequence goes on from NC_140563.1 coordinate 70,691,003, forward strand.
CAGTCTGATAAGGTCAGACAATGGAACACATTTTGTTAATGACATCATCAGCAAAGTCTCTGAAGCTCTAGGATTTAGCATCAAACATCACTGTGCATATCACCCACAAAGCGCAGGATTAGTGGAAAGAACTAACGGCACAATAAAACAGAGATTAAGAAAATGCATGGAAGAAACAGGAAGACCATGGCCTGAATGTCTAGGCCTAGTAAAGATGTGGATGAGAATAACACAAGGTTCTCAGAAACTTACACCTTTTGAAATCATCCACGGGAGAGCGTTTCCATTGCCAATTACCAGTGAACCTATTAATAAATCAATAAGGGAAACTACCCTAGCAGAATGGATGACTAAACTGTTTGAAAATAAAGAGATTGTGTTAAACAACCAACTGCCGAGTGATTTCTCTCCAGTGTCTTGCAGGTTACAACCAGGTGATTGGATCCTGATCAAAGTACTCCAGAGAAAGAATTGGAGTTCACCAAGGTGGGAGGGCCCATACCAAGTCCTACTTACCACACCCACCGCCTGCAAAATAGCAGAAAGACCATCTTGGATCCACCACAGCCACTGTAAAAAAGTGAGTGACAATCCAGACGCTTAGACGCCGGCTCCCCTGGCTTCTAGGTGATCTATTGGTGAAGGGAAGGGCTGATTGGGTATATCCCGCCCTTTTTTACTTCTCGCCAATAGTCTACTCACCAGAAGTCTAGGTGTGCCTGGTCATCATGAAGACACTTGTCCTCCTAGTGGCCAGCATTGCGCTCCTAGTGAGCCTACTAACACTCACCCAGATGAGAGGAAATAAACAACACCACCTGCAAAAAAAGATGGACACATGATAATTCGCATCTACGTGACCTGAACCAAGACCATAACCACCCATGGATGAACAACGCGTGGTATAGATATGTGTATGATAGAACACGCACCGACAACAGCACGGAATGCTATGTATGTTCACATATGCCAACAACAGCCGTACACGCAACAATATATGGAAAGGCACCTGAACTTGACGAAGCGATGTGTGTGTTCAACAAAGCAACAACTGGCAATTGCACACGCAGAGATTTGATGGCAACAGGACTGACCCTAAAAGGTCAAAGCACAAAGAAAGAAGACCTAATTCCATGGTGTAGTGACACAGACGTCAAACGTGTCACGAAACCACTTTCACAACGACGTATTCTAATTGAACAGACAACCCCTTGTGCCTACAATCTGACGAACTGGAACTACACCTGCAACGAAAAACATTGGGTAAACGTCAAAGCCAACAACACAAAAAACAAATCATTCGCCATAGTTTTGCCGCCGGACATACAGCACCCAATGTGTTTCAACTTCTCCGATGGAAACAGGAAACTTGGACGAAACCGCAACTGCACACAGACACTTGACCTGACCCAATCCAAAGGAATACACACCTTCAAGATCACAGCAGAGACACACACGTCAAGAGCAAAACGTGAAGTTGCTGAAGTCACTGAAGTAATGCCACATGACTCAGTCTATGGATCAGATGTGCCCAAGAACTTCAAACTATGGACTGATGGTCAGAAAGTCCTCCACTCCTTGTTCCCTTGGGTAGGAGTTGGGAAAAACATGCTGAGGATCGAGACACTTGACTATCGATTTGGACTGTTCCTAAATGCTTCAATGAAAATCAACAAAGCGCAAAATGAAGAAATCGACGCAATACGCATTGTAGTGATGCAACACAGAGTCGCACTAGACATGATTCTAGCTGAAAAAGGAGGTTTGTGTGTATTGTTTGACACTACATGTTGTACATACATCCCAGACAACATACACTCACAAAACATGACCGACGCTTTGAACACCTTGAGAAAGATTAAAGATGCTGAACAACAAGACTATGTCACAAGCACTGATGATTGGTTGACATGGTTACTAGGTGGTTCATGGAAGTCCCTACTGATTAAAGGACTTGTTGGAATAGCATTTTTGCTTTTACTATTATGTGTTTTCACAACATGTGTAGTACCCTGTCTGAAGAAAATGGTATCAAACATGGTGACAACTTCTATCAATGCTTATGTGATGACGTCTCAAATGGAAGAAATTTTGAAAGATGATCCATACAGTAATGTTTAGTTTAATAGAACACAGGACTGTTTTATGACGTTCAAACCGAAAATGTTTAGACAAGAGGTTATGAACTGACAAAAATAACAGTACTGTCATGTGAGAAATCTAAACAACAGGAGGGAATGTCAGAGTATTTTTGCTTTTAAAGGTTTTATTATTCATATAATAATCAGCTAAGAGTGTTTATATTTCTGTTCTGTACTCAACCAGCTGCATATTTTAATTGCTGGCTCCCTACTTTATAACGGAAACTGCTTGCCTTCACATTATCAGTCTTTGCCTTCACATTGTCACTGTTTGCCTTCACACTAGCAGGAAACCGCCACCCACGAGTAAGAAACAACCTTGTAGAGAACACGAAGTTTTTTGATAAACCACACCTGTTTTCTTGACAAGATAAGGATGATATTTCCTTTTTTGTATGCTTCATGATGTGTATAAATAAAGCCAGACTGCACCAAGGAGGTGTGTGAGTCTCTCCCTGAGTCTCTCACCCGTGCACGTTTAAAACTGCTCTAAGTGTCTGAGTGATATTTCATTGCATCTGAGTACTTTGATAATAGAATATCTTTAACAGAAAGAAAAATATAATATAGTAGAAATAGTATGATTTAGCAGAAATACTATGATTGAGCAGAAGTACTAAGATGTAGTAAAAGTACTTTGATTTAACAGAAATACAATTATGGAGGAGTAATACTTTAAAATGGGAGAAATAGCCTAAAGGGAAGAGTATTTGTGCCATGGAGTGTTAACAAGAATGTGAGGTCCATATTAGAAAAGCTGGTAAAATCATAAAAGTTTGCAGAATTGTAATAAATGATGAATATGAATTACTGGTCTGTGACAGTGTATTAATTTGTAGGGAAAAAAACATGTTGACCAAGGTGGAATCGAACCCACGACCTTTGGTTTGCAGACCCGTGTCATTACCAACTGCGCCACTTGGAAAGAGAGGAGCCGCTTTGAAAAACAGGTTGATGAGGAGTCAGAATTAGATCGCGGTGAGAGGCGGAAAACCCCATTTTTTGCAGTTACAAAACGTTGTGTAACTCAAACACTAGGTGGACTAGAAGCATAATTCTTCTACTGGCTGAATCAGTGGACTTTGGTGTACTTTGACTGCGATTTTCATTGCTCTTTGTACAACCGTCACTGAGATATGACGAGAGAGGAAACGGAAGACCTCAGATATGATTGGCTGACTGGGAAGCCGTGCAGGCCCTGATATGTGATATGTGTCTGAGTCCTCACAGAGGATTGGCTGCCTGGCAGAAATATATAGAAATAGTATGATTAAGCATAAATACTACATTTAGCAGAAATACTATATGAAGCACAAATCCTATAAAAAGCAGAAATAGTATATTAAGCACAAATCCTATAAAAAGCAGAAATACTATATTAAGCACAAATCCTATTAAAAGCAGAAATAGTATGATTTAGCACAATAGTAATAAGTTAAACAGAAAAATCGGAAAAGCAAAATGGACAGCTGAAAAAATGCTGAACATGCTGAGGGTCCCTCAAATATACTTGTTAAATGAAAAAAATCAGCAAAAAAAATATATAACAGCCACACAATCAGAAATATGTACACATAAGGAAACACACATGCACAGAGAGAGACACACACAAGATCCAATTCAGTCAACCAGTCTAAATATATTGAATTTGAAGCTTAGAATGAGGTCATCCCATTGAAAGCCTTTCTCTCTCTCCCTCTCTCTGTCACACACACACACACACACACACACACACACACACACACACACACACACACACACACACACAGAGGGAGAGAGCTGCCGAATTTAAATCCACCAATCAGAGTGGCTGTTTACGTTTTCCCGCCAAAACAGGTGCATCTTTTTACACACGCAGCACAGAGAGGCACAGGATTATTGCAGTCTATTTCTCATAGTGAGGACTCCCCTCAAACAAATGACCATAATTTCCTAACTGTAGGGGCTAGAGCGGTCATTCTTACACCGTTTTGTTCAGAAGTGATTGGGGAATCTTCCAGTGTTAACAATTTATCATTAAAATATGAATTTTTAGAGATATACGACATGGATGACTTGTTGACTTAGAAGCCACGAATTCCCCAATATGCAAATTTGAATGCCTGAGGCCACATATATGATTGGCTGCCTGGGAAGCCGTGCAGGCCCTGATTTGTGGATTTGAATTCCTCAGCCCTCAGATATGATTGGCTGGCTTAGAAGCCATGAAGGCCCCAATATGCAAATTTGAATGCCTCAGGACACATATATGATTGGCTGGGAAACCGTGCAGGCCCTGATTTGAAAATTTGAATGTCTAAGTCCTCACAGAGGATTGGCTGCCTGGGGACCTGGCAGAAATATATAGAAATACTATGATTAAGCATAAATACTACATTTAGTAGAAATACTATGTTTTAGCACAAATACTATAAAAAGCAGAAATACTATAATTTAGCAGAAATACTATATTAGGTACAAATCCTATAAAAAGCAGAAATACTATATTAGGCACAAATCCTATAAAAAGCAGAAATACTATATTAGGCACAAATAGTATAAAAAGCAGAAATACTATAATTTAGCAGAAATACTATGTTTGGCACAAATCCTATAAAAATAATAAATACTATAATTTAGCAGAAATACTATATTAGGCACAAATCTTATGAAAAGCAGAAATAGTATGATTTAGCAGAATAGTAATAACTTACAAAATTACAAATATGGAGGCATATTGAAACACAAATGCACAGAGGGACACACAAACACAGGCTCTAATCCAGTCAACCAGTCTAACTATATTCAATTTAAATCCTACAATGACATGCTGCCAAATAAGGGCAGGGTCCTCTCTCTCCCACTAAACACACACACACACACACACACACACACACACACACACACACACACACACACAGAGGGAGAGAGCTGCCGAATTTAAATCCACCAATCAGAGTGGCTGTTTACGTTTTCCCGCCAAAACAGGTGCATCTTTTTACACACGCAGGACAGAGAGGCACAGGATTATTGCAGCCTATTTCTCATAGTGAGGACTCCCCTCAAACAAATGACCATAATTTCCTAACCGTAGGGGCTAGAGCGGTCATTCTTACACCGTTTTGTTCAGAAGAGATGGGGGAATCTTCCAGTGTTAACAATTTATCATTAAAATATGAATTATTAAAGATATTAGACTTCTAATGCACCATAACTGAGCAGAGCGAAGCAAAAACTGCCTTGACTTGCCCTCAAACAACGCTTTCTAACTCTAAATCTATTTGGAGTATCGATATCATTCTTTCACCGTAAGAGACAGCAGGCTTTGGTGAACAGTCAGCGAAATTTTCAGGTCTCTGTGGAAATCCAACAAAAAGTTATGACGAGAGAAAAAAGTGGTTCATTTCCACAGTTTGAAATCTGAAGAAATCTGAGCGAAGGACAAATTTCCTACCCTCAAACAAGTCCAACTCATTTCAGAACGGTAATAGGTGAGAAAGAAATTCTTGAATTGTGAGCGTCAGGAGTGTCTGAAGATATACGGGGACAAGCCTCATGTCTTAACTTTGCTTCGTTAAGGAGATATGACGATTCGAATATGCCTCTCATTACAGAAATGCAGCGATGATTTTGAACAAGCTCTCCATTCACTTTATATGGAGAGTTTTCTGACATTGTGTTAGTCTGAGGAGATTTGCAAAAATTCTATAAATCCCACAACAATGATAGTGACATTTTCTGAAAGCCAGCAAAAATACCTACGTTTTGATATATAATTTGTGGAAGTTGAGTGAAAATTGAGCAAGTAGCAAACAGTTGTTCGGACATGAAGAGAAGACTGCAAAAGCTTCAGTGTCACACTGGAAGCCAAGAGCATAGCAACCATAACAACGCATGTATTTTGTGAAAAATCACAATTTTGCAACTCAAAACTTTAAGAGGCATAAAAGTAAAACAGTAAAACATTTGAAAAAGCTGAATCATACCTGAATAGCCCAATAATTTGTGAACATTTTAAAATTTGAATGGTTGTTCTAGGTGAAAGTATGAGGAAGTAGTTAAGTTTCAAAAACAAGCAAAATTTAGCAGAATTGCAGAAGTTTCCCATTCATTTCAATGGGACAAATTAAAGGAAAAAAGCTTAATATTTTAAAAAGTATAATAGCAAAAAATACCAAAAGTCATAGCGCACATTAGCAGAAATAGCAGAATAGTTTAAAATTTGAACGGTGAAAATCGGCTGAAAATTGTGGAAGTAGTTAAGTGCCAAAAAGTGTACGGAAGCAACTAGAACTAGAAAAATTTGCATTTCCTGCGAAAATGCAGTGTGGATGCTTAAAGCTGAAGCTGTATGCAAAAAGTAGCTGAAAAAGCTGAAAAGTTGCAGAAATTGTAAAAACTTTGCAGAAGCAAAAGAAGTTTGCTAAAATGGAATAACTTAGCAGAACTGCAATATCTTAGAGGAAACATAATACTTGGCAGAGATACAATAGCATAGCAGAATTTAGCAGAAATATTGTAACTTACCAGAAACATGATAACTTCTCAAAAATACAAGAATTTAGGAGAAATAGTATAAGATAACAGAAAGAATATATTTAGACAAAAATACTTAAGCATTACAGAAACACTATGATTTAGAAAAATAGTACAACATAGCAGAAATATTGTGATTTACCAGAGACACTGTGATGAACTATGAATATTGTAATTTTAAATTAAAACTATGTTTTAGCACAAATATTATAATTTGGCAGAAATACTATAATTTAGCACAAATACTATAAAAAGCAGAAATACTATAATTTAGCAGAAATACTATATTAAGCACAAACCCTATAAAAAGCAGAAATACTGTACTATGATTTGGTAGAAAAAACTATAATTAATCAGAAATACTATATTTGGCAGAAATACGGTATTTGGCACAAATCTTATAAAATAGCAGAAATAGTATGATTTAGCACAATAGTAATAACTTAAACAGAAAAATTGGAAAAGCAAAAATGGACAGCTGAAAAAATGATGAACATGCTGAAGGTCCCTCAACTATACTTGTTAAATGAAAAAAATCAGCAAAAAAATCTATAACAGCCACACAATCACAAATATGTACACATAAGAAAACACACATGCACAGAGAGACACACACACAAGATCCAATTCAGTCAACCAGTCTAAATATATTGAATTTGAATCTTAGAAGGAGATCATCCCATTAAAAGCCTTTCTCTCTCTCTCTCTCTCTGTCACACACACACACACACACACACACACACACACACACACACACACACACACACACACACACACACAGACACACAGGGAGAGAGAAGTAAGTTTCTAGGTCAGCCTGGGAGCTGCTGAATTTGAATCCACCAATCAGAGTGGCTGTTTACGTTTTCCCGCCAAAAGAGGTGCACCTTTTTACACACGCAGCACAGAGAGGCACAGGATTATTGCAGCCTACTTCTCATAGTGACGACTCCCCTCAAACAAATGACCATAATTTCCTAACCGTAGGGGCTAGAGCGGTCATTCTTACACCGTTTTGTTCAGAAGAGATGGGGGAATCTTCAAGTGTTGACAATTTAATATTAAAATATGAATTTTTAGAGATATATGACATGGATGACTTGTTGACTTAGAAGCCACGAATTCCCCAATATGCAAATTTGAATGCCTGAGACCACATATGTGATTGGCTGGCTGGGAAGCCGTGCAGGCCCTGATTTGTGGATTTGAATTCCTCAGCCCTCAGATATGATTGGCTGGCTTAGAAGCCACGAAGGCCCCAATATGCAAATTTGAATGCCTCAGGACACTTATTTGATTGGCTGGGAAACTGTGCAGGCCCTGATTTGAAAATTTGAATGTCTCAGTCCTCACAGAGGATTGGCTGCCTGGGGACCTGGCAGAAATATATAGAAATACTATTATTAAGCATAAATACTACATTTAGTAGAAATACTATGTTTTAGCACAAATATTATAAAAAGAAGAAAAACTATAATTTAGCAGAAATACTATATTAAACACAAATCCTATAAAAAGCAGAAATACTATAATTTAGAACAAATAGTATAAAAAGCAGAAATACTATAATTTAGCAGAAATACTATGTTAGGCACAAATCCTATAAAAAGCAGAAATACTATAATTTAGCAGAAATACTATGTTAGGCACAAATCCTATAAAATAGCAGAAATACTATATTAGGCATAAATCCTATGAAAAGCAGAAATAGTATGATTTAGCAGAAATACTGTATTTAGCACAAGTACCGAAAAGTACCAGAAATACTATGATTTAGCAGAATAGTAATAACTTATTGAAACACAAATGCACAGAGGGACACACAAACACAGGCTCTAATCCAGTCAACCAGTCTAACTATGTTCAATTTAAATCCTACAATGACATGCTGCCAAATAAGGGCAGGGTCCTCTCTCTCCCACTAAACACACACACACACACACACACACACACACACACACACACACACACACAGGGAGAGAGGACTAAGTTTCTAGGTCAGCCTGGGAGCTGCTGAATTTGAATCCACCAATCAGAGAGGCTGTTTACGTTTTCCCGCCAAAACAGGTGCATCTTTTTACACACGCAGCACAGAGACATAGACCTGCTTCTTTCAGTTTATTTCACATAGTGAGGATTCCCCTCAAACAAATGACCATAATTTCCTAACCATAGGGGCTAGAGCGGTCATTCTTACACCGTTTTGTTCAGAAGAGATGGGGGAATCTTCAAGTGTTGACAATTTATCATTAAAATATGAATTTTTAGAGATATATGACATGGATGACTTGTTGACTTAGAAGCCACGAATTCCCCAATATGCAAATTTGAATACCTGGAGCCCACATACATGATTGGCTGGCTGGGAAGCTGTGCAGGCCCTGATTTGTGGATTTGAATTCCTCAGCCCTCAGATATGATTGGCTGGCTTAGAAGCCATGAAGGCCCCAATATGCAAATTTGAATGCCTCAGGACACATATATGATTGGCTGGGAAACCGTGCAGGCCCTGATTTGAAAATTTGAATGTCTAAGTCCTCACAGAGGATTGGCTGCCTGGGGACCTGGCAGAAATATATAGAAATATATAGAAATACTATGATTAAGCATAAATACTACATTTAGTAGAAATACTATGTTTTAGCACAAATACTATAAAAAGCAGAAATACTATAATTTAGCAGAAATACTATATTAAGCACAAATCCTATAAAAAGCAGAAATAGGATGATTAAGCATAAACACTACATTTAGTAGAAATATTATGTTTGAGCAAAAATCCTATAAAAAGCGGAAATACTATATTAGGCACAAATCCCATAAAAAGCAGAAATAGTATGATTAAGCATAAATACTACATTTAGTAGAAATACTATGTTTTAGCACAAATGGTATAAAAAGCAGAAATACTGTAATTTAGCAGAAATACTATATTAGGCACAAATCTTATAAAATAGCAGAAATAGTATGATTTAGCACAATAGTAATCAGTTAAACAGAAAAATTGGAAAAGCAAAATGGACAGCTGAAAAAATGCTGAACATGCTGAGGGTCCCTCAAATATACTTGTTAAATGAAAAAATCAGCAAAAAAATGCACAGGGAGAGAGAAGTAAGTTTCTAGGTCAGCCTGGGAGCTGCTGAATTTGAATCCACCAATCAGAGAGCCTGTGTACTTTTTCCCGCCAAAACATGTGCCTCTTTTTACACACGCAGCACAGAGAGGCACAGGATTATTGCAGCCTATTTCTCATAGTGAGGACTCCCCTCAAACAAATGACCATAATTCCCAAACCGTAGGGGCTAGAGCGGTCATTCTTACACCGTTTTGTTCAGAAGAGATGGGGGAATCTTCCAGTGTTTACAATTTATCATTAAAATATGAATTATTAAAGATATTTGACTTCTAATGCACCATAACTGAGTAGAGCGAAGCAAAAACTGCCTTGACTTGCCCTCAAACAACGCTTTGTAACTCGAAATCTATTTGGAGTATCGATATCATTCTTTCACCGTAAGAGACAGCAGGCTTTGGTGAACAGTCATGGAAATTTTCAGGTCTCTGTGGAAATCCAAAAAAAAATTATGACGAGAGAAAAAAGTGGTTCATTTCCAGAGTTTTAAATCTGAAGAAATCTGAGCGAAGGACGAATTTCCTACCCTCAAACAAGTCCAACTCATTTCAGAACGGTAATAGGTGAGAAAGAAATTCTTGAATTGTGAGCGTCAGGGGTGTCTGAAGATATTCGGGGACAAGCCTCATGTCTTAAAGTCGCTTCGTTAAGGAGATATGACGATTCGAATATGCCTCTCATTACAGAAATCCAGCGATGATTTTGAACAAGCTCTCCATTGACTTTATATGGAGAGTTTTGAGACCTTGTGTTGGTCTGAGGAGATTTGCAAAAATTCTATAAATCCCACAACAATGATAGTGACATTTTCTGAAAGCCAGCAAAAATACCTACGTTTTGATGTATAATTTGTGGAAGTTGAGTGAAAATTGAGCAAGTAGCAAGAAGTTGTTCGGACATGAAGTGAAAATTGCAAAAGCTTCAGTGGCACACTGGAAGCCAAGAGCATAGCAACCATAACAACGCATGTATTTTGTGAAAAATCACAATTTTGCAACTCAAAACTTTAAGAGGCATAAAAGTAAAACAGTAAAACATTTGAAAAAGCTGAATCATACCTGAATAGCCCAATAATTTGTGAACATTTTAAAGTTTGAATGGTTGTTCTAGGTGAAAATATGAGGAAGTAGTTAAGTTTCAAAAACAAGCAAATTTTAGCAGAATTGCAGAAGTTTCCCATTCATTTCAATGGGACAAATTAAAGGAAAAAAGCTTAATATTTTAAAAAGTATAATAGTTAAAAATAGCAAAAATCATAGCGTAAATTAGCAGAAATAGCAGAATAGTTTAAAATTTGAACGGTGAAAATCGGCTGAAAATTGTGGAAGTAGTTAAGTGCCAAAAAGTGTACGGAAGCAACTAGAATAATAATAATAATAATAATAAAGAATAAAGAGAAACAGGAACTCAATAGTGTGGATGCTTAAAGCATCCACACAATAATAAAGAATAAAGAGAAACAGGAACTCAATAGTGTGGATGCTTAAAGCATCCACACAACTAGAAAAATTTGCATTTCCTGCGAAAATGCAGTGTGGATGCTTAAAGCTGAAGCTGTATGCAAAAAGTAGCTGAAAAAGCTGAAAAGTTGCAGAAATTGTAAAAACTTTGCAGAAGCAAAAGAAGTTTGCTAAAATGGAATAACTTAGCAGAACTGCAATATCTTAGAGGAAACATAATACTTGGCAGAAATACAATAGCATAGCAGAATTTAGCAGAAATATTGTAACTTACCAGAAACATGATAACTTCTCAAAAATACAAGAATTTAGGAGAAATAGTATAAGATAACAGAAAGAATATATTTAGCCAAAAATACTTAAACATTACAGAAACACTATGATTTAGAAAAATAGTACAACAGAGCAGAAATATTGTGATTTACCAGAGACACTGTGATGAACTATGAATATTGTAATTTTAAATTGAGACTATGTTTTAGCACAAATATTAATTTGGCAGAAATACTATAATTTAGCAGAAATACTATATTAAGCACAAATCCTATAAAAAGCAGAAATGGTATGATTAAGCACAAATACTACATTTAGTAGAAATACTTTGTTTTAGCACAAATCCCATAAAAAGCAGAAATACTGTACTATGATTTAGTAGAAAAACTATAATTAATCAGAAATACTAAATTTAGCAGAAATACTATATTAAGCACAAATCTTATAAAATAGCAGAAATAGTATGATTAAGCATAAATACTACATTTAGCAGAAATACTATATTAAGCACAAATCTTATAAAATAGCAGAAATAGTATGATTTAGCACAATAGTAATAAGTTAAACAGAAAAATTGGAAAAGCAAAATGGACAGCTGAAAAAATGCTGAACATGCTGAGGGTCCCTCAAATATACTTGTTAAATGACAAAAATCTGCAAAAAAATTTATTACAGCCACACAATCACAAATATGTACACATGAGGAAACACACATGCACAGAGAGACCCACACACAAGATCCAATTCAGTCAACCAGTCTAAATATATTGAATTTAAATCTTAGAATGAGATCATCCCATTAAAAGCCTTTCTCTCTCTCTCTCTCTCTCTCTGTCACACACACACACAAACACACACACACACACAGGGAGAGAGAAGTAAGTTTCTAGGTCAGCCTGGGAGCTGGTGAATTTGAATCCACCAATCAGAGAGGCTGTGCACTTTTCCCCACCAAAACAGGTGCATCTGTTTACACACGCAGCAGCACAGAGAGACACAGGATTTTTGCAGTCTATTTCTCATAGTGACGACTCCCCTCAAACAAATGACCGTAATTTCCTAACCGTAGGGGCTAGAACGGTCATTCTTACACCGTTTTGTTCAGAAGAGATGGGGGAATCTTCAAGTGTTGACAATTTAATATTAAAATATGAATTTTTAGAGATATATGACATGGATGACTTGTTGACTTAGAAGCCACGAATTCCCCAATATGCAAATTTGAATGCCTGAGACCACATATGTGATTGGCTGGCTGGGAAGCCATGCAGGCCCTGATTTGTGGATTTGAATTCCTCAGCCCTCAGATATGATTGGCTGGCTTAGAAGCCACGAAGGCCCCAATATGCAAATTTGAATGCCTCAGGACACTTATTTGATTGGCTGGGAAACTGTGCAGGCCCTGATTTGAAAATTTGAATGTCTAAGTCCTCACAGAGGATTGGCTGCCTGGGGACCTGGCAGAAATATATAGAAATACTATGATTAAGCATAAATACTACATTTAGTAGAAATACTATGTTTTAGCACAAATACTATAAAAAGCAGAAATACTATAATTTAGCAGAAATACTATATTAAGCACAAATCCTATAAAAAGCAGAAATAGGATGATTAAGCATAAACACTACATTTAGTAGAAATATTATGTTTGAGCAAAAATCCTATAAAAAGCAGAAATACTATATTAGGCACAAATCCCATAAAAAGCAGAAATAGTATGATTAAGCATAAATACTACATTTAGTAGAAATACTATGTTTTAGCACAAATAGTATAAAAAGCAGAAATACTGTAATTTAGCAGAAATACTATATTAGGCACAAATCTTATAAAATAGCAGAAACAGTATGATTTAGCACAATAGTAATAAGTTAAACAGAAAAATTGGAAAAGCAAAATGGACAGCTGAAAAAATGCTGAACATGCTGAGGGTCCCTCAAATATACTTGTTAAATGAAAAAATCAGCAAAAAAATGCACAGGGAGAGAGAAGTAAGTTTCTAGGTCAGCCTGGGAGCTGCTGAATTTGAATCCACCAATCAGAGAGCCTGTGTACTTTTTCCCGCCAAAACATGTGCCTCTTTTTACACACGCAGCACAGAGAGGCACAGGATTATTGCAGCCTATTTCTCATAGTGAGGACTCCCCTCAAACAAATGACCATAATTCCCAAACCGTAGGGGCTAGAGCGGTCATTCTTACACCGTTTTGTTCAGAAGAGATGGGGGAATCTTCCAGTGTTTACAATTTATCATTAAAATATGAATTATTAAAGATATTTGACTTGTAATGCACCATAACTGAGTAGAGCGAAGCAAAAACTGCCTTGACTTGCCCTCAAACAACGCTTTGTAACTCGAAATCTATTTGGAGTATCGATATCATTCTTTCACCGTAAGAGACAGCAGGCTTTGGTGAACAGTCATGGAAATTTTCAGGTCTCTGTGGAAATCCAAAAAAAAATTATGACGAGAGAAAAAAGTGGTTCATTTCCAGAGTTTTAAATCTGAAGAAATCTGAGCGAAGGACGAATTTCCTACCCTCAAACAAGTCCAACTCATTTCAGAACGGTAATAGGTGAGAAAGAAATTCTTGAATTGTGAGCGTCAGGGGTGTCTGAAAATATTCGGGGACAAGCCTCATGTCTTAAAGTCGCTTCGTTAAGGAGATATGACGATTCGAATATGCCTCTCATTACAGAAATCCAGCGATGATTTTGAACAAGCTCTCCATTGACTTTATATGGAGAGTTTTGAGACCTTGTGTTGGTCTGAGGAGATTTGCAAAAATTCTATAAATCCCACAACAATGATAGTGACATTTTCTGAAAGCCAGCAAAAATACCTACGTTTTGATGTATAATTTGTGGAAGTTGAGTGAAAATTGAGCAAGTAGCAAGAAGTTGTTCGGACATGAAGTGAAAATTGCAAAACCTTCAGTGGCACACTGGAAGCCAAGAGCATAGCAACCATAACAACGCATGTATTTTGTGAAAAATCACAATTTTGCAACTCAAAACTTTAAGAGGCATAAAAGTAAAACAGTAAAACATTTGAAAAAGCTGAATCATACCTGAATAGCCCAATAATTTGTGAACATTTTAAAGTTTGAATGGTTGTTCTAGGTGAAAATATGAGGAAGTAGTTAAGTTTCAAAAACAAGCAAATTTTAGCAGAATTGCAGAAGTTTCCCATTCATTTCAATGGGACAAATTAAAGGAAAAAAGCTTAATATTTTAAAAAGTATAATAGTTAAAAATAGCAAAAATCGTAGCGTAAATTAGCAGAAATAGCAGAATAGTTTAAAATTTGAACGGTGAAAATCGGCTGAAAATTGTGGAAGTAGTTAAGTGCCAAAAAGTGTACGGAAGCAACTAGAATAATAATAATAACTAGAAAAATGTGCATTTCCTGCGAAAATGCAGTGTGGATGCTTAAAGCTGAAGCTGTATGCAAAAAGTAGCTGAAAAAGCTGAAAAGTTGCAGAAATTGTAAAAACTTTGCAGAAGCAAAAGAAGTTTGCTAAAATGGAACAACTTAGCAGAACTGCAATATCTTAGAGGAAACATAATACTTGGCAGAAATACAATAGCATAGCAGAACTTTGCAGAAATATTGTAACTTACCAGAAACATGATAACTTCTCAAAAATACAAGAATTTAGGAGAAATAGTATAAGATAACAGAAAGAATATATTTAGCCAAAAATACTTAAACATTACAGAAACACTATGATTTAGAAAAATAGTACAACAGAGCAGAAATATTGTGATTTACCAGAGACACTGTGATGAACTATGAATATTGTAATTTTAAATTAAGACTATGTTTTAGCACAAATATTATAATTTGGCAGAAATACTATAATTTAGCAGAAATACTATATTAAGCACAAATCCTATAAAAAGCAGAAATGGTATGATTAAGCATAAATACTACATTTAGTAGAAATACTTTGTTTTAGCACAAATCCCATAAAAAGCAGAAATACTGTACTATGATTTAGTAGAAAGACTATAATTAATCAGAAATACTAAATTTAGCAGAAATACTATATTAAGCACAAATCCTATGAAAAGCAGAAATAGTATGATTAAGCATAAATACTACATTTAGCAGAAATACTATATTAAGCACAAATCTTATAAAAAGCAGAAATACTATATTAAGCACAAATCCTATAAAAGCAGAAATAGTATATTAAGCACAAATCTTATAAAATAGCAGAAATAGTGTGATTTAGCACAATAGTAATAAGTTAAACAGAAAAATTGGAAAAGCAAAATGGACAGCTGAAAAAATGCTGAACATGCTGAGGTTCCCTCAAATATACTTGTTAAATGACAAAAATCTGCAAAAAAATTTATGACTGCCACACAATTACAAATATGTACACATGAGGAAACACACATGCACAGAGAGACACACACACAAGATCCAATTCAGTCAACCAGTCTAAATATATTGAATTTGAATCTTACAATGGGATCATCCCATTAAAAGGCTTTCTCTCTCTCTCTCTCTCTGTCACACACACACACACACACACACACACACACACACACACACACACACACACACACACACAGGTAGAGAGAAGTAAGTTTCTAGGTCAGCCTGGGAGCTGGTGAATTTGAATCCACCAATCAGAGAGGCTGTGCACTTTTCCCCACCAAAACAGGTGCATCTGTTTACACACGCAGCAGCACAGAGAGACACAGGATTTTTGCAGTCTATTTCTCATAGTGACGACTCCCCTCAAACAAATGACCGTAATTTCCTAACCGTAGGGGCTAGAACGGTCATTCTTACACCGTTTTGTTCAGAAGAGATGGGGGAATCTTCAAGTGTTGACAATTTAATATTAAAATATGAATTTTTAGAGATATATGACATGGATGACTTGTTGACTTAGAAGCCACGAATTCCCCAATATGCAAATTTGAATGCCTGAGACCACATATGTGATTGGCTGGCTGGGAAGCCGTGCAGGCCCTGATTTGTGGATTTGAATTCCTCAGCCCTCAGATATGATTGGCTGGCTTAGAAGCCACGAAGGCCCCAATATGCAAATTTGAATGCCTCAGGACACTTATTTGATTGGCTGGGAAACTGTGCAGGCCCTGATTTGAAAATTTGAATGTCTCAGTCCTCACAGAGGATTGGCTGCCTGGGGACCTGGCAGAAATATATAGAAATACTATTATTAAGCATAAATACTACATTTAGTAGAAATACTATGTTTTAGCACAAATACTATAAAAAGAAGAAAAACTATAATTTAGCAGAAATACTATATTAAGCACAAATCCTATAAAAAGCAGAAATACTATAATTTAGAACAAATAGTATAAAAAGCAGAAATACTATAATTTAGCAGAAATACTATGTTAGGCACAAATCCTATCAAAAGCAGAAATACTATAATTTAGCAGAAATACTATGTTAGGCACAAATCCTATAAAAAGCAGAAATACTATAATTTAGCAGAAATACTATATTAGGCATAAATCCTATGAAAAGCAGAAATAGTATGATTTAGCAGAAATACTGTATTTAGCACAAGTACCGAAAAGTACCAGAAATACTATGATTTAGCAGAATAGTAATAACTTATTGAAACACAAATGCACAGAGGGACACACAAACACAGGCTCTAATCCAGTCAACCAGTCTAACTATGTTCAATTTAAATCCTACAATGACATGCTGCCAAATAAGGGCAGGGTCCTCTCTCTCCCACTAAACACACACACACACACACACACACACACACACACACACACACACACACACACACACACACATACACAGGGAGAGAGAAGTAAGTTTCTAGGTCAGCCTGGGAGCTGGTGAATTTGAATCCACCAATCAGAGAGGCTGTGCACTTTTCCCCACCAAAACAGGTGCATCTGTTTACACACGCAGCAGCACAGAGAGACACAGGATTTTTGCAGTCTATTTCTCATAGTGACGACTCCCCTCAAACAAATGACCGTAATTTCCTAACCGTAGGGGCTAGAACGGTCATTCTTACACCGTTTTGTTCAGAAGAGATGGGGGAATCTTCAAGTGTTGACAATTTAATATTAAAATATGAATTTTTAGAGATATATGACATGGATGACTTGTTGACTTAGAAGCCACGAATTCCCCAATATGCAAATTTGAATGCCTGAGACCACATATGTGATTGGCTGGCTGGGAAGCCGTGCAGGCCCTGATTTGTGGATTTGAATTCCTCAGCCCTCAGATATGATTGGCTGGCTTAGAAGCCACGAAGGCCCCAATATGCAAATTTGAATGCCTCAGGACACTTATTTGATTGGCTGGGAAACTGTGCAGGCCCTGATTTGAAAATTTGAATGTCTCAGTCCTCACAGAGGATTGGCTGCCTGGGGACCTGGCAGAAATATATAGAAATACTATTATTAAGCATAAATACTACATTTAGTAGAAATACTATGTTTTAGCACAAATACTATAAAAAGAAGAAAAACTATAATTTAGCAGAAATACTATATTAAGCACAAATCCTATAAAAAGCAGAAATACTATAATTTAGAACAAATAGTATAAAAAGCAGAAATACTATAATTTAGCAGAAATACTATGTTAGGCACAAATCCTATAAAAAGCAGAAATACTATAATTTAGCAGAAATACTATGTTAGGCACAAATCCTATAAAAAGCAGAAATACTATAATTTAGCAGAAATACTATATTAGGCATAAATCCTATGAAAAGCAGAAATAGTATGATTTAGCAGAAATACTGTATTTAGCACAAGTACCGAAAAGTACCAGAAATACTATGATTTAGCAGAATAGTAATAACTTATTGAAACACAAATGCACAGAGGGACACACAAACACAGGCTCTAATCCAGTCAACCAGTCTAACTATGTTCAATTTAAATCCTACAATGACATGCTGCCAAATAAGGGCAGGGTCCTCTCTCTCCCACTAAACACACACACACACACACACACACACACACACACACACACACACACACACACACACACACACACACAGGGAGAGAGGACTAAGTTTCTAGGTCAGCCTGGGAGCTGCTGAATTTGAATCCACCAATCAGAGAGGCTGTTTACATTTTCCCGCCAAAACAGGTGCATCTTTTTACACACGCAGCACAGAGACATAGACCTGCTTCTTTCAGTTTATTTCACATAGTGAGGATTCCCCTCAAACAAATGACCATAATTTCCTAACCATAGGGGCTAGAGCGGTCATTCTTACACCGTTTTGTTCAGAAGAGATGGGGGAATCTTCCAGTGTTTACAATTTATCATTAAAATATGAATTATTAAAGATATTTGACTTCTAATGCACCATAACTGAGTAGAGCGAAGCAAAAACTGCCTTGACTTGCCCTCAAACAACGCTTTGTAACTCGAAATCTATTTGGAGTATCGATATCATTCTTTCACCGTAAGAGACAGCAGGCTTTGGTGAACAGTCATGGAAATTTTCAGGTCTCTGTGGAAATCCAAAAAAAAATTATGACGAGAGAAAAAAGTGGTTCATTTCCAGAGTTTTAAATCTGAAGAAATCTGAGCGAAGGACGAATTTCCTACCCTCAAACAAGTCCAACTCATTTCAGAACGGTAATAGGTGAGAAAGAAATTCTTGAATTGTGAGCGTCAGGGGTGTCTGAAGATATTCGGGGACAAGCTTCATGTCTTAAAGTCTCTTCGTTAAGGAGATATGACGATTCGAATATGCCTCTCATTAGAGAAATCCAGCGATGATTTTGAACAAGCTCTCCATTGACTTTATATGGAGAGTTTTGAGACCTTGTGTTGGTCTGAGGAGATTTGCAAAAATTCTATAAATCCCACAACAATGATAGTGACATTTTCTGAAAGCCAGCAAAAATACCTACGTTTTGATGTATAATTTGTGGAAGTTGAGTGAAAATTGAGCAAGTAGCAAGAAGTTGTTCGGACATGAAGTGAAAATTGCAAAACCTTCAGTGACACACTGGAAGCCAAGAGCATAGCAACCATAACAACGCATGTATTTTGTGAAAAATCACAATTTTGCAACTCAAAACTTTAAGAGGCATAAAAGTAAAACAGTAAAACATTTGAAAAAGCTGAATCATACCTGAATAGCCCAATAATTTGTGAACATTTTAAAGTTTGAATGGTTGTTCTAGGTGAAAATATGAGGAAGTAGTTAAGTTTCAAAAACAAGCAAATTTTAGCAGAATTGCAGAAGTTTCCCATTCATTTCAATGGGACAAATTAAAGGAAAAAAGCTTAATATTTTAAAAAGTATAATAGTTAAAAATAGCAAAAATCATAGCGTAAATTAGCAGAAATAGCAGAATAGTTTAAAATTTGAACGGTGAAAATCGGCTGAAAATTGTGGAAGTAGTTAAGTGCCAAAAAGTGTACGGAAGCAACTAGAATAATAACTAGAAAAATTTGCATTTCCTGCGAAAATGCAGTGTGGATGCTTAAAGCTGAAGCTGCATGCAAAAAGTAGCTGAAAAAGCTGAAAAGTTGCAGAAATTGTAAAAACTTTGCAGAAGCAAAAGAACTTTGCTAAAATGGAATAACTTAGCAGAACTGCAATATCTTAGAGGAAACATAATACTTGGCAGAAATACAATAGCATAGCAGAACTTTGCAGAAATATTGTAACTTACCAGAAACATGATAACTTCTCAAAAATACAAGAACTTAGGAGATATAGTATAAGATAACAGAAAGAATATATTTAGCCAAAAATACTTAAACATTACAGAAACACTATGATTTAGAAAAATAGTACAACATAGCAGAAATACTGTGATTTACCAGAGACACTGTGATGAACTATGAATATTGTAATTTTAAATTAATACTATGTTTTAGCACAAATACTATAATTTGACAGAAATACTATCATTTGGCAGAAATACTATGATACAGGAGAAGTACTGAGATGTAGTAAAAGTACTTTGATTTAACAGAAATACAATTATGGAGGAGTAATACTTTAAAATGGGAGAAATATTGATACACACACACACATACACAGAGCCTAAAGGGAAGAGTATTTGTGCCATGGAGTGTTAACAAGAATGTGAGGTCCATATTAGAAAAGCTCGTAAAATCACAAAAGTTTGCAGAATTGTAATAAATGATGAATATGAATTACTGGTCTGTGACAGTGTATTAATTTGTAGGGAAAAAAAATGTTGACCAAGGTGGAATCGAACCGGCGACCTTTGGCTTGCAGACCCGTGTCATTACCAACTGCGCCACTGGGAAAAAGAGCAGCCGCTTGGAAAAACAGGGTGATGAGCAGTCAGAATTAGATCGAGGTGAGAGGCGAAAAACGCAGTTTTTTGGAGTTACAAAACGTTGTGTAACTCAAACACTAGGTGGACTAGAAGCATAGTCCTTGTACTGGGTGAATCAGCGGACTTTGGTGTACTTTGACTGCGATTTTCATTGCCCTATGTACATCCGTCGCTGAGATATGACGAGAGAGGAAACAAAAGACCTCAGACATGATTGGCTGGCTGGGAAGCCGTGCAGGCCCTGATATGTGATATGAGTCTGAGTCCTCACAGAGGATTGGCTGCCTGGCAGAAATATATAGAAATAGTATGATTAAGCATAAATACTACATTTAGCAGAAATAGTATGATTAAGCACAAATCCTATAAGAAGCAGAAATAGTATATTAAGCACAAATCCTATTAAAAGCAGAAATAGTATATTAAGCACAAATCTTATAAAATAGCAGACATAGTATGAATTAGCAGAATAGTAATACGTTAAACAGAAAAATTGGAAAAGCAAAATGGACAGCTGAAAAAATGCTGAACATGCTGAGGGTCACTTAAATATACTTGTTAAATGAAAAAAATCAGCAAAAAAATATATATAACAGCCACACAATCAGAAATATGTACACATAAGGAAGCACACATGCACAGAGAGAGACACACACAAGATCCAATTCAGTCAACCAGTCTAAATATATTGAATTTGAATCTTAGAATGAGATCATCCCATTAAAAGCCTCTCTCTCTCTCTCTCTCTCTCTCTCTCTCTCTCACACACACACACACACACACACACACACACACACACACACACACACACACACAGGGAGAGAGAAGTAAGTTTCTAGGTCAGCCTGGGAGCTGCTGAATTTGAATCCACCAATCAGAGTGGCTGTTTATGTTTTCCCGCCAAAACAGGTGCATCTTTTTACACACGCGGCACAGAGAGGCACAGGATTATTGCAGTCTATTTCTCATAGTGACGACTCCCCTCAAACAAATGACCATAATTTCCAAACCGTAGGGGCTAGAGCGGTCATTCTTACACCGTTTTGTTCAGAAGAGATGGGGGAATCTTCCAGTGTTAACAATTTATCATTAAAATGTGAATTTTTAGAGATATACGACATGGATGACTTGTTGACTTAGAAGCCACGAATTCCCCCAATATGCAAATTTGAATGCCTGAGGCCACATATATGATTGGCTGCCTGGGAAGCCGTGCAGGCCCTGATTTGTGGATTTGAATTCCTCAGCCCTCAGATATGATTGGCTGGCTTAGAAGCCATGAAGGCCCCAATATGCAAATTTGAATGCCTCAGGACACATATATGATTGGCTGGGAAGCCGTGCAGGCCCTGATTTGAAAATTTGAATGTCTAAGTCCTCACAGAGGATTGGCTGCCTGGGGACCTGGCAGAAATATATAGAAATACTATGATTAAGCATAAATACTACATTTAGTAGAAATACTTTGTTTTAGCACAAATCCTATAAAAAGCAGAAATACTGTACTATGATTTAGTAGAAAAACTATAATTAATCAGAAATACTAAATTTAGCAGAAATACTATATTAAGCACAAATCCTATAAAAAGCAGAAATACTGTACTATGATTTAGTAGAAAAACTATAATTAATCAGAAATACTAAATTTAGCAGAAATACTATATTAAGCACAAATCCTATAAAAAGCAGAAATACTGTACTATGATTTAGTAGAAAAACTATAATTAATCAGAAATACTAAATTTAGCAGAAATACTATATTAAGCACAAATCCTATGAAAAGCAGAAATAGTATGATTAAGCATAAATACTACATTTAGCAGAAATACTATATTAAGCACAAATCTTATAAAATAGCAGAAATAGTATGATTTAGCACAATAGTAATAAGTTAAACAGAAAAATTGGAAAAGCAAAATGGACAGCTGAAAAAATGCTGAACATGCTGAGGGTCCCTCAAATATACTTGTTAAATGACAAAAATCTGCAAAAAAATCTATAACAGCCACACAATTACAAATATGTACACATGAGGAAACACACATGCACAGAGAGACACACACACAAGATCCAATTCAGTCAACCAGTCTAAATATATTGAATTTGAATCTTACAATGAGATCATCCCATAAAAAGGCTTCCTCTCTCTCTCTCTCTCTCTCTCTCTCTCTCTCTCTGTCACACACACACACACACACAGACACACACACACACACACACACACACACACACACACACACACACAAACACAAAGAGGGAGAGAGCTGCTGAATTTGAATCCACCAATCAGAGTGGCTGTGTACTTTTTCCCGCCAAAACAGGTGCTTCTGTTTACACACGCAGCACAGAGAGACACAGGATTATTGCAGTCTATTTCTCATAGTGAGGACTCCCCTCAAACAAATGACCATAATTTCCTAACTGTAGGGGCTAGAGCGGTCATTCTTACACCGTTTTGTTCAGAAGTGATTGGGGAATCTTCAAGTGTTGACAATTTATCATTAAAATATGAATTTTTAGAGATATATGACATGGATGACTTATTGACTTAGAAGCCACGAATTCCCCAATATGCAAATTTGAATGGCTGAGGCCACATATATGATTGGCTGGCTGGGAAGCCGTGCAGGCCCTGATTTGTGGATTTGAATTCCTCAGCCCTGATATGATTGGCTGGCTTAGAAGCCATGAAGGCCCCAATATGCAAATTTGAATGCCTCAGGACACATATATGATTGGCTGGGAAGCCGTGCAGGCCCTGATTTGAAAATTTGAATGTCTAAGTCCTCACAGAGGATTGGCTGCCTGGGGACCTGGCAGAAATATATAGAAATACTATGATTAAGCATAAATACTACATTTAGTAGAAATACTATGTTTTAGCACAAATACTATAAAAAGCAGAAATACTATAATTTAGCAGAAATACTATATTAAGCACAAATCCTATAAAAAGCAGAAATAGCATGATTAAGCATAAACACTACATTTAGTAGAAATACTATGTTTGAGCAAAAATCCTATAAAAAGCAGAAATACTATATTAGGCACAAATCCCATAAAAAGCAGAAATAGTATGATTAAGCATAAATACTACATTTAGTAGAAATACTATGTTTTAGCACAAATAGTATAAAAAGCAGAAATACTGTAATTTAGCAGAAATACTATATTAGGCACAAATCTTATAAAATAGCAGAAATAGTATGATTTAGCACAATAGTAATAAGTTAAACAGAAAAATTGGAAAAGCAAAATGGACAGCTGAAAAAATGCTGAACATGCTGAGGGTCCCTCAAATATACTTGTTAAATGAAAAAATCAGCAAAAAAATGCACAGGGAGAGAGAAGTAAGTTTCTAGGTCAGCCTGGGAGCTGCTGAATTTGAATCCACCAATCAGAGAGCCTGTGTACTTTTTCCCGCCAAAACATGTGCCTCTTTTTACACACGCAGCACAGAGAGGCACAGGATTATTGCAGCCTATTTCTCATAGTGAGGACTCCCCTCAAACAAATGACCATAATTTCCAAACCGTAGGGGCTAGAGCGGTCATTCTTACACCGTTTTGTTCAGAAGAGATGGGGGAATCTTCCAGTGTTTACAATTTATCATTAAAATATGAATTATTAAAGATATTTGACTTCTAATGCACCATAACTGAGTAGAGCGAAGCAAAAACTGCCTTGACTTGCCCTCAAACAACGCTTTGTGACTTGAAATCTATTTGGAGTATCGATATCATTCTTTCACCGTAAGAGACAGCAGGCTTTGGTGAACAATCATGGAAATTTTCAGGTCTCTGTGGAAATCCAACAAAAAGTTATGACGAGAGAAAAAAGTGGTTCATTTCCACAGTTTGAAATCTGAAGAAATCTGAGCGAAGGACGAATTTCCTACCCTCAAACAAGTCCAACTCATTTCAGAACGGTAATAGGTGAGAAAGAAATTCTTGAATTGTGAGCGTCAGGGGTGTCTGAAGATATTCGGGGACAAGCCTCATGTCTTAACTTTGCTTCGTTAAGGAGATATGACGATTCGAATATGCCTCTCATTACAGAAATCCAGCGGTGATTTTGAACAAGCTCTCCATTCACTTTATATGGAGAGTTTTCTGACATTGTGTTGGTCTGAGGAGATTTGCGAAAATTCTATAAATCCCACAACAATGATAGTGACATTTCCTGAAAGCCAGCAAAAATACCTACGTTTTGATGTATAATTTGTGGAAGTTGAGTGAAAATTGAGCAAGTAGCAAACAGTTGTTCGGACATGAAGAGAAGACTGCAAAACCTTCAGTGACACACTGGAAGCCAAGAGCATAGCAACCATAACAACGCATGTATTTTGTGAAAAATCACAATTTTGCAACTCAAAACTTTAAGAGGCATAAAAGTAAAACAGTAGAAGATTTGAAAAAGCTGAATCATACCTGAATAGCCCAATAATTTGTGAACATTTTAAAATTTGAATGGTTGTTCTAGGTGAAAATATGAGGAAGTAGTTAAGTTTCAAAAACAAGCAAATTTTAGCAGAATTGCAGAAGTTTCCCATTCATTTCAATGGGACAAATTAAAGGAAAAAAGCTTAATATTTTAAAAAGTATAATAGCAAAAAATACCAAAAGTCATAGCGCACATTAGCAGAAATAGCAGAATAGTTTAAAATTTGAACGGTGAAAATCGGCTGAAAATTGTGGAAGTAGTTAAGTGCCAAAAAGTGTACGGAAGCAACTAGAATAATAACTAGAAAAATTTGCATTTCCTGCGAAAATGCAGTGTGGATGCTTAAAGCTGAAGCTGCATGCAAAAAGTAGCTGAAAAAGCTGAAAAGTTGCAGAAATTGTAAAAACTTTGCAGAAGCAAAAGAACTTTGCTAAAATGGAATAACTTAGCAGAACTGCAATATCTTAGAGGAAACATAATACTTGGCAGAAATACAATTATATAGCAGAAATGCTATATTTAGAAAGAAAAATACAATATACTAGAAATAGTATGATTTAGCAGAAATACTGTATTTAGTACAAGTACCAAAAAGTAGCAGAAATACTATGATTTAGCAGAAATATTATGATTCAGCAGAAGTACTAAGATGTAGTAAAAGTATTTTGATTTAACAGAAATACAATTATGGAGGAGTAATACTTTAAAATGGGAGAAATATTGATACACACACACACATACACAGAGCCTAAAGGGAAGAGAATTTGTACCATGGAGTGTTAACAAGAATGTGAGTTCCATATTAGAAAAGCTGGTAAAATCATAAAAGTTTGCATAATTGTAATAAATGCTGAATATGAACTACTGGTCTGTGACAGTGTATTAATTTGTAGGGAAAAAAACATGTTGACCAAGGTGGAATCGAACCCACGATCTTTGGCTTGCAGACCCGTGTCATTACCAACTGCGCCACTGGGAAAGAGAGGAGCTTCTTGGAAAGACAGGGTGATGAGCAGTCAGAATTAGATCGCGGTGAGAGGCGAAAAACGCCGTTTTTTGGAGTTACAAAACGTTGTGTAACTCAAAAACTAGGTGGACTAGAAGCATAATTCTTCTACTGGCTGAATCAGCGGACTTTGGTGTACTTTGACTGTGATTTTCATTGCTCTTTGTACAACCGTCGCTGAGATATGACGAGAGAGGAAACGGAAGACCTCAGATATGATTGGCTGGCTGGGAAGCAGGCCCTGATCTGTGTATTTGAATGTCTGAGTTCTCACAGAGGATTGGCTGCCTGGGGACCTGGCAGAAATATATAGAAATAGTATGATTAAGCATAAATACTACATTTAGCAGAAATACTATATTAAGCACAAATCCTATAAAAAGCAGAAATACTATATTAGGTACAAATCCTATAAAAAGCAGAAATACTATATTAGGCACAAATCCTATAAAAAGCAGAAATACTATATTAGGCACAAATAGTATAAAAAGCAGAAATACTATAATTTAGCAGAAATACTATGTTAGGCACAAATCCTATAAAAAGAATAAATACTATAATTTAGCAGAAATACTATATTAGTCACAAATCTTATGAAAAGCAGAAATAGTATGATTTAGCAGAAATACTGTATTTAGCACAAGTACCGAAAAGTACCAGAAATACTATGATTTAGCAGAATAGTAATAACTTACAAAATTACAAATATGGAGGCATATTGAAACACAAATGCACAGAGGGACACACAAACACAGGCTCTAATCCAGTCAACCAGTCTAACTATATTCAATTTAAATCCTACAATGACATGCTGCCAAATAAGGGCAGGGTCCTCTCTCTCCCACTAAACACACACACACACACACACACACACACACACACACACACACACACACACACACACACACACACACAGAGGGAGAGAGCTGCTGAATTTGAATCCACCAATCAGAGAGGCTGTGTACTTTTTCCCGCCAAAACTGGTGCCTGCAGCACACAGAGAGACACAGGATTTTTACAGTCTATTTCTCATAGTGAGGACTCCCCTCAAACAAATGACTATAATTTCCTAACCGTAGGGGCTAGAGCGGTCATTCTTACACCGTTTTGTTCAGAAGAGATGGGGGAATCTTCCAGTGTTGACAATTTATCATTAAAATATGAATTATTAAAGATATTTGACTTGTAATGCACCATAACTGAGTAGAGCGAAGCAAAAACTGCCTTGACTTGCCCTCAAACAACGCTTTGTAACTCTAAATCTATTTGGAGTATCGATATCATTCTTTCACCGTAAGAGACAGCAGGCTTTGGTGAACAATCATGGAAATTTTCAGGTCTCTGTGGAAATCCAACAAAAAGTTATGACGAGAGAAAAAAGTGGTTCATTTCCAGAGTTTGAAATCTGAAGAAATCTGAGCGAAGGACGAATTTCCTACCCTCAAACAAGTCCAACTCATTTCAGAACGGTAATAGGTGAGAAAGAAATTCTTGAATTGTGAGCGTCAGGAGTGTCTGAAGATATACCGGGACAAGCCTCATGTCTTAAAGTCGCTTCGTTAAGGAGATATGACGATTCGAATATGCCTCTCATTACAGAAATCCAGCGATGATTTTGAACAAGCTCTCCATTGACTTTATATGGAGAGTTTTGAGACCTTGTGTTGGTCTGAGGAGATTTGCAAAAATTCTATAAATCCCACAACAATGATAGTGACATTTTCTGAAAGCCAGCAAAAATACCTACGTTTTGATGTATAATTTGTGGAAGTTGAGTGAAAATTGAGCAAGTAGCAAGAAGTTGTTCGGACATGAAGTGAAAATTGCAAAACCTTCAGTGGCACACTGGAAGCCAAGAGCATAGCAACCATAACAACGCATGTATTTTGTGAAAAATCACAATTTTGCAACTCAAAACTTTAAGAGGCATAAAAGTAAAACAGTAAAACATTTGAAAAAGCTGAATCATACCTGAATAGCCCAATAATTTGTGAACATTTTAAAGTTTGAATGGTTGTTCTAGGTGAAAATATGAGGAAGTAGTTAAGTTTCAAAAACAAGCAAATTTTAGCAGAATTGCAGAAGTTTCCCATTCATTTCAATGGGACAAATTAAAGGAAAAAAGCTTAATATTTTAAAAAGTATAATAGTTAAAAATAGCAAAAATCGTAGCGTAAATTAGCAGAAATAGCAGAATAGTTTAAAATTTGAACGGTGAAAATCGGCTGAAAATTGTGGAAGTAGTTAAGTGCCAAAAAGTGTACGGAAGCAACTAGAATAATAATAATAATAATAAAGAATAAAGAGAAACAGGAACTCAATAGTGTGGATGCTTAAAGCATCCACACAATAATAAAGAATAAAGAGAAACAGGAACTCAATAGTGTGGATGCTTAAGCATCCACACAATAATAATAATAATAATAAAGAATAAAGAGAAACAGGAACTCAATAGTGTGGATGCTTAAAGCATCCACACAATAATAAAGAATAAAGAGAAACAGGAACTCAATAGTGTGGATGCTTAAAGCATCCACACAATAATAAAGAATAAAGAGAAACAGGAACTCAATAGTGTGGATGCTTAAGCATCCACACAATGAGAGCAGAGTATAGTTATTATGTTATAAGCAGCCAATCAAGGTGGACAGGTAAGCTGCACCGAAGATGGGGCCCATTATGGCAAGACCTAGACCTAGACCTAGACCTAGACCTAGACCTAGGTTGCCAAGGGCACTCTGTGGTGCTTTCTCACGCCTCCTTTCCTTTCTGAACTCCCATTCAAGGTTGTCCATCCTAGCACTAATCCTTCTATTTTCCTCTATGAGGAACTCTAAACGCTGAGCTATTCTCTCCATTGGCTCACTTTGGAGCTGCTGCAGGGACAAGGTCCAAAACAGCGATACCTGCTCCACGTCACGGGTTCTATTTATGGACTCACCTGGCAACTTTAGTGATGTCACTGCTTATGTTGTCACTGTTGGTGTGACCTCATGACTCATTCATGCTATCTGAATTGTGGTGTAATTATGAGGTCACAGGGGGACGTGAATTTATTCATAAAGTTGATAGAGAGTTTGGGTCATAACTCAAAGATGCAATGATGCAGTCAAATAATTTGGAATTAAATATCTCTGAATCTGGTGTCCTTAGGGACTAGTAAAGCGCTATACAAATACAGGCCATTTACCATCTGTAAATTACAACATTTAAAGGGTTCTGACATCACAGTCATCTTTGTGACATCACATCCAGGCTCTCTGTTGTGATGTCAAATATCAATGCCAGATTCGCTTCTCTGTTGACATCACAACAGAGAGGTCGAGTCTGGCATTGATATTTGACATCACAGCAGAGAGATGAATCTGGCATTGATATTTGACATCACAGCAGAGAGATGAATCTGGCATTGATATTTGACATCACAGCAGAGAGATGAATCTGGCATTGATATTTGACATCACAGCAGAGATGAATCTGGTGTCCTTAGGGACTAGTAAAGCGCTATACAAATACAGGCCATTTACCATCTGTAAATTACAACATTTAAAGGGTTCTGACATCACAGTCATCTTTGTGACATCACATCCAGTCTCTCTGTTGTGATGTCAAATATCAATGCCAGATTCGCTTCTCTGTTGACATCACAGCAGAGAGATGAATCTGGCATTGATATTTGACATCACAGCAGAGAGATGAATCTGGCATTGATATTTGACATCACAGCAGAGATATGAATCTGGCATTGATATTTGACATCACAGCAGAGATGAATCTGGTGTCCTTAGGGACTAGTAAAGCGCTATACAAATACAGGCCATTTACCATCTGTAAATTACAACATTTAAAGGGTTCTGACATCACAGTCATCTTTGTGACATCACATCCAGTCTCTCTGTTGTGATGTCAAATATCAATGCCAGATTCGCTTCTCTGTTGACATCACAGCAGAGAGATGAATCTGGCATTGATATTTGACATCACAGCAGAGATGAATCTGGTGTCCTTAGGGACTAGTAAAGCGCTATACAAATACAGGCCATTTACCATCTGTAAATTACAACATTTAAAGGGTTCTGACATCACAGTCATCTTTGTGACATCA
Source organism: Rhamphochromis longiceps (assembly GCF_057381845.1). NCBI lineage: Eukaryota > Metazoa > Chordata > Actinopteri > Cichliformes > Cichlidae > Rhamphochromis > Rhamphochromis longiceps. Next base: position 70,721,397 of record NC_140563.1, read on the forward strand.
CATCCAGTCTCTCTGTTGTGATGTCAAATATCAATGCCAGATTCATCTCTCTGTTGTGATGTCAAATATCAATGCCAGATTGATCTCTCTGCTGTGATGTCAAATATCAATGCCAGATTCATCTCTCTGCTGTGATGTCAAATATCAATGCCAGATTCATCTCTCTGCTGTGATGTCAAATATCAATGCCAGACTCGACCTCTCTGTTGTGATGTCAACAGAGAAGCGAATCTGCCATTGATATTTGACATCACAACAGAGAGCCTGGATGTGATGTCACAAAGATGACTGTGATGTCAGAACCCTTTAAATGTTGTAATGTTTGTCTCTTCTGTTGTTGTTCGGTTTGGTTTTGCTTTCCCCCTCACGGTGATTAAATTGAATTTGTTGTATATGTTGTATAAATAAGAAAACTAATAAAACATAAATAAAATAAAAAAAAGTGTGTGTTTCTGTCGTCATTATTTTACGCGTCGGGAGTGAGAACGGGTTGATTTCACTCACATGTGCTGTACCAGTGTACCTGCACATGTGATGTGACAATAAGTGATTTGATTTGAGAGTTCAAACTCACTGCTGTAATAACTTATAATGATTAATATAATAACTAGAATATTGGCCACATATATTTACACTGACTTTAGTCTCATGAACAACATTAGCTAATTGTTCAGGGCCCTAGAGTGCGACCAATATGGTCTTGTGATAATAACAGAAACAGATGCATCTATGTCATTATCTTTGAGCTTTTAAACTTAGCATAATTATAAAAACATGAGTATAAAAGGTGTTAAAACTCTGATGCCATCTTGGAATACTGCACTTTGTTCATGTCATTACTCATTACAACATTTCTCTCTTTCTAATCATACATCTAGATGTTATGTCAACACACATTTAATCTACATTATAAGAGTGCCTTTGTGATAAATGTGTCTTTCATTCTTGAATTAACTGGTTAAATATTTAATCTAACTAAACCATAAAGATGGAGTCAGAAGACAACAGTCACCTGAAGGGGCTGAAAATTGTAAAGACCCTACAGAACAATCAGTAAATGTGAGTAAATCTGTGATTCTGCCAGTAACACACTGGGTTCAGTTTGGAGGTTGAACTCTCACTCACCAGGATTGACAGCTGTCTGTGCCACAGTTAAACTCATGCAGTGCTAATTTAAAAACTCTCAAATGTTTTGGACAATTTATATTTTTCTATCACAAAAAATACACGTCTTCATTGAAATAAACACACAGAGCAATTAATATATATTTTTAAATATAATTTTTCTTTATTTTAATTAGCAAGTGAGGGCAAAATAAAACTTAACATAAATGAGAGCAGAGTATAGTTATTATGTTATAAGCAGCCAATCAAGGTGGACAGGTAAGCTGCACCGAAGATGGGGCCCATTATGGCAAGACCTAGACCTAGACCTAGACCTAGACCTAGACCTAGGTTGCCAAGGGCACTCTGTGGTGCTTTCTCTCGCCTCCTTTCCTTTCTGAACTCCCATTCAAGGTTGTCCATCCTAGCACTAATCCTTCTATTTTCCTCTATGAGGAACTCTAAACGCTGAGCTATTCTCTCCATTGGCTCACTTTGGAGCTGCTGCAGGGACAAGGTCCAAAACAGCGATACCTGCTCCACGTCACGGGTTCTATTTATGGACTCACCTGGCAACTTTAGTGATGTCACTGCTTATGTTGTCACTGTTGGTGTGACCTCATGACTCATTCATGCTATCTGAATTGTGGTGTAATTATGAGGTCACAGGGGGACGTGAATTTATTCATAAAGTTGATAGAGAGTTTGGGTCATAACTCAAAGATGCAATGATGCAGTCAAATAATTTGGAATTAAATATCTCTGAATCTGGTGTCCTTAGGGACTAGTAAAGCGCTATACAAATACAGGCCATTTACCATCTGTAAATTACAACATTTAAAGGGTTCTGACATCACAGTCATCTTTGTGACATCACATCCAGGCTCTCTGTTGTGATGTCAAATATCAATGCCAGATTCGCTTCTCTGTTGACATCACAACAGAGAGGTCGAGTCTGGCATTGATATTTGACATCACAGCAGAGAGATGAATCTGGCATTGATATTTGACATCACAGCAGAGAGATGAATCTGGCATTGATATTTGACATCACAGCAGAGATGAATCTGGTGTCCTTAGGGACTAGTAAAGCGCTATACAAATACAGGCCATTTACCATCTGTATCAATGCCAGATTCATCTCTCTGCTGTGATGTCAAATATCAATGCCAGATTCATCTCTCTGCTGTGATGTCAACAGAGAAGCGAATCTGGCATTGATATTTGACATCACAACAGAGAGACTGGATGTGATGTCACAAAGATGACTGTGATGTCAGAACCCTTTAAATGTTGTAATTTACAGATGGTAAATGGCCTGTATTTGTATAGCGCTTTACTAGTCCCTAAGGACACCAGATTCATCTCTGCTGTGATGTCAAATATCAATGCCAGATTCATCTCTCTGCTGTGATGTCAACAGAGAAGCGAATCTGGCATTGATATTTGACATCACAACAGAGAGACTGGATGTGATGTCACAAAGATGACTGTGATGTCAGAACCCTTTAAATGTTGTAATTTACAGATGGTAAATGGCCTGTATTTGTATAGCGCTTTACTAGTCCCTAAGGACACCAGATTCATCTCTGCTGTGATGTCAAATATCAATGCCAGATTCATCTCTCTGCTGTGATGTCAAATATCAATGCCAGATTCATCTCTCTGCTGTGATGTCAAATATCAATGCCAGATTCATCTCTCTGCTGTGATGTCAAATATCAATGCCAGATTCATCTCTCTGCTGTGATGTCAAATAACAATGCCAGATTCATATCTCTGCTGTGATGTCAAATATCAATGCCAGATTCATCTCTCTGCTGTGATGTCAAATATCAATGCCAGATTGATCTCTCTGCTGTGATGTCAAATATCAATGCCAGATTCATCTCTCTGCTGTGATGTCAAATATCAATGCCAGATTCATCTCTCTGCTGTGATGTCAAATAACAATGCCAGATTCATATCTCTGCTGTGATGTCAAATATCAATGCCAGATTCATATCTCTGCTGTGATGTCAAATATCAATGCCAGATTCATCTCTCTGCTGTGATGTCAACAGAGAAGCGAATCTGGCATTGATATTTGACATCACAACAGAGAGACTGGATGTGATGTCACAAAGATGACTGTGATGTCAGAACCCTCTAAATGTTGTAATTTACAGATGGTAAATGGCCTGTATTTGTATAGCGCTTTACTAGTCCCTAAGGACACCAGATTCAGAGATATTTAATTCCAAATTATTTGACTGCATCATTGCATGTTTGAGTTATGACCCAAACTCTCTATCAACTTTATGAATAAATTCACGTCCCCCTGTGACCTCATAATTACACCACAGTTCAGATAGCATGAATGAGTCATGAGGTCACACCAACAGTGACAACATCAGCAGTGACATCACTAAAGTTGCCACATGAGTCCATAAATAGAGACATTGCCCCGCAGCAGCTCCAAAGTGAGCCAATGGAGAGAATAGCTGAGCGTCTTGACGTCCTCATAGAGCAAAATAGAATGCTCATTGCCAAGATGGACAACCTTGAAAGGAATTTGAATGATGTCCATAAGGTGAGGCATGAGGAAGGAGCACAGACCTCCGTTGCCAACGTTGTGCGCATCCTAGGCCTAGGCCTAGGCCTTGCCACAACGGGCACCATCCTCGGTGCAGTCCTCGGCAAGATGGCTCACCAACCTTAGGGCAAGTCAATAAACTAATAAATGCATCAAAAAATTGTGATATTGTAATTCATTTGTATTTGTAATAAGGTTTTTGAAGAAAGGAAGGAGAGGCACACCTGGACAGGTGTGCCTCTCCTTCCTTTCTTCTTACAGGCACACCTGGACAGGTGTGCCTGTAAGATGTGTTGAATTATAATATCATTTTATGGAGTCGAGAACAACTACCGGTAAGTGGCTTCACCACTTCACCGTCTGAAACGGTGCTTTGTGCTTTTTTGGACACAGTTAAATTGAGTTAGGGACTTTAGGGATTAGACCGTTAACATGACCGTTAACATGTGCAACTTAGAAGTAGTCAGAGGTAACTGGATGTTCAATGGGATTAAATGCAAGGTTGATTGGATTATATCTGAAGATCATATGCTATTCGTGATAACTCTGCTAGACTCCAAATTGCGGCTCGTCCATGCGGGAGTATCCCAAAATTAAATGAAACCACTTAACACTATTTCCCTAAAATGGACTGACATGGGACACATTAAAGTTGGATCGGAACCAGCTAATCAGTCTGAAGGTAAGTGTTTTTTTCACTTATTCGAGAGAAGTCCGAAATGCGTTCTTAGTACTGTTTGTTTTGACTTTTAAGCTACCCTACCAGGATATTTTCATTCAAAGACAAAATGTCAATATCTATGAATGTGGAGACTCAAAAGACTGGTTAGGTAATAGTTGCCGATGGATTTATGAGACTTGATAGAAACTTGGACGTTTGCAACAGGTGAATCGGTGAACTACCGAGGTTGCGCCCAAATGCTTAAAGCTGTTAGCTGGTCAGTGTTTTCAGGTGTGCTTGTACTACCTGTACGGTGCGGAGTGCTGACTAAGTCATGTTAAACCCATTAAAGCGTCGAGCTCAAATATCTTTTCATTTTTGTGCACTGTTCTCTTGTTGGCACACATTTTCTGTTTATTGAAGCCTTTTGTGAATAATTTTGATCATGTAAAAACTGGGAATTGGTCCCTATTGACAATACTCTTATTTTTTGCATTGCATATGTCCTTTAGCAAAGGTAATTGGTCACTGAACTTTTTGCAACTGTGTATTTCTAAATTTTGTGGCTTCAGTGCACACAAATTTATATTGTTCAGCTTGCATGTTAAAAGCCTGCCAAGCACCCCAAGGCTGATTATGCTTGGTAAGAAGTCATTTATGAAATAGAGCTGATTAGACCATATTAAAATTTCTGTTTGGCACAGGAGCTTTTCGTGGACACAGGTATCCAGTCTCTGTTTTGTTAGCTCAAATTTCTGTAATTTCCTTTATAAACCAAGGTTGTTGGACATGTGTCTCAGTGAATCCAGCAAAGTAACAATATCAAATTTCACATTACATATTACTGATCAACATAGTAGTCTAGCTACACCAACAGCAGGAATACTGAAGTCAATACTGTAAAGTTTAACAGCAGCACAAACTATAAACTCCAAAATAACCATACAGTTGATTCACCTCCGGTACTTTAACTGGGCTGACTCTTTGTTAGGTGTGTTTAATGGGCAGAATAATTCCCAATTATGTACAATTATAATATGTTAAAATGGACTTGTGTACATGAGGCCATTAATAATTAACTGTACGTAGCTATTTGCTTTATGACTATCTAGACAGTGTGAAGAAGTGAAGTATTGAAATTATTTTATGTTGCATAATGACAACATGTTGCCCCTATACATTTAAGGACAAAGTTCAATGACCGCCACCTGCTGGATGGTGAGTGCAGAGGGGCGTGTAATTGTTGAGCTGGACAAAGAGAACACCTGTGCTGATGCAATGTCAGTCTTCTTTGGTTCATTCTATGTATTGAACCTGGAATACCAGGAGTCAGCGGGTGCAAGGTTTTTTGTAAGGATAAACCCTGAAGAGGGAACAAAATGTACCTCCAAGGTTGGGACAAGCAGGAAGACTGGGACCACTGTGAAGCGAAAGGTTGTTCACATTAACCCTCATGTCACAACTTTCCTCCAGTGGCTTACTGAATTTGAGTGGAGAACTTCAAATTAGGGAAATTAGTAAATTTCTTGTATAATTTAAGTGACCAATGTGTTGTTACCCATGTCTCCACAGATGATCCATGGCCCATGCTTTCTGGACATTTACACAAGACGAGCAACAATGAAGACAAGCTCTCTCGCCATCTTGCAAGACGCTGTCTCTGTCCAATAGGTTTTTTTGAGTGCAACAGTTTTGATTTTTTTTCCTTCTTTTACCCATCCATCCATCCATCCATTCGCTTCCGCTTATCCTTTTTCAGGGTCGCGGGGGGCGCTGGAGCCTATCCCAGCTGTCATAGGGCGAAAGGCGGGGTACACCCTGGACAGGTCGCCAGTCTGTCGCAGGGCCAACACATAGGGACAGACAACCATTCACACTCACATTCACTCGCACATTCACACCTAGTGGCAATTTGGATTATCCAATTAACCTATCCCCACAAGCTGCATGTCTTTGGACGGTGGGAGGAAGCCGGAGTACCCGGAGAGAACCCACGCAAACACGGGGAGAACATGCAAACTCCACACAGAAAGACCTGATGGTGGAATTGAACTCAGGACCTTCTTGCTGTGCAGCACCAGTGCTAACCTTCTTTTACCCGTTTGTTAAAAATTATTTCAGCTACTTACACTTTAATTGTCACATGTATTGGCTCACCCTACAAATCAATGAACTCAGTCCACAAAGCAAGATCAGGGTTCAGTGCAGGTCAGTCAAGTTCCTTCACACCACACACGCTCATCCATGTCCTTGTGGACCCTGTTTTGTGCAATGATTTGGTCGTGTGAGCCAGTATTTTGGACAAAGTGTATATAAAGGCAGACGTGTGGGGCTTGATATTATATCCATTACAATTCAGTTTATTTGTATGGTGCCAACAAAATGAATGCCAAGGCACTTCACATTGTAGGTTTGAGACCCTACAAAATATAAGTAAGGAAACCCAACACTTGAGCATGTGTTGTCTGCCATGATATGGATATGACATAATATCGTTATTGTTTGTACAACCATCTGAGAAAATAATGGATTACATGGTTTAGTAAAAACAAGTGCTTCCTCAATGAAAATATGTTTTCAGTTCTTTTCAGTTTTTGATTTTGGAAATGTGTATTTCAGCAGGGAAGAATCAGAATTGAAATAAAGTGGTGCAAAGCACATGAATTATATTTTGTGTGTGTGTGTGTGTGTGTCTATCCATCCATCCAATTTTTTTGGAACCCTCCAGTCTCTTACAGTATGTTACTGTTAACTGAAATTACGGTAAATTACGACCTGTTAAAAGAGTAAATGACCGCCTGTTGGGACACGGTATCCTCTAGCAGAGATGAATATTTTTGGTACTGATGATGCGTGATAACGGTAAGTTACTGGTTAATATATTGCAGTTTATTACCTTGCAGCGGGCTTACAGTGACATACCGTGAATAAGCGGTAGTATACCAATTTCTTAATCACAGTATGATGTTACTTTGTTGACGTAATTTACGACATAACGACATAACGGTATCTCACTGACATAACTGTCGCCAGTGAGATACCGTAAAAAAGGCTACGGTGCGTTACCATAATTTGTCCAAGAGTATTATACCACACCAGCAAAAAACGGTATCATCCTGCAGAAAGGTAAGCTAGCGTAACACGGCGTCACGGTATGACGCTGGCAGCAGTGACGCCAGTATGTTACCGTAAAGTGGCGATGAAAAGTCTAACGGTGCAGATACACGGAGTAATCAGAAAAGTTTAGCATGAATCTGGACATTAGATTTAAGATTTAAGCTTATCAGATATCACTTGTTAGAAGCTCCTTACCGTTTGAAGAAATCTCTTCTCAATCTGCTGTCCTCTTCTGCTTGCATCTTTTTTTTTTTCATCTAACACTGACGTTATTCCATGTTAATTATTTTTTCTCCGTGAAAAACACAGCAACTCATCTTATCCCGGGGTGCCAGGAAGTCGAGCTGCGGATCTCAGCAGAAAACTTTTCAAACTGATTGCAGGTTGATCCAGGTATACATTTGAAACAGGTTCTCCTCTGTGACGTGACAGTCGGAACGCATCTGCGTAACCATGGTTACAGGGGGACGCTTTGGAGCTCTGCTGCTCAGCAGCAAAATATTTCAGATCAATATGTAAATACTCCAACTCTAAAACCAAGTAAAATAAATATGCTGCATATGTGTATAGTGCGTTCATGTGTGTGTGTGCGCTGCGTGGTAACGTAGGCGCGTGCATGTGTGCCCCGGTCACAGCTCCTTTCAGCATGGCCGGAGGTAAGTCACTGCCACGTTGCTCTCAGCTAATTAAAGTTTGTTCAGATCCCAAGCTGCAATGTGAATACAGCCAAACCGCCGCGTTTTTGTTTGTCATTAAGAGACTCATTCGGGATAAGTTTTGTGGAGGGCGGAGTTCACTAATATACACTTATAATGAGTTTTAGCCGAGAACGCAGCTAAAATGCTAGCATGCTAAGTTAGCCTGATTGCTAGCGGCTACTCGCGGCAGTCTTTTTTTAACAGCATGCACTCTTTTTTCCTTCGTCAGGAGAGGTGTACTGGCAGTCGCGTGACACACACAGATCAGACACATATTTCTGTGTTGCAGATATGGAGATGTTCTTATGTTTTGGAGATGCAGTCTTTCAGTCATTGTTTTTATAAGTACAGTGTTGTACTGCCTGTTAGATGGCGGTTATTAATATAATTGTACTGAAGTATAATGTTTGAACTATAAGTACCAGAATATTGGGTCCTGGTTATTGAATTGTATTTATCTGACTGTTTATTTGTTTTTGAATTATTTTGTTTATTGTTCTTATAAGTTGTTTTTGATGTTTTTTCAGTGACATATTATTTATTTTGTGCTTTTTGTTTTTGAGAGCTTAAGTTAATGTTTTAAAACAATTTGTTGTATTTGATTCATTATATTATTGTAGTGTTAATGAAGCTGCAGACACAGCTGCTTTCAGCATGGCCGGAGGAGAGGTGTACTGGCAGTCGCGTGACACACACAGATCAGACACATGTTTCTGTGTTGCAGATGTGCAGTAAAGAGCCAAAGACCCAGTACTGTCTCCTGCCTCTTACTTTCACGCCAGAACACAACGCAAGAACAACAGGCGTAACACATGAACGGGTTACACATACTGAGGTGAGTTGTTGAGGATATGTCGAGCTGTCGATAAGCACGGCTGTTTTTGTGCTCTTATATACTGTTAGCCTGTTTTGCTGGCGTTAGTGAAGCTGTTTTCAACTGGATGTAACATTGTTGAACTCTGATGATTAATGAATAAACTCTCGATGTGACGACGTGAGCATGTAATTGTAACCCTGTGTTCATTTAAGATAAGATAGAACTTTATTAATCCCTCGGGTGGGTTCCTCTGGGAAATTCGATTTCCAAAAAAGCACAGCACCGACAGAAGTTACAGAGTTATACACACACACATATATATAAATACAGAGGCAATATAAATAAAATATACGAAGGGGATAAATAGAATAAATAGGAATAAAAATAAAAATACAAGTGAATTGCACATTTCAAGTATTGAGTCTATTTAGTCGTTTGATACCGTTTAATATCCAGTACATCTATTGGGTGTTTTATAACATGCCCTGGAATCATTTTAAGTTTTACAATGCCGGTGATTTACGACTCTTTCGCGACAGTCAACTGTGGCGTAAACTCTGGCGGGTCTCAGAGCTAGCTTATGTGAGCCAGCAGTGACATCTATACATGCAGTAGCCTTAAAATACTGATTATTTATTCTCCTGCTAGGTAAGAATTTGTGTTTTATACGTTTATTGTCACATTGTGCGCCATGTTATTGTTTCGGTGAAATGAATTTCTACAATGGCGGACTTAGACAAAATAGTGTTACTGTTAATTTGACTCTCTGCAGTGTTTAAATGCTTACATATACACACACAGTTACTGTCCCTCCACACGTAGGACTCAGTTCTGCTTCTATGCCCCATCTTTGTTTACTCTTTCCCACCCAACAAGTGCATAAATAAGATGTTAAAAACGTCATCATCATATCAAACATGATCGATTTGGGGGGAGTTTGTTTGGCACATGCTGACTGCATCTAATTATAATCAGAAGAGGAGGCGAGAGCAGAGAACGAGAGTGCAGCAGTTTGGTGAAAGGAACAGGTGAAGAAGAGGTGAGCATCCAAGAGACGAGCAAGAGGACGGTTTCAAAGCAGACATTATGGCACAATAAAAGCTGTAAGAGCAGAGATTCATTCATATCTTTACTATTTTTCTTTAGCTTTTACTCCCGCTGCTTACAATAAATCCGAGATAAAGAACAAACAAGAACAACTCACATGGCATTGATTGTTTAGTTCAGTGTCACTCTGTGATTGTTTGACATTTCATATAAATGTGACTCTAAAATATAGCCAATAATAAAAAGCTGCTGTTACTGAGTGAAACTTGAAGGATTATGATAAACTTCAGTTCTTACTGAATCTGTAACATTGCTTTTTTTAAAATTGTTAAATGACTTTTGTGTCACTGTGCACAGTGAAAAGCTCACCTGATGTAGTGGTGAGGCCATGTTCACCACTAGATGGAGACAACCTGGCACAGGTATTTTCTATACACTAAATTTCACACTGAAAAGCCTTGGTGGGAATTTTTGTTTCATAGAAAGTAAAGGAAAACATGTCTTGAGGTCTTTTTCCAGTGTTTTCAAAATTGTGTTTTTCACATACACATCAAAACTTCACACAGACAAACACACACACAAAACAACAAAATATGTCAAATTACATATTTTGTTGACTATTTTGTTGACTATGCACCCCTACCCATAATAAATGGGTAGGGGTGCATAGTCAGTAAAAGTCACCAAGGCTCTGCAGAGCTCCAAACCTGCTCTGCCACAGACAGAAGCATCAAAAATGTGCGCTGGGAGCTTCATGGCATGGATTTCTACAGCCAAGCAAATCTATATGTGTGTGGCCAAGAACCTTAGTCCATGTAGGGCATCTTAGCACAGTTTACTTGTGTCAGCTAGTGGGAGGGCAGCCTTTACATTGTTTTATTGTAGAGTGACAGGAACTGCCTATGAGCTTCTAATCAAGCAGAAGTGTTGACGGAAAATCTATCAAAGGAAATACATTGATGAAAATCAAAGAAGAGAAATATTTATGTGATGTTCCATTTTCCTGAGAGCTGATTGGCTGTGATGACTCCTTCAAGTACTACATGCTACTTTGTCCTGCTAGTTAAGCCTGCTGTCTGTTCTCAGGCCTCCTCCTGTTTCACTGCCATATATCCACCACCAGAGGGCTCCACTGACCTGCCTGCTGACATCAGAGCACACCCCTGTGTCATGTGACCTGGCAGGAGTAGCAAAGCTGGACTCAGACCTGGCCAGGCAAGTTCAAAGGCAGCTGTGGTAGAGAGAGTATATGGGCTCAAATTGTGGTCATAAATATTTTGTACTTGTAAATCAGGATTTGTGTGTGTATGGGATCAGAACGATGCCACCTTGAAATGAAACCGAAAAAAATATTGAAACTGAAAAAAATATTGAAACAGAAATAAATGTACAGCGCGGCTGCAGTCACGGACAAACTTGCATGTGTCTGTTCGGGAATGGCAGATGCTGAGAGGTCCAGCGTTTACATTACCGGCTATTTCAAAGTGACAGCCTGAGGTGTTCTTCAGTAAATTGGACTACCAGACAGGAGGACCTGAGGCCCCACCGTATTATTTTCGGTAAGTTAAATGTGTGTGTAAGCTAATCCGTAACTTAGGTCCTTAGGTGAGCACTCGGCTGTCGGGGAAACTTGTTTTGTAAAGTTCGTTTAGCTAACCCGTGCAGGTGAATGAATTTACCCTGACTAAAGAAATCAAGAGAAACGCACCGGGCTGCTCAGTGACTAACCACGGTTACTGTACTTTCTTTATGAGTATTATACTGTAAGAGCAACAGGCTGGACTCTGCTTCTGCTCCTGTGCAGAGCTGATTATTAAATATGTGCAAACAGCAGCATGTTTTCTGTCGCTTTCCACATGTGGAACGACATTAACGCCAACTTTTAAAAACCTGGCACTTCAGTAACCCCTCATTAGTCAATAGCTACGGATTAAATAGCAAAGCCCGATACTTATGTACTGAAACCAACTACTTCCGCTTGGCAGCTTAAGTTAAAATGTTAATTTTTTCCTCTGATTATTTTTTTAGCACTGACTCTGTATATTTTTTGTTTGTTGCAAATATTCAGGTTAAAAAACTGTCCGAATTATATTTAATGAGGTATGTTCACAAAGTCACATGTGCAGTACTCTGTATAGCTTGCATCCTTTAGGACAAATAATTTGAAGCATTAATATTTCTTGTTCAATACTGAGCTGATAACACCTCCGTATTGTCATGGCCCTGGGTCATGTGACCCAGTATTCTGAGTTTCTTGGTGTTTTGTTATTCTTTTTAGTCTAGTTTCATTTCGGTTTATCTAGTTCAGGGGTGCCCAATCCCGGTCCTCGAGAGCTACCGTCCTGCAGCTTTTAGATGCATCCCTACTCCAACACAGCTGAATCAAATGGTTTGATTACCTCTTCAGCATGCCATCGTGTTTGGCAAAGGCCTGATAACAAGCCATTCATTTGATTCAGCTGTGTTGGAGTAGGGATGCATCTAAAAGCTGCAGGACGGTAGCTCTCGAGGACCGGGATTGGGCACCCCTGATCTAGTTACATTCTGCCATGTTTCATGTCCAAGTTTTCTTTGTTTGTCAAGTTCATGTCACGTCTAATCTCCATGTTTTCTGTTTTACTTTGAAAGTCTGTATTCAATGTCAGTGTATTCAGTTTCATTTCTCCTGTCCTGTCGTTAGGTTCATGTGTGTCAGCTGTGCTCCCATGTGTGGCCACTTCCCCTGATCATCCCTCATGTGTATTTAGTCTCTGTGTTTCATACAGTCTGTGTCGCGTCGTCTGTGTACTTCCCCCCGGTCAAGTTAAGTGTTTTTCAGGATTCTGTGCAGTTCATGTTTGCCATTTGGTTTATGTTGTTTTTCATGCAGCCGCACGATGAGGTTCCGTGCAGGTCATGTTCATGTCTCTTTCGTCACGCCACTTGGTTCACAGTTTCCATGCATCTGCACAGCATTCTGTTCACAGTGATCATTAGTGATGGGCAGATGAAGCCCCATGAAGCACTGAAGCTTTTCATCCAATTGGTTCACCCCAACGCGAAGCTTCATGAAGCTTCATTTGCTCTAGCAGGACACCTACTGGACGTAAAAATAATAGCTGGTATGAATTTGAAGAGTGTGGCATTTTGCACACAGCCTGTAAATGTCAACAACAAAAGGAGTGTGTAAAACATCTATATTGTAGTGATGCAGTATACTGTGTATATTTATGCTGGCAGTATGGAAAGACAATAAAAACAAAGCACAAATTTAAATATCACACACGTCACTTATTGCATTGTATGATATTGTTATATCATTTAGTAACATTACAGCATGCTATATTATCATGGCATTTGATGGCTCACCTGGTCTTGCTCCACAATCGGTGTTCCCCTTATTCTCATGCATAGCTCTGTAGTGCCTAAGCATGGATGAGGTGTTGTTGTTATATCCCAGCTCCCTGGCACATAGCAAACACCTCACTTTGTACAAAAGTACAGACAGCCTAACATAGGTTTTATTGCACCATCAGTATTATGAAAATCCATCTTCTGTGGAAATTCACATACCTTGTTGGGAGGAATAAGATCAAAATGTTCCCACACAGGGGAGGACATCCTCCTCTTCTTAGCTGGCTCCATTCTCTCCTGACTTTCTCTCCTCACTCTCATAAACCTCCAAACTGTCTCCAAACTCTCACTAACCGCAACTCTTCATCAAACACCCACATTTTGAATGAAGTCTGAGGGGTTTATATCGCTCTCATAGCTCGCGGAAAAAATTCGAACCGCTTCATGAACCAGTCACGTGGTACAGCCGGGCAGCGAGGCTTCGGACGTCATCATTTTCAGCTCCTCCCATAAATGAAGCAAGCCTCGATACGCGCTTCGCGGAAACGCCCCCTCATTACTCGACACACGCTCCGAAGCCTCGATACAGAACGTCCCATCACTAGTGATCATAGTTATGCCTTTCAGTCAGGTTAGTGTTTTTCCAGTTTAGGTTTTTGGTTAGTTGCAGTCTCAGTCCCTGTTATGTTTTGTCTACTCCCTTCTGCATCAGCCCAAATAAAGGCTCGCTTTCAGTTTAAGTTTTCCTTAAAGTGTCCTTAAGTGTCCTTCCCAGCGCTCATGAGACTGCTTTGCTGCACTGTGGTATGAGGTGCTAACCTGTTGACAGTGTTAATTTTAAAATGTATTCCACCAAAGATAATAGAAGTAACATATTCTGAATACTTTACAACTACATGAATATCCTATTGCTGTGTGATTTATTACTATTACCGAAGGTTACTCTCCATACCAACACCAACTAGATGTTTAAATCTTAATATAAATGAGTAACAGTAGGTGCACATTAGGTAAGGCTGCACTTTTTGCAGTGATCTCGTAAATAAAACAGGTCCGCGGCTCCGAACCGTAGTAAAGGGACCTCTGGCTAATACGTTGGGGTCTTTTTTTTTTTTTTTTCCTGGATCACCTGTTGAGAAAGAAAAAAGAAAACAAGCAGAAGAAGACTAGAGCAATAAAATAAACAACACCATGATGATCTATGGGAATATAACAGTAAATACTAAATGTTAAACATTATTGTGCAGCACGTAAGATCGACAGCGCACAGTGTGCTTTAAGGTAGGAGCCAAAAAGGAGCAGAGCAGCGGCGTTAAGGACGTCCTCGCCGTACCTGGGTCCATCAGGTCCTCCAGACGCGTGAGCAGTTTGGTGAGTTTCACCATTTGCTCCAGGAGCTGCGCCTGGATGACGGCAGATTCCAGCAATACCACCGTCTTTCACTCGCCCAGTTTGAGGACCTGCTGTCCCGCGTTGGTCCCAGCATTGCCCGCCTTGACACCAACTACAGACGCTCAATCCCACCTGCAGAGCGCCTGTCCATCTCCCTGAGGTTAGTAAAAGTGTTTAATACGGTAGTCCTTTATTGATACCTGTGCTAACATGGATGTGCTATGCTATCAATGAATGCTGTCGGTGTTTACTGATAGCAAGCTGTGGTACGGAGACGACTGTTTATAATATTTCTAGTGATACTCGGGTCTCATCAAGTCCCGATTTACAGTGGGGCAAAAAAGTATTTAGTCAGCCACCGATTGTGCAAGTTCCCCCACTTAAAATGATGACAGAGGTCAGTAATTTGCACCAGAGGTACACTTCAACTGTGAGAGACAGAATGTGAAAAAAAAAATCCATGAATTCACATGGTAGGATTTGTAAAGAATTTATTCGTAAATCAGGGTGGAAAATAAGTATTTGGTCACCTCAAACAAGGAAAATCTCTGGCTCTCACAGACCTGTAACGTCTTCTGTAAGACGCTTTTCTGTCCCCCACTCGTTACCTGTATGAATGGCACCTGTTTGAACTCATCATCTGTATAAAAGACACCTGTCCACAGCCTCAAACAGTCAGACTCCAAACTCCGCCATGGCCAAGACCAAAGAGCTTTCGAAGGACACCAGGAAAAGTATTGTAGACCTGCACCAGACTGGGAAGAGTGAATCTACAATAGGCAAGCAACTTGGTGTGAAGAAATCAACTGTGGGAGCAATCATCAGAAAATGGAAGACATACAAGACCACTGATAATCTCCCTCGATCTGGGGCTCCACGCAAGATCTCATCCCGTGGGGTCAAAATGATCATGAGAACGGTGAGCAAAGATCCCAGAACCACACGGGGGGACCTGGTGAATGACCTGCAGAGAGCTGGGACCAAAGTAACAAAGGTCACCATCAGTAACACACTACAACGGCAGGGAATCAAATCCCGCAGTGCCAGACGTGTTCCGCTGCTGAAGCCAGTGCATGTCCAGGCCCGTCTGAAGTTTGCCAGAGAGCACATGGATGATACAGCAGAGGATTGGGAGAATGTCATGTGGTCAGATGAAACCAAAGTAGAACTTTTTGGTATAAACTCAACTCGTCGTGTTTGGAGGACGAAGAATACTGAGTTGCATCCCAAGAACACCATACCTACTGTGAAGCATGGGGGTGGAAACATCATGCTATGGGGCTGTTTTTCTGCCAAGGGGACAGGACCACTGATCCGTGTTAAGGACAGAATGAATGGGGCCATGTATCGTGAGATTTTGAGCCAAAACCTCCTTCCATCAGTGAGAACTTTGAAGATGAAACGAGGCTGGGTCTTCCAACATGACAATGATCCAAAACACACCGCCCGGGCAACAAAGGAGTGGCTCCGTAAGAAGCATTTGAAAGTCCTGGAGTGGCCTAGCCAGTCTCCAGACCTCAACCCCATAGAAAATCTGTGGCGGGAGTTGAAAGTCCGTGTTGCTCGGCGACAGCCCCAAAACATCACTGCTCTCGAGAAGATCTGCATGGAGGAATGGGCCA